>NW_004524734.1:4934959-4945169 GCF_000260255.1 Octodon degus | reverse complement strand
CCTGAGTCCCCCACAGCTCAACATAACAAAATGGCTTTACTTCCTATATTTCGTCTTCATACTTTTCTACTGGATGGTTAAGACCAAGGTAAAGCAGGACCTGTACAACAAGAGTTGTTGGCTTTACTTCTTGTACTTCATTTTTATACTTTTCTGCTGGATGATTAAGACCAAGATAAAGCAAGACCTACCTGTCTACATCTTGTATCTTTCATATTTCAATACTTGTCTATAATTTTTAATCTGCTATATAATTATTGATTTTCAATAGTTAATGAGTACAAAAAATGCAACAGAGTCAAGTAACTTTGCACTGAAACTTCCAAACCTCTGAGCCAAAGTAAAACCTTTACTCTTCTGAAGTTGATAGGATCAGGCATTTTCTTATAGTAACAAAAAGCTAATAGTTATTGTCAAAACTTTAAGGAATTTATCATTTAAAAGAAACATGCAACCTCTTAAGTAGTGTCACATTAAGCCAAATTTCTTACTCGAGGCACAGCCAAATGTCTTTCAAACCACAAAACAGAGAGGGAGGAAGGAGGAGAGGAGGAGTGACATACAATCAGGACTGTCATCTCCCTTCTTGAATGCCCAGAGTTTACAGTCATGGGTTCATGGTGGATTGAATTCAGACCACTGTGATGGAGACACCTTAGTGGAGGGAAAGGTGCCCAGTCTGTGTTCTGAAGATGCAAGAGAGTTGGCAGTGGATGGGGAGAAGGGCACTGTGGGTGCCCAGAGTGAAGTGCAGCGAGGCTGTGGAGTGGAGAAGCCCAGAGAAAGTGATGGTAAAGGTCATCCTCGGGACAGTGCACATAAATCAGACAGAAACACTGTGCTCAGACAATGGGGGACACCAGGTGCCTGGCAAAGGAGCCTGGATCATGTCCTGCCCAGTGGAAAGGAAGGATGAGGCATGACACAGCCATGTTTGGGGATGTTAGCTTTCAGCAGTGCCTACAGCAGTTTAAGGAAAGGCAAGCACCGGGCCTGTGTCTCTTGTTCACTATTTCTCCCTCTGATATAAAGAATGAAGTCTACTTCTGCTGTTAGCCTTAAAGAGAAAGCACTTCGGAATGAGGCCCTTGGTAGGCTATTAAGAAAAGGGCCTCTCCTGTGGGTGACCAAAGGAAACCCAAGGAGGCCTGAGGCAGGAATTGCACACACTTCATTGTGGGGAGCCAGCCCACCCAGCCTGATGACCCTGGGGAAGCAATAAAAAAATGAATGATTAAGGTGATACAATTAGGGAGCCACTAAATCCTCTTAGGTCCAAGCAAAGGCTAATCCGGAATGGAACCCCACAGGCAGGCAAAGGGTCAGTCTAGCCTCCTCCCATCTCACAAGCACTCCGTACTGAAACCTGCTGTTAGATGTATTTTTAAAGCCAATTGATCATTCTAATAAGTGTGCATTAAGTTTGTTTATGATAAGAGACATTAAACTGTGACGTCTAATATTTATGAAGAACCTAACTGATGGGATGAAAGAAATCACTACATTTCTAGAGAAATGGTTCCTGAATGGTAATTATGCTAAAGAGTATTAATTTCAAGCACATTTTTGGAAAGCATCAAAACAAACTCTATAAATCCCCTACTGGATCTATGTCCTATAAAACTGTGTGTTAAGACAAAGGAAGTTATGACAAGGATTGTGGTTTGCTTGTGGTTTTTTTTGTTGTTGTGTTTTTGTTTTTGTTTTTGTTTTGTTCTTTTGGTGGAACCAGGGATTGAACTCAGGCCCTTGCGCTTGCCAGGGAAGTACTTATTCTACTGACCCTCTCCCTGGCCCAGGATTGTGTCATTTTAAGTGGCCACAACATGAACAAAAGTATGTGAATCCAAGGATGTTTCAAATACAAGATGCTGAAGTGTGCACGAGAGCTCCCAAAGACGACACTGCACCTGATGCCCAAGGACCAGTTTGGATCGGAACAATATCCCCACCGTGCTAAGGAATCTTCTTCTGAGTAGGAACCAAGGGCTATTTATTTGGTGAGATTAAAAAAAATAATAATAAAGAAATGGACCTCAGGGTCCATTCTGCTCACCATGAAGTCTTGCACTCTGAACTTCCATGTTCTCCATGTCTTTCTCTTTCCTAAACAAGGCTGTTGGGTGACACTCAGCCCTGACCTAAGTCCCCACCTAAACTAAGCCAATCTCAAACAAAAAGCAGCTTTCAAAGGATATCTTAAAAAAAAAAAAAAAAAAAAGGAGTGGGTTGAAATGTCCTCACTTGAACCTAAAGGCTTAATAAGTCCTGGTGCTAAAGTGCTAGAGACAGGCCATGTCAGCGGGGCCAACTGTGATTAGGCAGAAAGACAAATAAGAAACCTACATAGAAGGCCTATCAAATTCTTCCCAGCCTGCTAAGGCCAAAAATCAGTAACAGCAAAAGGACTCAACTTTGTTGATATTTGACTGAGAATCTGGGTTGGAGAAAAAGCTCTCGGCACAAGTCCAAAGACACACTGTGTGCTACCACCTGGGGTCTCCATCCAGTCAACTACAAAGTGGAGGTGGGGGGAGATTCAGATTGATCACCTACCAGGGTTGCTGTGAAGACTAAGCGAGACATGGTTTGCGAGCGCTGAAAGCAGCAATGGTGTTCAGAAGACCCTAGTCTGGAGAGAGCCCACATGCCAGTTAGCAGGGCAGCCTAGGATTCTATTTGCTCTGGTGTCTCATCCAGTTAACATCCCCTTCAAGCCTCAACAATGTCTCAGTTTCAACAACAAACTCCATGGCCCGTTCTACCAATAAGTTGCTGGATCACACTTATCTCATTTCCTTTCAATGGTTTAGGAAAATATTGCATGGATAGTTTACATTTCCTAATGTCTCTGAAGACAAGCTTGCATAGGTGGTGCAAAAGCATAAAACAGACTTAAAACAATTAGGTAAAATCATGGTCTATTCACTGGTAATTCTCCGAAATGGGTGTTGATTGATGAACATCTCCAGGACCTCCTTCTACTACATCAATAGGGCTTGCTCAACCTGACCTGAGGGAAAATGCAACTCTGGTTTTCATGACATCACACTTCCTTGGGGTTTCCCCTTATCTTTCTAAAAGACCTTCTGTTGGAATCTTTTCCTTACCCACCACCTTGTTCCGGTTCTCAGCTTAGCCTTAATGTCTTATGGTTCACCAAACCAATGTGAATAAATCAAACACATCACCTCTCTCCTCATCTCCAGGCCTTCATCTCAGCAGCCTGTGGGTCTCTGCCCTGCCTCTGGGTGAACAATCTATATCTCAGTCTTCATTGTGCCATGACCTTTCCAACACCCAAAGGACCCTTCCCAGCTGGGCCAAAACCCAAACTCCACAGTTCGTAAGAACCGAAACACCAAAAATCATCTTTTAATCTCTAGTTCATTAATACACTTCACCAAATTTCTGTTTCTCTAAGGATAAAGTCTAAAAATCTTAAGAGTTGATGCCCCCATACTGGGGTTGGGGAGATAGCTCAGTGGAATAAGAGCTTGCCTAGCAGGTGCAAGGTCCTGAGTTTGATCCCTGATACCACCAAAAGAAGAAGAAGGAGGAAAAGGAGGAGGAGGGTGAGGAGGGGGAGGAGGGGAGGAGGGGGAGGAGGGGGAGGAGAAGCAGCAGAAGCAGAAGCAGAAGCAGAAGAATCCCCCATACAGTCTTGCTTCTCCCCATTTCCCCTCTCCATCTATCTTATCTCACCTCTTGTTTTCTACATTTTTGCTAAGCAAGTCTACCTGCAGTTCTTCCACTACACACATCTTTCTCCAGTTTCAAGATTTCAGACATGTCATCCTTCCAGCTTAGAGAATGTTGCTTTATTACTTTCATCTCTCTTGGAAAAAGAGAAGAATTTCTCTTCTTCACTCAGGTCTACACTGAAGCATTGCTACCTCAATGGAAACAAGTTTGTATCCCACATGGAGCCAACTTTTGAGTACGGATCTGAGCTCTTAATACTTTGGTGCTTCCTGGATGACAGGAGCATCTTTCATTCTAGTTTTATTCAAATGAGCCAACACTTAGTGGACTAAGTGGATAAGAGACAGTCTCTAGAATGACCAAAGCTAATGAGGAGCTTGGAACTTTCCACTTTACCCCATCATCTGTGAAATGAAGAGAAGCTGGAAGTGGAGTTATTAACCAAGCAGGCCCAAGTGTTGAAACCTCCATAAGTTTCCTGAAGGTTGGGATCTGGGGAGACTATAGGTGGCTGAATGTGGAGGGGCAGGTGGCTGGCCCCATGCCCCTTGCCGTGTACCTTGCCCTAGACCTGTCCCCTATTTGGCTCTTCATCTGTATCCTTGATCATATCCTTTACAACAATACCAGTAAATGTGAAATGTTTCTCTGAATTCTGTGAGTCAATCCAACAAATAACTGAATCCAAACCTCCAATTTGTAGCCAAGTTGGACAGAAGTTGTAGGTAAGCTGGGAACTTGTAACTGCCACCTTGGGTGGGGTATCATCTTGTGGGGCAGAGCCATAAGCCTGTCTAAGTGTTGGTAGTACTGAGATTGAGTGTGAGCTATAGGACACCCAGGTGCTGTTGGAAAATTGGTCAATCTGCAGAGAGGAAAGAGAAGTCCACATAATTCAGTGACCAGAGTGTTGTCAAATATAAAGTGTAAGTTTGTTTCTCCTATAATTTGTTTTTCCTGCACTGGGGATTGAACCCATGTAGTTGGTCCAGAGCTACACCTCCAGGCTCCTCCTTTTGTGTCATTAAATTACCTAGGTTGCACTTAAACTTGTGATCCTTGTACCTCTGCCTCCAGAGTGCTGGGATCACAAAATGTCACCATGCCCAACTCTATAAAAATATCCCGTATTTTTCACAACATATACTTTAAGAAAATTCAACTTATATGACATCATCCCCTAAATTGTGTCCCAAATCATAATAAGCCTCTGTTTAACCTTTTATTAAATCTTAAAAGATTAAATCATGCTCCTGCACTGGTTTACACAGTAAGTTTAGTGACTGGGTATATGTCATATCCAAGCACGCAATCAAATTTCTGAGGATCATATTCTTACATCCCCTTTTTATGTCCCTTGGTACCTAATCTGCTGCTGTGTTACTCAGGGACCACATCCAACAAGTCCTCCATGGGATACAATACTGCCACACAAAGCTGCACCATGAACCCTAACCTTAAGGACTAGTGTCACAACATATCTCATGCTAGAATCACGACAAGAATCCAAGACAAGTCCTCCTTCTTAGAATATGCAGCTCATTTATCAGTGATGATGTAAACAAATGGTTGCCAACAGATTCCTTATCTTTAGCAAGTTATTCTGGCAACATAAGTATTGAGACAAAAATCCACTAAGACATTCTTTATTGGTCACTTATTTGCAGACTAACACACTTGGACTCGACAGTCCATGAAAATGTGTCTGCAAAACAGAGCCTGTAAATTCAGTCTTACAACTCCTAAGAAGATTAAAATTGTGATGGAGACTCTTATACTGAGAACATAGAAGAGCCTCTGTCTTTTCTCCCTTGGTCTTCAGGTATAGGTCTTATTCTTTACAGAGAGAGAGAGGCACCCACACACACAAAAAGAGAGGGAGACAGAGAGACAGAGACAAGGAGAGACAAACACAGAGGCAGACAGAGACAGAGAGATAGTGTCATGGTTTGTGTCTACGTGTTCCCCCAAAGCCTCATGCAGTCACGGGGTAGACTTCAAGAATTTGTGATTAACTCATGATCCACTGGGATTATGGGTGATCTGAGGCTGGGATTATGGGTCTGAATACTGCTAGGATTATGGGTGTGAGTGCTACACCCAGCCTGAGGCTGATAGCCTGAATATAACAAGAGATAGACAGACTTCCTCTCTGTAGCCATTGTTGCCGCTACTCCTCCCATTTGTTCTTTGCGGCCACCATGAAAGGTTGCTTTCTGCCCGTGCCACTCTGTCTTGGAGTCAGCTGAGTAGGGACTGAAACCTCAACTGACTGTGAGCTAAATAAACTTTTCCTTCCTTCATTTTGGGTGTTGGGTATTTGTCCCAGCAATGAGAGAATGACTGAGACAGACAGAGACAGAGAGAAAGACAGAGAGAGAGAGAGAGAGACAGAGAGAGAGAGACAGAGAAAGAGACAAAGACAGAGACAGAGACAGAGACAGAGACAGAGATAGAGACAGAGACAGTGAAGAGGAGGAGGAGGAGGAGGAAAGAGGATGGGAAAGGAAGAAGCAAAATGTGAAAAAAAGGATAGCACTGACTAACGTGGGTAGAAAGTTAAGAGTGGTCACTGAAGATCAGGCCACACAGGCACAGATTTCATTACTGGATATCAATTTATTTAACAAGTGCCTGTGACAGCTATTATGAACCAGGCCAGTGTCCAGAGAGTGACATACAACCTAGAAAGGGCCAAGAAGCTCTGGTTCCAGTGCAGGAAGTGACACAGCCATACAGGTAAGGACAGTCAGGCCCAGGGGCTTTGGAGCCACCGAGGCCCCCACCAGCTCTGCCTGCCAGTATCTGAGGCAGCTTCCCAGAGAAAGAAGTCACAGCGGACTGAAGAGAGCGAAAGGAAGTGACATCAGGGAACAGATCAAGGTTATTGTTTTCAAAACAATCACTCCGGACTCCAGGCTCTGCTTGCCAAAGTTCCTTACAGATGATCAAGCCCGTAATGGACTGAAAATTTCTTGCCCAGGTTTTGATCACAAGGTAGACAGAGAAGCTAGAAAGTGAGACCCCAGATTCCTCTCCGGAGGCTGGCTGGCAGCCTACGGAAGATAGCCAACGTGTGCTCGGTGACACAGAGTTGCACTGACCATGTCATGGCTATAACGGACTTTTGGCCTAGTTCTCGGGAAAATAATGAGAACGGCTGAAGGCAAATGAGCACCAGACACTGCTGAGTGCTCCCCTGTGTTGTCTCTCTGGAAGCTTCCAGGGACCTTATGAGGTAGTAAACTCCCCATTTCATCAATGGAAGACAAAAGATAAACATTGAAGTGGCTGCTCCATTCCAAACATTGAGCAAAGACTTCTTTCAATTCATTTAAGCCTCAGAATAATTCTAGGAGCAAGGCGCAATTATTGCCCTTTTTTATACAAGACTAAACTGGGACTCAGAGAAACTAGGTAGCCTGCCTAAGGACACACTGGAGGTAAATCTCACACGTGGTCATCTATTAGGTTGAGCGAAACCTCATTGCTTGATTTTGTTTCTGTTTTGTCTATACACACAATGCTGTCAAAGGCATCAGTGGAGCCCTCGCCAAGTCCACTCACCTCCCACCATGTTCCCTCATAAGAAGCACGCAAGCTTTTGTTAAACCTACATTGTTGAACACTAAGAAAAAGAAAGAAAACTGTTGTGAGAAGGTTGGAAAATCAAACCACAGAAGACAGGAGAGCATAATTTGGCTTTGTATTTTCAGATGGTCAAGGTCCAGGGGGCCATGCACATCACAGTTTCAAGGAAGCATTTGGAAATCAAAGGTGGCTGTGGGTTGTCCTATGACTGGGAGGCACTGCTGGCTGAAGCTGGCAGGGCTAAAGGAGCAAAACATCTGCAGTGGGCGGATCTGTTCAGAAGCAACAAGTCATATGCGGAGACCCATGAGCTCACCCCATTCACAGCCACCTGCGGATCTAGGCTGTTTGGACCTCCACAGGAAGCCCATTAAATAGGGCTCCCTGGACCTCCTGGAACACATGCTTAAGGACAGAACAGGAAACTTCAGAAGAGCAACATCAGGACTGATGTCAGAGCGGCAACTGTGGGCCCCAGCCCCTGCATGGAAATGGTCTCAGGTATGCAGAGACAGCCTCTGCAGTAGGACAGAGATGGAAGGCAGGGTCTTCAGTCAGGAGGCCACATGTGTCGTGAGGAGAATTCCAGCCCAAAGTCCCAAAACTCCTGCTCACTTTAGGGGAACTGGGTGCCAAGCTGTTTAGTAGCAAGTACCATCTATCAAAAGGAGAAAGCACAGCTTGGCATATACACTGGTAATGCCAGCTAGTCAGGCTGAGACTGAAGGACTGTGAGTTAAGGGCACCCTGGGCAACTCAGCAAGATCCTGCCTCAAAAAATAAAGAAAAGCTAGGGATGAGGCACAGCACTCTCTGGATTCCATCCCCAGAGCTAAAAGTAAACATATTTTTTAAAGGTGCAGAGTGCTCAGAGGACTAGCTATCTAAGGCTTGGCATGAGAAGTGTAACTGGGAGGTGGATCTGCATCTCTCTGTGACTTCAAATGCCCCAAGACAGCAGGTTAGAGATATGGCTGTGATCACAGCAGAAACAGGCACACCAGGAGAAAAATGGCAGCTCCTGGGCACATCAGCCCACGTCCCTTGTAAAGGGTGACAAGAAGCTCCAGGCAAAGTGCAGTCAGTTTCTGAAGGCTGAGGGAATAGGCCAAGAAAGGACAGACCCTGTTTCTTGGAAGAGAGACTGCTCTGGCAAGCCCCTGGAGAAGTGGTGAGCTGTAGACTCCTGTAGCCTCTGCTTTACCTCACCCTCTCAGTGGTTTTAGGAGAAGAGATATGAAGGCATGGAGTCTAGTAAGAAAGATCTGGAAGTGCAATCCCTCCAAGAGCACTCTCCATGTAAGTCCACCTCAGGCCACGGCACCAGCACACAAAGCAAGTGTCCACTGTCCAAGCCTGGCTGAATGCCATGGGCTCTGGTGCGCTGGAGTCCCTCAGTGGGTCTCTGTTCATTGTGTTGGCCAGTCGCCATTCTTGCTTCTCTGACAATGGCCTCTCACTTTGCATGCGACAGGTTCTCCCTCTGCAACTCTCTAGGCGTGGCATGAGGTTGTGGGCAATAAGACGAACAGTGCTCGCCCTTCTTCCTGGCTCCTCTGGAGGGCAAACCTGAAGCTGGCCATCCAGTTAATTCCAGGACACACAAAAGACCCCACCTGAGTTCACGAAGAGTGGGTACCAGCATCCTACAGCAATTACTCAGAGGATCGCTTTTTTCCTGCTAGGATTCCAAAGCTACCATAATGTATACCGGAGGCTAGTGGCGGCCAAATTTGTCAGCATGTGGGAAAAACTTACCCTAGGACAAAACCAAAGAGAAGAAACCAGAGGTAGGAGGTGGATGACACTTGGCAGATGGGTGGATGTGCAGCATCCACATGTGGCTTTCAGCAGGCCGACAGGACTCAAGAGCCACTGCCGGAGCACAGGAGCACAGCCAGGCCTGCAGCTCACCTCAGTGCATATGACTGGCTTCTGTGCTTCGGCACACTATCCAAGTACGTCCCATTTTTGTTTAAAATGGGTTGACCTGCATTTTTATGAGTAGTGCCTATAAAAATTCTCACTAGAAAACCCCAACTCTCCTGCCCTAGCTCCCTAAAAGCCCCACAATACAGGATTTAAACATAGAAGATCACCTTTCTTTCTGTATCTACATACAGCAACAAACCCTAGTGAAACAGGAATCACAGAGTACGGGGGATCAAAGTGTCACCGATGTCAAGCCCTTGCTTCTAGATTACCATCTGCACTGCACATTTCCCACAGTGGACAGGAGAATTAATTGGTCTTATATATTCAGTAATCATGCTTTATCTTCAGAAAGAGAGGCTTTTCCAGTTATACTCCTTTATATTTAAAGACAAAAATGCACAGAAGCCTGTCTGTGTCAATGACTTCAGAAAAAATTTGAAATATTTCAAAGAATTACCCATAAAGGGGCAGAAAGGGAGCAGAAGAAAGAGAAAGCTGTAGGAGTCTAGTAAGAAAGATCTGGAAGTGCAGTAAGAGGCCCTCCGCCTCCTTCCAGTGTGTGCTGGGAAGAGATGACATGGCTCCAAGGGATCTCGTTCGTGGCTTCACACACCAAGTAATGCCCAAAAGTGAGGAGACCTCTTCAGCCTCATCAGCCAGCGATGCCACCGTATGCTCACGTGTCGGAACAAGACTTTTACACAGCTCTGGTCAAAATGAACTCTGGAGCTCTTGCCCTTGAGATTCTTGAATAGAATATTCTAGATAGGATGAAACTGGAAAGCCACTAGCAGGCTCCTTCCCATTCACATGGGTCTGCCCTTCAGAGGAAAAATAATCTTGAATACAACACAGCTAAAATACTGCAGATCTCTATAGATCTTGCCCACGTCTGCACGCTTCATGAGCCACCATGTTCTAAAGGATTCTTTCTCTCTCTCTCTCTCTCTCTCTCTCTCTCTCTCTCTCTCTCTCTCTC
>NW_004524734.1:4908589-4934206 GCF_000260255.1 Octodon degus | reverse complement strand
AAAAAAAAAAATCTATTCTCTATTGTACAGATTTAAAACATTATAAATTCTATATTCTGGATTCATTTCGAAAACAAGACTGTTATTATCACTTAATTGCTCACTCTCTATAAAGATTGCTGTTTAAGTTAAGAGGAGAGGGATGGCCAAATAGCTCAGCGGATTAAAGCACCTGCAAGCAAGTGCAGGGGCTGTAGGTTTGACCCCCAGGCCTGTCGCGCCGGCCCCACCCTCAGGGTGTGCTGAGACAGCAATCGAGACTGGGTGTGGTAGCGTGTGCCTATAATCCCAGCTCTTGGGAGGCTGTAAACAGGTGGATCACTATGAGTCCGATCTAGTGGTGAGACCCTGAACACCCTGTAGACCCTTCCCTAAAATACTACTACTACTAATAATAATAAGTCAAGAAGAGCATGGAAAGTGTTAATGGATTATCACATATTGTATACAAAAGATTCCATGACTACATCATGATACTCAACAAAAATGAGGAGAAATGAGAAATTTCTCTAAAGGAGACATACAAATGCCAGCTAACTAATGTAGGAAAAATAAAATCAGAGAATCACTATTTGTAGGAAGTATCATCAATGCTTACTAACTCCAATGGGTTGAAGATTTGGGGATATGAGTTTATTTTGCCAGTCTGAGAATAACAGGTCACTAAGAAGATGCTTCCTACAAAGTATATATTTGGGGGGCATCGCCTTAATCAGTTATCAGCCATAACATTCCTGGTGAGGGCACAAGCTACCAAGAGCACAGCAGCATCACCCATGTGGTACTCTTGCCCAAACGGCCTAATCTTCTACTCTGAACCCAATCATGAGGAAGCAATCAGTAAAACCCAAATGTGAGACATTCTACAAAACAACTGACCTGAAACTTTCAGAACTGCTAATATCACGAAAGACACAAACAGCTCAAGCGCAGGAGCCCGAAGGCAAGTGATACCCAAATGCAACGTGTGCTCTTTGATTAGGTTCTACATTTTAAAAACTCAGTAAAAATGGCATTACGGAGGACACAAGGAACACCTCACCATGGACTTTACATTAGATATTACTGTAGGAGTGCCAGAAATCTTGAAGAATTTGTGTAGGAAGATGTCCCTGTACTTAGGAGACAGATGCTGGGGCCATTTAGGAGTTGAATTTCACTAAATGTGTGCATCTTACTTTCATATGGCTCAGGAAAGAGAGACATAAATACATAAATAAGGTGCATATGACCAAATGAGGATAATCCCTGCGCCCGGCTGCATGCAGCATATGTGGGTATTCCTTATATGCATTACCTCTGGAACTTTTCTATGATTTTAAAATTATTTAGATAAAAAGTTGTGGGGAAAACTTGTAAAGAAACTCCTGAGTGAATCTTTTGTAAAAAGTTATTCACTTTACCCAAATAGCATGATACCAAATTCAATTACTTAACCGTAGAAGAATAAACAATTTACATCTAAAATTAATTCCATAGCTCTGGGGGCTGGTCAAGTTTCTTTGTAAAGAGCCAGACAGTAAACATTTTGGATTTGTGAGCCATATATTTGCTCTTATTTTGTTTTGTTCTGTTTATAACCCTTTAAAAATCTAAAAACCATTCCTGGCAAGAAGGCCAGTACAAAAATAGGCCATAGGCCATAATTTGCCAACCTCTTATCTAGAGGTAATTCCATAGAGTTCTATCTACACAATAACATCATTCAGGGAAAACAGCAGTAACTCTCTTTTCTGGAACTGTCTCCAGACCATCCAGTCTGGGTGAGGGATGAGAAGGGCATGAGCGGCTGCTTCCCCTGGAGCAGCTTGTCTAGGGACCAGCTCTTCTACCTTAGAGTTCTTATGACCACTGCAGTCTTTGGTTGGTATTACTAAGAGCATGACACTTGTCATGTGTTTGCATTTCTGTTGCATTTTGCCTCTGATCTTTGATTAAACTCAGCAGAGGGTTCACATCATTTGAGCATTTAGCAGAAAATTTTCACTAGATAGACTTAGCAAAAAACAGAGGAAGAGGGACATGCTGAGGAAAAAAATCACATTTATCATAGTTCCATGGGGCACATGCTGTCTGTGTTATACCTCCTATGTCTTGCTGTAAGTTATACACTTAGGCAAAAGTGTCCCACACAGTGTAGGGTCACATACCCAAAGTCATGTGAAGTCAAAGACCCGCCCCCAAGGTGACTTTATTTTATTTTATTTTTATATATTTAGTACAGAGTCTATAGGGTCTTACTACACAGATCTGACTCATAGTTATTCTGTTTTCAGCCTCCCAACGCTGGGATTACAGGTACGCCCAGTCGCAATCACTGTTTTAGCACGCCAGGGGATGGGGCCAGCACGGCATGCCAGCAAACAAACCCCAGCTGCAGCGCTCTGACTAAGCAGGTGCTTTAATCTGCTGAGTTATCTAGCCAGCCCTCTCCAGGGTGATTTTAATGCTGTTTATTGCCCTGCTCTCATTTTCCTCTATCAGGTTTTGAAGAAAATGGAATGTCCTGCATCCTCTGCGGACCTGAGCCTGCTCCCCTCTCAGCTCGCCCAGGCCGTACACTTAGGAAGCTGCCCTCTCTTCTCAGCAGAGGCTCCCAGACCCTCCCCAGTGCTTGCCCACTCCCAGCAGCAGCTCCACCCAGCCTTGCTCTTCAGCTGCAGGGACGCAGTGGCTTTGCCGTGCCCAGCCCTCTCTTAGCACTCCTGGAGCTCTGGCACAGATCTCTCGCTCCAGTCCCATCCCTCAACCTCTGCTTTTCTCTCCTGTAAAAACCCCACTTCTAGAAACAGGACAGTGATCAAGAGCCAAAGCTAAGGAATTAAGCATCATGAATTTAAATCTTTGTGTGACCTTACTTACCCAAGTTAGCTACTCCTAAGTTTCTCGGTTACTTCCTGTGTAAGATGGGTTTAATAATAGCACCTTACAGGCTACAGGGAAGACTGCATCTAGTCCAATAAAAAGGAAACCAGACCTTAGCCTCAGAAGATATGCTTTATGGTGGTTGATACACTGTTTTAACAAGTGTGGCTGGATCCCCTAGTCAATTCCACACCCTGGAGGGGAGAGCCCTAGGGCAGGGAGGAGCTGCACCAGAGGGACTCAGCACAAAAAGGATATGTAAAGGAGTTGAGGAAGGCTTCTGTGCCCCACTTTCTGGGAAGAATTCTGATTCTCAAGCTGCGCCACTTCACAGCCATTCCACTTTGGAGGAGCTTGATCCCAGCCGCTGCGCCACTTTGGAGGCGCTCCAATCTTGGAGGTGGAGCGCAGGTCTTCACAGTCAGCGCAGAAGGAAGAAAGAGTCTTGATAGATGCCCTAGCTGCTCCTCCTCTGCTTTTCATTGTTTTCTGTCACCATGAACTGCTGCTGTCTGCCTTAGAGTCAGCAGTCTAGACTGAAACCTCCACTTAACTGTGAGCTAAGTAAACCTTTCCTTCCTTCATTTTGGGTGTTCGTATTTTGTCCCAGCAACAAGTAAAAAGCAACCAAGACACCCTTCTATTTGATTAAGAACTAGGAGGTTGTTTTTTTTCCAGACTCATAAACAACTGAAGGCATTTGGGTGAGCAAAGAGCACCTGGTCTCTACACTGTTGTAATGAACATTGACAATGGATCTAACCCAGACAAAAACATTGTGGAAAAAAAAAAAATACCCACCAATACTGCCTGTGGGTTTGCTAGCAGGTCACACACAACACCAATGGAGCATCTATTTTGAAGAACTCCTCTGAATAGCTTTTTCTTTTTTTGAAGAAGGCCAGATAGTATGGGAGCCCCATTCTAAGAAGAGTTCAACTCTTAGATTTAACCACTTAAAACTACAGAGCTCTTACATGGATCCCCACTGCAGCACAGGTGAAGCTATCTGTGAGTCAGAGCTCTTGCAGTAGCACCCACAGATCTCTGTCTGGCTCTAGCAGGGGGCACAGCCTGGCCATTCTCAGCTACTCTCCAAAGACAGGTGTTTGAGATTTGTATACTTCCGCAGTCTATAAATCATGGCTGCCCCAAAACACTACCCATGAGCTTTCTCTTTTTGTCTCCTTCCATAAGCTGACTCCATCTCTGGAGCAGTATAAGTCTACTTTGTCCCTTAGGCAACCACGGAATACAAGGCCCAGAAAATGCACATGCTGATCTCAGTTTGTGGAAGCCCCATACACTCAGCTCAGGCAAATCCTAGCTACAAAGGTGATATAGGAAACACTCTCCCTCCATTGTCACCCACCTTCACTGCATTTTGCTCCTGGGGTTGGCTTTGGTTTTCACAGTCCTATGAGCCCAACACTTAGAAAGGTGTGCACGTCTGGGCCCCTGGCTCCTGAGCACGCTTCATCTCCAAGGCTCAGCCTGGGGCTCCTGCTCTTGGCTTTTCTTGCCTCAGGCTACCTGTGCGGTACACACCTCTTTGCCAGAGCTGCTAGCTGCAGTCATGTGGGGAAGTCAGACTCAGTCTCTGGTCCTTGGACTCCAAAGCTCGTCTAACACAGAGCAGTCTACTCACCCATGGTTAGAGGACTTGGACAACGACTCACATGTCCTGAGTTCTGTCTTCCTACTCAGTGTCCCCCTGTTCGCCATCACCTTCAGCTTTGTCCTCAAGCCACCGCAGTCCAAGCTCTTTGTTTATCTAAAGAATCCCCTGACTTGCCTGTTCTGACCATGTGCTTCCTAATCACACCTCAATCAAAACCCCACTTCTCCACCCAACACCCTAACATTCACTACTGAGGGTATAAACGACCCACTGTGGAGAAGGGACACACAGTGACATTCCATCCTCTAACTCAGCATCTTTGGCTGAGAAAGAAACAAAGTCCATGTGAAATTCCTGTAGATCCATAGTTTTGTCTTCAAATGAATCCAAAACTAGGTTGGCAGTCTTCCCCTCCACACATTTATTCATGGGAATAGAGTGAAAAGCACACAGCTACAAGAACCTATGGAATAAATGAGGAAACAAAAACTGGTATGAAAGACCTACTTCAATTGAGCTTTGACAGCATGGTTCATATAAATGAGATCAGCTCCTGGCAGTCAGTTGGCAGGAGGGAGCCAAGCACAGAACCCTCAGGATGCAAGTCTTTGAAGCCCGTTACCCTGTGGTCAGGAGATGCTGAGCTAATTACTGCCTCCCCCCAGGTGCACTGTGATCTGGAAATAATACAGGGCAGAGGAGCTGAGAGAGGACATTAGGAGACGTGGGGGAGAGTCCAAAGATAGAGGGTGTGGAAACAGCAGCTCTTTGAGCAGGGAAAGGCAGGGGAAAGGCAGGGAAGACGCTGACAGGGACAGTGTAGAAAGGTTCTGCAATCTTGCCCAGTAGTCAGTGGTGTGTGAGCTGGAGAACAGACCTCTTACCACCACACGGGGAAAAAGAAGAACAAGAACATGCAGGACTTGAGAAGAAAGGGCTCCGGCTGTCAGGCTTCAGGCTTAAAATCCATGCTTTTCCAACTACATCAAACCAGCACCTTAAAAATCATCAGAATAAGTCCATTCTGTAATTCCATTTATGTAATATTCAAGAGAAGGTGAAAGAGAGGCTACAGTGGAAGAGATCAGGGCCATGTTGTCTCTGGGGCACGGACGCTCCTAGGAAGGGCTGTGAAGAGCGCTGTTTTGTGTCTTGTTTAGGGTGTGAGTTGCACACATGCACACATTTTTGAAAGCCCACCAAATCACACATTCAGGAGCAGCACATTTCCCTGGAAGTACAATTAAATAAAATGAAAATCAGTACACAAACTATTGAACCTTTCAATAAACTCAGACCTTGGTTTGAAGTTGCTGTCCACACATATCTATATGTACTAAGGCTCCTGCTTGTTTGGGGTTGAGAACCACCCCACAGAAAGCCCTTCCTTCCATCCTAGCAGCGATCTGCAGCACAGCTAAGTTCAAAACAAAAGTTAAATGTTGCAGTTATTATCCACGTTGGAACTTCACCAGTGGCACAAATAACTCTGTGGGAGCCAGGGAGATGGCTCAGTAGAATAAGCGCTTCCCTGGCAAGAGCAAGGGTCTGAGTTCAATCCCCAGTTCCGTAAAAAAAAAGTCATCTGTGAACACAGACCTGGTGAGGAGCTGGCAGTGTGCTTTTAAGATGTGTATGGCTCAGGCCAGGGAGATAGCTCAGCAGCTTAAGTGCCTGCCTGGTACCACAAAAGAAGGCATGCAAGTGTAAAAGCACTGTTTTCATTAGGTGCAAGGTGGCTTAAAGGGGACTAAAAGGGGGAGAAAAGTTCCTGCTTCATGACAGTTGGGCCCAAATTTCTTCACAGTCAATGCTGACAGGCCTGACAGCAGTTAGCAGATGCATGCTCCCCTCCTCCGTCTTTTTGGTAGTTGCCAATGCCCCCCCATTCAACATGGAGAGCCCCTCATCTACTTGTGTTTCCTGCTGAGCCTAGTGATTTTGTTGAGTTCATATTCAAACTGTGAATAAATTAAAAATCAAAAACCAGAAGCTTTTGCAGACAAACTGAATGGTATTAAAAACGCTTCAGGAATAAAGCTCACAGAATATAGGTTATACTCACTCGCAGAGAAGGATTCCATTTTCTAATCCAGTCCGAAAATCTTTATCGCCAAAACTTCTGCCAGTTACTTGCTGGAATAAAAAGAAAAAAAGAGAGAAAAAACATTTTTATTTCTCAATTAGAACATTCAATTTTTTGAAAATATTCACAACCTTGAAAAAATTGGTAGCATTCCAAGAATGAGGAAAATCTGTTAAGCCATAACTTCCTTTCCATGTGTGCAGCTTTGCCTAGATCAGCTAAAGTTAAATTTAGACCATTTCTTTTGAGCTCTTTTCCTATCTGGGTACCTTATAAAAATCTGTTTTTCCTGATAAGGATACATTACTTTGGGGGGCTTGACCACAATAGGCCAAGGCCACAGGTTCTTCCATCCAGAGATTCCAACGTGCACACACTGTCAAGGAGTTCAGGAAAAGCACCTCCTGGGGATCAACATTTACTTAAACATCACAGCACTGGGGGAGGGCAGATCTCAGATGCCTAAACTTGAGCAACTACCTCAAGAGAAAGAATCATCTACAAATAAAAGAGTGAGAAAGAGAAAAAGCAAAAGAGAGGAAAGAATAATCATCAGGCAACATTGCCCTAGTGGCCATTCATGTCCTCTAGTCCTCAGCAACCCTGCAACTGGGGCACCAGGAAGGCACGCCTTCAGTCATCTGTTCATTCAGCACACAGCTATTCAGCACCTACAGAATGCCAGACAAGTGGGTATACTATGGACCTCAAAGACACCCTAACATAGCAAAATAAAAGGCTATCAGTAATAAGCCAATAAAAGAAATAAAATTGAACCATAAAAAATACTGATATCACAGCAACAAAAAAGGAGAATAGTAATAATAAGTAGCAGTAATTAACAGGAAAAGAGGACAAAGAGCACGTAGAAAAAAATGAGACAGAGTACACACTTAAGCCCAATCATATCAATAATAACATTATATATAAATGGACCTAACACCTCCAATTAAAAGAAAGAGAGATTATCGAATTGGTTAAGAAAATGAGACCCAACCTGGTACGGCCTACAAATATGCACAATAGTAATATAAATATAGACAGTGAGAGAGTAAGACAACAAGCAGGAGGGCTGGCTACATAGTCCTGAGGTAGACCACTTTTCTAGCTGCATGAGGACCTGGGGTTGATCTCTAACACTAAAAGAGAGGAAGTAGAAAAGGCTATGTCCTGCAAGCACCAATCACAAGGAAGCTGCAGTGAGTAGACTCATCGACCAAGAAATTCCAGAACCAAGAGCAATAAGGACAGAGTCATTTCATAATGATAAAAGGATTAACTGACCAGGAAGATGATGCTAATGTACTAGCTAAAAAAAGTCCAACATGCACAAGCCACAGCAGTACTGTGAGAGAAGCAGACATATCCAGAATTAGAATCAGAGGTTCAGATATTTCTCAGCATTATATTGATAATACACATAAATTCAAAAAATCCTGTAAAAACACTAAAACCAAACATTGGTTGGACACCTCTAGCATACCCTACCTTCCAAAAGAAATCACATTTTCTTCTTTAGTTCATAATGAACTAGACAGATATAATGCTGGGTGAGAAAATAAATCTTAGAGCCACGAGATAGCTCAGCAGACTAAAGCGCCTGCTTAGGCCAGCTTAGGCAAGCGCCATGGTTTGATCCCTGGCACCACACGCTGCGCCAGCCCTGCCTCCAGGGCAGGCTGAGCCACCAGAGTCTGGCCAGACGTAGTGGTGAATGCCTATAATCCCAGCACTGGGGAAGCTGAAAACAGGAGGATCACTGCAAGTCCAAGCTGTGTAGTGAGACCCTGTAACAACCAAATGCATTAAAAAAAAAAGAAGAAGAAAAAGAAAAAGAAATCTCAGTATATTTGAATAAACAAAGTACTTTTGCTGACCACAATGAAACTAATTCTAAATTAACAACAGAAGTATCTTTTAAACATCCTCAAATATTTAAAAACTAACACTATTCTAAATAGCACATACTGACCAAAAAAAAGATATTTAAAAATGAATTAGAATGTATGTTGTGGAGAAAATGACAGCAAGATCAAAACATAGGGAAACATACTGAAATAGTATCTGAGCGAAATATACATGCAAAACAGAAAAGAAGGCAGGAAGTACCAATATCAGAAATGACCAAAAAAATCATCATTACAGATCCTGTCAGTGTTACAAGGACAACAAGGGAATCTTATAAATAAATTTGTGCTAATAAATTAACCACCTGGTAAATTCTGTAGTTCACTCAACAAAGAAAGGGCCATGAAGGAAACATCGGGCCTAAAGGTTTATCTGGCAAACTGTACCAAATATTTATGGGTAAAATAATGTAACTCTATTCAGTCTCTTCCAGACAATTAACAAGGTGACAACACTTCCCAACTCATCCAGGTAGTCAGCAACACTGATGCCAAAGCTGGATGGATTCCACTCACACCACCACCCACACCCACGACCCCCACCCCAGACCAATATGCTATTTCTTCACAGTGGAAATAACATTTGATTTTTATTTTGCTTTAAAGTTTTTTTCTATCTCCCTAAAATGTTCCATGATATGTAGAGATAGACAGACAGACAGACAGACAGACAGACAGACAGACAGACAGATAGACAGACAGACAGAATTTTATTTTGGAATAAACCCCAAAAGACTTTTAATTGCTGATAAATCAGTAGTTTAAGGAAAGCAAACGATCTCAATTATTCCTCATAAACAAAAGCTCAAATTCTATTCTATTCTATTTATTTATTTTTTGCCAGCTCAGCCTACCCTGACGGCGGGGCTAGCATGGTATGTGGTGCCGGGGATCGAACTGCAGTCCCCCGTGCCTGCCTAAGCAGGCACTTTAGACCACTGAGCTATCTTGCTTCAAATTCTATTTTAGAAAATCCTCATTATCACTCTGTCTAGGACAACTGGATAGACAATTTCATGTAACACAAGGCCTCAACAAATTATTTTGTTAGTAACCTCTCATCTTTATTTGAGGAAAGGTTCCAAAAGTGGATAGAAATTCATTCTGAATGGCTTGTAAATACAGAATTTTTCCAAGCTACTAAAAAATGAAGAAAGATGGCTTTCAAAATTAATATTTTTAACACAGGCTTTAAACACGTTAGCATTCTCTTTCCCAAGTATTTAGGATTGGAGGCACCAATATCTTTGCTGAAGAGACTCCAGCAGTTTGACAAGAACTATGCCCTGGAAATGTGGTCTTTAGACCAGTGAGAACAGCCGCATCTTCTCCTGGGGGGTAACGTTAGGAATACATGCTAACAACCCTGCCCTGCAGCCAGCATGTATAAAAGGCGCCCATGTGACCCACTGGCATGGAAAACACCGCACTGCTCACACCTACAATAATGCCATCTTTTGGCCATTGTCTGTGCCCTTAAAGTTCCTGTGTTGGAAGCTTGGTCCCCAGAGTGCAGTGGTAGGTGTTGGTGAGACCCCTAGGAACAGGTCCTCATGGGAGTTCTCTGGGTCTTTAGAAGGGATTGTGGACCACTGCTGTCCCTGGTTTCCTCTTGGTGATGTGATTTCTCACTTTGCACATCTACCATGAAGTGACACAGTCTAGGAGAGGTCCTCATCAGAACCTGTGCCTTGCAGTATCCCAAATGGAGTGCTAAGTAAACTTCTTTTTTAAATAAAGTTATCCTGCCTTGGGTGTTTTGTCAGAGTAGTGGGAAATGGTCTAACACATTTGCTAAAGTATATCATCAATTCAGAATCACAAAGGGAAGGCCTTTCCCCAACATAGGGATTTAGATGACCTGTCTCAATAACCTTTTTCAGCTTTATCTTTGTGATGTGTTTATTACATGGTGCTTATCATGTCACACAGCATACACTCTAAGATCGCTCATTACCATTTCCCTCACAACAGCGCAAGTCATTGCAATTCACAGCTGCTGGGCACCAGGCACCAAGCCCATCTGCAAGGCAAGTGACAAGTGATGACTCAAACCTTCCTGAACCACCCCACCTGGATCCTGACCTGCTGAGGGCTCCAGGGACCTCCTGGACCAACCTCCATGCACACTATCATCCCAAATCACTCTCCAAAGACATAAGGACAGGAGGGGAAGCTCAGTGGAGCTTCAAAGAGAGCTTATGTGGGGCCCTGGGTCTATGAGCTGGCTGGGAAGGTCCCAGGCCCTGAAGCACCCTGGGCCAGCAGGTGAATAGCGGCACAAACGCCAGGCACACCTAACCATCTCCTCAAATCCTATCTCACCCATTTGATCAGTTCATCCTTGAAATTACATCCTTTCAGTGTTCAGCCCAAAAGCCTTAATCATGCTGACCCGTTTCGCACAGCCAATCAGACTCAGCAACCAATTTGTTAAGAAAAATGTGGAAATATCCATAATGGAGCCCCATGCAGTCACCAAGAAGGACAAACTCAGGTTATCAGAAGGAAAATGATAAGACTTGAGACCATGATATTAAGTGAAATAAATCAGACGGAGAATGATGATCACATAATTTCTCCTTTATGAGAAGCCCAAATACAAATAAAGAATAAAAGGAAGGAGAGCTGGTAGGAAACAGGAGACAGACTTTTAGGGGATGGGAAAGGGACTGAGGGGAAGGGGAAGAAGAAGGTTACAGGGCAGAGATGCAAAATAATCAAGATATCTTTTGTGGGGGGAGTGTATGCCAATCCCCCCAGATGCATGCAATTTTCATGTTCTCTAAACATACACCAATATTTAAAGGTTGCTTTAAAACTCTTCATGATTTCACCTTCAGAACTTAGGCAGAATCTGGCTGCTCCTCAGGACCTCCATTCTATGCCTTTCTCTAAGCTGCTGACATCTCGCTCTGGATAGTTCAGGGCCCCCGAGCCGGCCTCACCCTGTCTCCCCTCCACGGGCCTCGGGTAGTAGCTAGCATGAGTCTCCAAAGTCAGCTCAAACCCCCACCCCCCTACAGCCTCCAACAACTCCCCTCCCACTCATCATAGCAGAATCCAAAGCTGCTGCAGGTTCTTACCTAAAGGTGGTGGACATAATGGCCTTTATATATTTAATTATTAAAGACACACACAAATAGCGATGGACACACACAGACAGCACCTCCTGGGCACCACAATCCCATTAGAAGTGGGTACAACACACCTCACAAGGCACAGATGTCCTCAGGACTTGGGCACACATTCCCTTCTTCAAGGGGAACCCCAGAAGACCTTACGATGACCATTATGTCATCAACACACCCTATGTGCTTTTCAGGAAAGCCCAATGCCAGCTTCGTGTGGCTCAGGATTAAGTCAACTTAATTACTGGTTGGAGGACATGCACGTTAAATAGTCAGTAAATGACTAACTTACTAAAACCTTGATGCTGTTGGGGGGGCTCTTTCCACTGACTCAGCAATTAACAAAAACAGACCAAAGGGCCTCATAATGTGGCACCCCACTACTACGTGCAAGTGATCATTGAGGCGGCTCGTCCGTATCTGATTTCCTTTCCATGGGACTCAAAGGTAGCTCTGTTTCTGAGTTTGCCTACATCCATGGCTCTGCTCACAGAACTGAAATAGGAAGCACTGGAAGAGCCAGCCTAATAAAGAAAACCACACAACTTCATGGCAACGCTTTTACAATGTGTTTATAATGTAGCACATTGTACATCCCAGTGCTACATTCTGCTAATTACTTGGTTACTGTTCTAATTATGTAATTGCTACACAGTCAATGTCTGCCAAGAAACCGTTGCTTGGCCTGATCACTACCATGTATGTAAATGATATTTAAGAAATACCTTCATTAATCTTATGTTGTTTGTTGAAAGCGATCTGTTAGACAAACTATAACCCACTACCAAACCGCAGGTCTCAAAAGCATTTTAAATAAATGTTGGCAATTCCTAGCAAATGATCTGAAGAGGAGATTCTGCAGGCTGGCAAAATAATGGTGCCTGGATTCAAGCAACTGGGACAAAATTTAAGACTGAATAGATTTTCACTTAACTTTTGAAATACATACATATGTTCTCTAAGTCATATAAAAATGGGTCTACTTCTCAGAAGGCTGTCATTTCCTCCAACAAGCTGCCATTCCAGTTATATCCTCAAGGACTTTCCCACCACGTGTAGCCAACAACCTCAGTGCTAAAAGCACAGTGAAAATGCTTAGCCTTAGAACCCCAATCCACCCCATCCCTCCACACATCATATCTACACCTACCTCTTCATCTTCTCCTACCAGAGCAATGGAGATAGATATATACTCACTTTCCCAAACGATTTCTCTATCCAGGCTCTGGATTGTATCACTTCCCACTCCTTATCTCAGCCTTACCCAGTCCATGGTAGCCTTCATCCCCTTTGGTAGTATAATGACTTTTCTCTTTTCCTAAAAACGCTAATGCAGTCTTGCCTTTTGCGGATCATCCTCTCCTCCTTCCTGTCATAGCCCAAAGTTCCTTTGTGAATACCTAGTACTCCTCACTCTACTGTCATTGTTCAGGTACTTGCAAGCAATCCTCATTCAATTCACTAAGCATGCTTAAAGCCTCAAGAGCTATACCTGAGCTTAATACACAGCTCCACCAGCATAAACTACATTATCTCAGGCAGGTGAGGGAACTTGTACCAACCTGGAAACACCATGTGTTTAGCTCATGGTGAAAACCAGTACCGTTCATTATCATTCCTGGCAGCAATAATAACATTGCTGTAGGCCCGGCTGGATTTTCTCTCCCCAGTTCCCTTTGCCATTCTTTCTTCCCTGATCATCAGGAGGCCATGCTGTACTGGTTCTCCTCATACATTCCAGCATCACCACGCTATTTAACCCCTAAGACTTTTCCTCATTTAATCACAAAGTCTCAGCAGCACAAGGCAACCACTCCCTCCTTTCTGGACCGCTGGTCTCTCTCATGTTCCCCTACTAACCCCTACTCGTGGATTTCCCCCGCCTCATCAAATTCTGCTTTAGCCACTACATTAGGGACATCTACCTATTCACCGCCTGACTATATGGTATAAAACAGCTTTTCTCCTCCTCTTCTCTTCTCTTCTCTTCTCTTCTCTTCTCTTCTCTTCTCTTCTCTTCTCTTCTGAGAATGCTGCTCTCTCTCACTGCCCTGTGTACACCGTTCAGTCTCATGGCTCTCGACAGCTGGCACAGAAGGACAACCCACATCCTTATATAAAGCACTGCAACCTCGTGTTCACAATCACATATCCACTTCCCACTCAGCACTTCCACCTGGGGACCTAATAAATATTTCACACTGAACAAGGTCAACACATTCCTTCTGGCTTGAACCACCAGCAGCACAAGCATGACTGTCCTGCTGGGTGGCACAGGACAGTGCTATCACATGGTGCAGGATGCCTGATGGCACAGTCATGAGCTTCCAGCCTCAGCAGAATGTGCTCATCTGAAGTCTTCATGTCTGCACCCTAACCTAACCTTTAGTTACCATGTTGATGAATGGCACCATCAATCCCCTCCCCAGGTAGCAGAGACATCTTCAACTCACCAGCAAGAGCAATGGAGTCTCTCCAAAGCAGTTGAGGTCTGTGATTTCTGCTCTACGCTATGACAGCAGTCCACACCTCTGTCACATGCCAGCAAGACAGAAAAGCCACCTGTATGGTCTTCACAAGTCACTGTCTACACAGCACACAGCATCCCAGGATCTTGTTACAGATCCATCCGTACCTCTTCTTTACTCCATAATAAAGTCCGGGTTATATGCACCACCTTTTATGTTATAGATGAGAAAGTTAATGTCCTACAAGTTGACAGGCTGAAGGTCATGTGGCCGGCTGGTGGCAAGGGTGAGACTAGGGCCAGCCCTCCATTCACCCAGCGAGGGCTGTACTGCCCACAACACCACTACCGGCCCAAGTCAGCTTCTTGTGGTGCTTACAACACTACGTGTTCTTTAATTCCTATAGCTCCTCCAATCTGTTCAGTCTAGGCTGGCCAAGAAATAGCACAGAAGTCCAGGCCTGCACTTATTTAATCAACATTATCCGAACATGATTCCCCTTGTACCAGCTGAACGCCAAATACGCAGGGTAATAAAATGCAATCTGCAGAATCCATTTATATTTTCATTGTGTCATCAGAAAACCAGAAGGTGCTGTTTATAGCCACAGATTGACAGACTTGACAATAGGAAAAAAAAACTAATTAAGAATACAGCACAGGCTCAAGGCACTCTGGGAGCACTAAATCCTCTGATCTAGCCATGGCACGGTCTAGACAGGGAAAATGGGTCAGTCCAAAGATGCGTGTGTGGGCTTAATGGGACTGCTTATACATCCTCAAGATGTCCCTGCTGTCCAAGAAGATGGAACAGAAGCCCCAAAGAATGACAGGCAACATCATGATGAATTCTCCAAACCAAAAGCCTCAGCAACTGATCTGAGAACAAAGAGAAAGAAGAATCTGGAAAGAAACTCGACCAGCAGAGCACTGTGAGCCAAGCGTTCTGTCACTGGAGGGTCACAGACACACCCTAAACGAAGCTATTTTTTGCTTGGGTATCACACTGTTCCTTAAATTCTTTAGTTCTGGGATAATATTTGTATATGCAGCTATCACTCAGTGCTCAAGACAGTGAAGTATGAAATTTTTAAATTAGGCAGTTGTGGGTAAAAATGTCTTGGTGTCAGTCCCCAGCCTAAACTGCTTCACTTTGGTCTCCATCTACCTCCTTTAATATTTCAGGGACACATTCTGACCACCAAGAAGGGCAGTGCTGGGGCTGGAGAGATGGCTCAGTGGTCTAAGGCACCTACTTAGAACAAGCTTGGCAAAGCATCAGGGACCGCGGTTCAATCCCCCAGCACCACATGCCAGCCAGCCCCGCCCCCTGGTGGGCTGAGCTGGCCACACACACACACCACACTCTCACTCTCTCTCTCTCTCTCTCTCTCTCTCTCTCTCTCTCTCAAATAAATAAAAAATAAAAAATAAATAAAAAAAAGAAGAAGGGCAGTGCTCTCTCTCCAAGATATATTTGCAGTCTGTTTTTTTTCTGTCTCTGCATATCATAGTAGTCCAGTCTCCATCACCTGCCTGCAAGATGGCTATGCAGGCCTGTGCTAGCCGGGGCAGAAGCTCACCTGAGCACTTATCTAGCACGCAGGAGGCCCCTGGTTCAGTCCTCATCCTGCCTACAGCCCCCTCCCCCACAGAAAGCCTGTTTTACAAAGTCTCAAGAGGGTAGGAATCAGGGTACACAATCCCTAGTAGGACATTTACCTCTCACAGATCTGCAAAAACAGTAGAGCTCTTTGGACAGCACGTTTTGCTCACGCTTCCCCCCTAAGGGGGAAGAAAACCCACAACAGGAGTGTTTAAAGTCAGGTAGCTCTAATGGTTATTCAGAGACACTACTTGGGAGACAGAGTTCAGTTGAGGCAACTTTTCCATGTGAAATACGAATCTAGATTTGAGTGCTGGGCACCAAGACAGCCAAGGAAGCCCATGTGGAAGACTTCACCTACCTGAGCATATTCAATGAGACTCCAAGGGGACAACCTCGCAAAGCCAGAGAACAATAAACACACTATGAAAATTTGACAGCAAAACGCCCCTGTCATGAAGGAAAGGAAAGGCTTGTTATTCTAAAGAAGAGACTAAAGTAATTAGGAAGATTACAAAGTGTCCTTTCACTGAATACTTGAAACCTATGGATGACATGGGGGCACAGTGGAGACATTCTGAATGTGTACTGGTCACTTGATCTCAGGGATCACTGCTCCCTTTACAAAATAAAGAGCAACGATGCTATGGTGGTTATATAGGAGAATGTACTTGTACTTTCAAGGTGCATACTAAGACATTTAGAGGAAGTCACCTGATACGTGTAATTCATTCTGAAATGGTTGGAAAAATACTGGGGCTATACATGTATATAGGAAGTAAATATTGAAAATATTAACTGTTAAAATTAGGTGGTGAATATATAAGTTTCACTGAACCAATCACTTCTTCCTTTTTCCCTTCTTTTGAATGTTTCAAAACATTCACAATGAGATGTTAGAAGCTAGATGTTAGAAGCTAGCTCAAGAATCCAAGGTAAACAGTTAGGTCGCCGACCTGACCACAGCCTCCTCGGCAGTGTCTAGGGGCATTCCGCCCATGTTTGCTTCGATGGTGGACACCATCAGTCCGCTTACTGTCACCACAGTTAAGTGCAACTCTTTCACCCGCTCACTACACAGAACTGGCCCTGGCCAGCCACCTACTGGACGTGACATTAGCACCAACGATGAAAAGGAAGGAGGGTCAGTCCCTTGCTTTCCTGATTTTGGACAAAGAACGAGAACTGGAAGCTCTGCCAAGTACACACAGTCCTGCGGCCATTGTAGCAATGTGTGGAGAGGTGATCAATTTCACTATTTGATATTTTAATAATAGAATAGTTTTTAGCTAGGAATCCAAAGTAACCACAGGCTTCTGTACACAGCCAGGACTTGGCATTTTAAAGGCATCAAAGTCAAGTTAAAAAACTATGAGAATTCATCCAAACAAGGTATTAGATTACGAAATGAAAATAAAAGATGGTGAAAGACTCAGTATAAAGACGGTATAATGGCATTTGAAGCAGCCTTTTTTTGAAAAGATTAATGTGGGCAATTCAGCGCTAAAGAAAAGAAGACAAAGAGCAACAGAAAATGAAGACAATAGCTTTGGGGAAGGAAGCAAGAGATGATCACTGGGAGGGAAAGAGAATGGGACGTATTAAAGGTCTAGAAAATCTATTTCATGATTTGAGTAACCATTATAAATAATTAGACAAGCTATGTTTTTATGTAATGTTCTAGTCTCATGTGTCCCTTTCATATTCCTATAATGAAATACCCAGGGCAAGCTACTTTATAGAGAAAAGAGACTTATTTTGCCACATGGACCAGAGGTACAAGGTTGAGGGGCTGAATTTGGTGTTGGTCTTCCCACTGGAAGGGTCTTGAAACAGTTCAAAGCATCACATGCCAGATGAAAGGGAGAGTGCAGGAGCAGGAATGGATGCCCTGGTCCCTCCCCTTCTTATAAAGACACCAGGATTCAGTCATAGGGGCCCTGCACTAATGACTTATCTTGTTCCCATCACTTCTCAAAGACCCCACTCTAAACACCACAGTTAGATTAAATTTCTACCCTCTTGATATCTCCTAGCAGAAATTAAACTCCCCATGAGTTCGGAGGACAAAACTGTATCCAAACCGTAGCAACTCATGTGATATTTTACAGTCACAATGACTGTAAAAGGTCCTGGAAATGTGTAAGCTGACCTGCATAGTGACCCAACTTCATGGGATCCCCTCTCATTAGCAACCACATATATTTTCCATTTAATTTTACTCAGAAAATATCTTTACTAAGAAATACCATTTTAATAGGTTTTAGTTCCGATATGACAGAAATACACATCCATCTCCTAATATTCCCCCAGCCCATCATATCAGTCCATTTTATGTTCTATAACATAATGCCAGAGACAAGGTTATTTATAAAGAAGTTTATTGGCTCATAGTGCTTTTAGTCCAGGACCATAGGACCACAGGTGCAGCTTCAGCTCATGGCTGAAGTATGAGGATGAGGATGAGGATGTCCACACTTGGTAACAACTGGCTCTCAAAGTAACTAAAAAGGTTCTGTGAAAATAAGAACCTCCTCTCACTGGATGGCACTCACATTCATGAGGTCCAAGCCTGTGATTTGCGCCCTCCCATCAGGCCCCACCTCCTAATACTTCTATACTGAGGAGTTAGGCCCCAACCCAGTTTAGGAGGGGACAAACCATATCCAAGCTTCATCATCCACCATTGTCATGGCAACTGTGATCTACACATTACTGTGGCACAGCGTATAGTCTTAAATGAATCTTTGAATACTGGGCAAGGGAACAAATGTACTATTTGTTCGGGAAATTTTGTAAATCAGATTGTATTGGTACATTTAGGTAATTTTTAAAAGTATGTCTTCTGAGTTTGTTCTTTGGATGGCCCTACACAAGTGCTTGGGTTGGTATGACCACGGTGCCCTTCAACCTCATCTTCTACCAGTGGTTCTTTCACTTGACACCAGCAGTCATCTAATGCCCCTCATCAACACTGGGAAAGGGATGGTCAAAGCCAGGATAACTGGGTTCTGACCGCCGGGCTTCTAGCAAATAGCTTCGCTTCTCTGAGTCTATAGTTCTGTCTACCCTTCGGGCTTGCCTGAAGCCTCTTCTACCATTCTCATCTTGATGTGTTGGTTGATGATGATAGCATCTTTTTTTTTTTTAATCTCTAATGGACTCACTGACTCCTTGGGGCCTCCGTGGCCCAGTGGTGGTGAGAGCACCACAGCTGCTTAAACCCCGTAGGCCCTGGCCGAGGGCAGCCAGCTCAGTACATAAACTGGGGTTAACCTGGCCCATTTTGCATTTGCCAAGCCACACAAACCCTTCTGAAGAAGAGTCCTGTGTTCTTAGCTTGTATAAAGTCAGCGCCTGACCAAGTCCATGGAACTTGCCCATGGAGAGGACTTTTGCAAATTTATACAGAGGTGCTCAGTAGGCCACCACGAGGCCTGATGCAAGTGTTATTATTATCCCTGCTTTCCAGTGAAGAAATAAAGTACACACTATCAAGCAATTTGTCCAATTTCCCAGGCTGGCAGGTAGCAGAGCCAGGAGAATAGGCTGGGTGGTCTGGCTCGGGCCCACGCTCACGGCCAGCAGGCCACACTGACTGAATATGTCTGAGTCCCTGCTGATTTTCCCAATTATCAAGTGGGTTGAAAATAAGAACCTGACTTCTCACTGCCTGTGTCAGCTTCTTCTTCTCCTAATGTGCCATTTCCTCACAAGGCAGAATAAGAAAATAAACCGCTAAGTCCAGAAAAAATATCTGCTCATTTATCATAAATTCACTCAACACTGTGGAGGTAAAATAATGAGAATTTTTTGTTTTGTCAATAGATTTTCATCTCTGTTTCTCAAAAACCATCATAAGTATCCAAAAGAACCAACCTTGAATATTACCATATACAATTTGATCCCCTATGGAATGAAAAATAAGTATGTGTTAATGGAGGGTGGAGAGGAAGAGAAAGAAAAGACAGGATGCCTCATTTAAGGCCATAGACATTTCCACCACAAAGTATTTCCCTTCTTATCTTCCTCTGGTTCTCTAAGCCTACAAATAATATATGCTGGCAGGACATCTGTTCTTTTGGTTGGTTTTTGATGAAGACGGCGGGTGGGTATTCCCAGGCCACTGCATGCCATCCGTCACAGCCGTGCTGACACAGCAGAGAGGTGGGCGTCTGCCCTGACTGATGGATCCGCCACCGTGTTGGCTGCCACAGAAGCACACACTGCTCGGGCAGTGAATTCAGCACTCATCAAAGAAGAAGGACACCCACCTCCACGACATCACAAAGAACAATAAGAACACAACACACCACTGAATGAGTTTCACTACCCCCTAGTGAAATTAGAAAAAAAAGAAAAGGTTCTTTTTCATAAACCTAGTGGAGCAAGAACATATTTAACCAGGAAACAAACAACAGGAACTTGGGCCCACATTGCACCTTAAACTTCATTATCCAGAAGACTGGAGAGAGAAAGATAAGGAGGAAAAGATAGAAAAGGCAAGCGTACCATGTTATAATGTTCACTGGGTCCTATAGGTCCTTAATTGTATTTTAGAAACGTTCTGTACAAGTTAAGCTTTCCTAATCTGCAAATCCACAATCTGAATTGTTCCAAAATTTGCAACCTTTTGATAAAAATATGGCAATTCTACCACGAAACTCTGTTTCACTCCAAAAATGATTAAGATTTTTATATTGAAAATTACCTTCTGGTTGTATGAAGTGTATATGAAACATAAATGTATTTCACGTTTGGACATTGGTTCCATTCCCAAGACAGCTTGTTTCATATATATGCATATATTTCAAAATTCAAAATATTTCTGATCCCAAGCATTTCAGATGAAGGATACAGAGTCTGTAATCAAGCTACACAGAGAGCTGCCCTAGAACAAGGAGCTGCTAAATGCTGAGCAACTAGTTTTCACTAGGATGAGAAATCTTTGCTATGTAGCAGTTACCAATATCCACAGTGTAAATATCTCCCTGCCCCCAACTGAATTCAGGCTCAACCTGATGTCACTGGACACACAGGACAAAAGAAGCAGACACAGTTCTTTCTCCCTAGCCTTCTGACTGCCTCCAAAAAGGCCATTATAAATACCCAACCTATACAATATATGTTGAGTCACAGTTAAACGGAATTCAGTGTTCCAGTGGTCTTATGATTCCTGAATATCTATGACACTGGAGAATGTTATTAAGTAACGCTTGAAGACAAAGTATATAACTACATAAACATCCAGGTACCTCTAACTGAACTCTGACAGCACATTTCTCCCTCCTCTGCTATAAAAGAGCTAACACTTACAGCAAAGCTAATTATTGTCTCTCATCCATGCTAGAGTAGAGTGATACAATTTTTAGCTGAATTAATTTGTAAGCAGTCACCTAGATTGTAATCAACTTCTAGAGGACAAAGAGAAGAAAATATTCCATTTTCAAAATAAGGACACAAACTACCCAAAGCAGACTCTTGACCACACTTGTAGGTAGGTAATGAATAGAACTGGTAAAGCAGACTGCTTATTTCACAGCTGACTCACACCTGGATCTGTTGTTTGCAAAAGAGAAGAGGGGAGAGAGGACTCGTGTTGTTCACAAAAACCATCCGCACTGTTCCTTCTCTATTTTTAAATTGCTGCCTGAGCCTCTTCAGGCTTATCCATTACGCAACACACTGGCAGCGCCAGGACCAGGATGTGCCACTACACACAACAACAAACCTCAGAAAAGATGAAGAAAGAGACCTGCTATCTGCAGGCTTGGCCAGTAAAGATCACGTATCTCTCAGCCCTTCCCACCTTTGATATCACTAGGTCCCTAAAAGGTCCGCACTCATCAACATTTAACAAGCTGTCATTTTGTGGTATAGGGGAGAGTTAAATGGCAAAGGCAATATTTGTTCTTTACATTATGCCTTTAGGGAGACTAAATTATGATTTCCTGGAGATTGGCCTGCACATTTTTTTTTTCAGTCTAGTCAGGAGAAAAGTGCTTAACATCAATTCCCAAGATAATTTTATAGGATCTCAAGCCATGGGCTATTAGGAGATTTGATGGAGAAACAGGGATCCATGGTCAAGTAAAGCTGGGGAATGCTGTGGTGGCTTTTATTTTTTTTAATGTAAAAAAATTATAGTTTGTCAGGGTTGACAGACAATACACTAATGAGATTCTCCAGTGGGATATAAGATCATGTTTTCCAGCTTGTATAACTAAGACTTCTCTTCAAGAAAATCCTTGGATAGTTGGAGCCATGTCCTGTGGAATTGGGGGCAAGGGGAGGGAGTTGGCTTTTTGCAGAGCTGGTGAATTCTTGGCCTGAGGGTAAGCAGACAGCTGCAGGTGTTGCTCGGCTCTTGCTGCAGGAGCACATATGGTATTTTTTCTTGCTGTGGTTTGAATGTCCACTCCAGAATTCATAATTGAAATTTAACTGCCTCTGTAACAGTGTGAAGAAGGGAGCTTTCTGAGGCACAATCAACACTGCTATCATTCGAGTGGGTCTGTTACCATCAGAGTTGTTTCACTGCAAGTTCGGCTGCCCCAGTCTTGCTTCTTATTCTATATTCGTAGGCAGCTGAGAGACCTTCCCAGACGCCAGCATCTCTCTGCACTTCCCAGCCTCCAGGATCATGGGAAGGATGGTTCTTCTTTATATGTTACCAAGTCTATGGTATTCTGCTATAGGATCAAAAGACAGTTAAGACAGTCACCCAAGTTGAAAATCAGAAGCGCTATTTAAGTAACACAACAAAAAAATTTTTATTGTAAGGGGAAGTGAGATTTAAAGACAGAGGTCTTCCAAAAAGCAGGGATGAGCTGGGACAGCCAGGAAGAAAGAGCAAAGTATGCAGAGCTAAAGGAAGCTCTGGAACAAAAGCACCTAGCAAAAATCAGTGTCATAAAAATAGATCACAGAACGCTTCATAATAAAGTTCCAAAACACACACAGTTTTTTAACTTGAAATTTAATTGAGAAACACAGCAGTCAGGAATTTTAACGTTAGACACAGAGAGGTCAATTCAAGCCATCTGGCCTTTAAATTCAACCTCTAGCAAGATCAACACTAGATATTTCTTAGATATATGACTAAGTCACTCCCAAAACAATCCATCAAACATCAGGTGCAAAAGCAATTATAATAAAATCCTCACCAATTCCATAGACCTGGGATAGCAGGGCTTCTAAAAGCCAACAATCCAGTTCCAAAATAATTCTGGAGCCTCAAAGATCTTATTACGCAGATGCAGAAATAGATTTTCAAGTGCTCACTTGGAAATATTAAGCACTGTTCCACCCAACTTTTTCCACCATCCTAGAACATTCATTTCAAAAACTGATTTGAGGTGAGTCAGCTTCTAAAAGAAACCTTCACCAAGCCCGAAGTTATGGCATGAATTTATCTGTCTCCACGACAGTGTGATGGACACAATCATCTTTAAAAAAATTGCTGAATAAAAAGTTAGAGCTGACACATGGTAGGGGAAATTACATTCATTAGTTTTAGCTAAGGTCTAGGGGTTGCTGTTCTACCATTTCCAACTTTCATGTAATGACTATTTTAAGATTTCTACTAACAAAGCAAAGCCTCAACTTCTAAATTGGGTTAGTTTTCTGATACTTTCAGGGAAAACAATCCCTTACTTTGAAAAGACTGGCACCCTGAGACCCCAAAACTCCTGAGAGGTATCAGCACGTTTACCTCTTTTCTTTGGTGGTCCGCAAGAATTCTACCCTCCACCCCAAGCTTCCCACCCTGTGTTCTGTTCCTGTTCCTGTTCCTGTCTCCTCCGACAGCCACCCCTCTCTTTGACCAAGCTCGGGGTCATCACAAATGCTTCCTCGGATGGTAGTCTTGATTCAGATGCTGTATTGTTTTCATCACCTAGACATTCTATTTTATACTTTTCAAAGAGAATAAAAAATAAAACAAAAACATTAGAAATGATACAGAATTTCACTAAACAAAGTAACAGGAATTCAGCAATGGTTATATTGCATAATGTTATCTTCAAATTAGTTGTTTACATTATCAGATATAAGCATGCAAAATTGGTTAAAAATTTATAATAAATTGAATAAAAGGAGAAAGAATTTTAAGTATTAATTGCTCCTTTCAATAGACCAGCAGAAATTAACAGTACAATTTATCCAGGCTATCCAGTATATAAACATAAGTAGACTACTGGTTAAAGAAACTGTTATGTAAATTTCTGCCTTGATGGAATTCCCCACGCATATGCATGCCCCCTGGTATTCATTCATGCCATTTATCACATCTGGGATTCCCTTGCTCTTCATTATGTCCAACTCCATGTTCGAAACTCAAGACAAAAACACACCAAGATGTCTCTATAGCAACCATACCCCTTACACACATTGGTAAGCCAAAGCAAGTAACTCCGTGTACATTCAGTGTCTTTTGTACATGAAATAGAACAGGTGTCATGATCAGAAAATCTGAACTTAGTCCTTACTCCACACTATGACATTCAGAGCAAACACATCTGTGCTGTCCTCTGTCTTCACCTGTGAAATAGGAGAAGTGGCAGCACTGACCTTATAGGTTGTTATAGTTAGATACACTATGGCCCCAAGATTCATGTGTCAGGGGCTTGGTTCCCAAAGCAGCAGTCCTTAGAGATATACTTTTAGGAAGTGATGGGACCATGAGGACTCTAACTTCCTGAAGGGATTATTCGATTGATGAGTTCATAGCTCAGTGGGCTTCCTAATAGGCGCAGCCTAATTGGGTAATGTAGGACCCTAGGAGCCTGGCTTTAAAACACATATCTTGCCCTCCCCTTCCTCACCTGCTGATTATTTCCCTTTCTCCCTTTCTTCTCTCTCCCCTTACTCTAGAAAGCAAGCAGCTTTGCTCCACCACTCTCCTTGCCAAGATGTTCAGTCTCACCTTGGGGCCACAGCAATGGAACCACTAGCGATGAACTGAACCCTGCAAAATGGTGAGCCAAAATAAACCTTTCTTCCATTGGTTTGGCTTTCCAGATATTGTGTCACAGTGATGGAATTGTGACTAGCACAAAGGTAAAGTTTAGATGACATCACTGTTATGGTTTGCATCTAGATGTCCCCGCAAAGCCTATGCAGTCATGAGGGTGGGCTTTACACAGGTGGCTGGATCTAGCGCGGTCCTTGGATCAAGTGTGTATGATTAGTAAATTGGCCCACTAATTGATGTGGCACCTCCCCAATCCCAGTATCCTAGACAGAGAATAAAGAGGGCAGAAAGATGCTCTAAGGTTCCTTTGTTGCTTTGCTACAGCCTGCCAGCCATGAACTATTCTCCTCTGCCATGCCACCCTGCTCGGAGCCAGCCAACTATGGACTGAAAGCTCTACACACTGAGAGCTAAATAAAGCTTTCCTTCCTTAATTTTGGGCCTCAGGTATTTGGTCTTGGCAATGAAAAAATAAAACTATATAGATGGCAGTATATAAATTGTAAATTGTAAATGAGCAAAACAAATGAAATTTACAAGATTTTTTTTTGCTTTGAATTTTCACTGTTTGTCTGTGTCCCTGAGTAGATTCATTTATTCCACAATTATTTACCAAGTACATAATTTTATGGTTGACATTTTTCTACACATTAGGGATATGGTTCCTGATTTTGCTCTACCGCTATCCCTACCAAGATGTTTTGTCTCACCTTGGGGCCACAGCAATGGAACCACTGGCCATCAGTTAGTAGATAAGACAAATAATAAAAAAAATAATACAATAACAGATGAGGATAAAAACTGTGAAGAAAAATAGAGCAGAGTAGAAAGTAACAGAGATCAGATTTCTACTTGGGTCATTTTAGGTTGGAAAGGCTGTTCTAGGGATGCGGCATACAGTCAGATGCCAACAGCGAGAGAGCACTGCTGGCCTCCATGGGAGGGACATCCCAGCAGACA
>NW_004524734.1:4892917-4907569 GCF_000260255.1 Octodon degus | reverse complement strand
ATCAGAAATTTGGGACACTACCGAGTTACATGACATTACAGTACAAGTTCTCATATGTCCTGAGTCTTAACTGACCTTGGAAGGCTAGAGCCAAAATGTTGGCAAGCATAGTATTTTTATGGAAAAATATATAAAGGGTCAAATAAAGATAATGAATGGGTTTAAATCATTTTGAATCAGGTCAAGATTTTGCTGCCTAAAGAATAGGGAAAGAGGGAAAGTGAGGTGGGAAGAAAGTAAAAAATAAATTAATTAATTAAATTAAATTAAATCAAGTATTAAAACCAAAAAAATTAAAGAAGAAAGAAAGAAATCCATTTCCCAAAGCTTTTGGGTTTTACAATTATGCCCAAATATTTATTTATTTATTTATTCTGTATTTTAGGGAAGGGTCTACAGGGTATTCAGGGTCTCACTACTAGATCGGACTCATAGTGATTCTCCTGTTTATGGCCTCCCAAGTGCTGAGCCACCACACCCAGTCTCAACTGCCATCTCAGTGCACCCCGGGGGTGGGGCCAGCATGGCAGGCCAGGGAATTGAACCCCCAGCCCCTCCGCCTATTTGCAGGTGCTTTAATCCACCAAGCTATTTGGCCAGCCCTAATTATACCCAAATAATGGTAGGCTTGTAATGTCAAAATTATACATGCAAGTTTTGGTACTTGATTGGCTGTACTCTACCATCAGATTCCCAAAGAGTTGCTATTTCTACCCTCAAAAAGCAAAGGAATAAATAGCAACTACCGTGTTAAAATATCAACAAGCATCTGAGAAGCAGCATCTTTTGGAGTATGATTTGCGATATCACAGGAAGGGTGTCCAATATGTATCAATGCCCCCAACGCACAGTGAGGAACAAAGGTGAATATTACTTGGCCTCTGAGGTCAGTGGGACCTACAGACACAGTGCTGAGAATTTTGTCTGCTGATAGAGCTGCAAGATGCTTATTAACTAGTGCTCTCCGGAGAACCTAATCTCTTCTATGAGAATAGTAAGATCATGTGACCAAATAAACTATCTGTGGACAGCGTCAGAGATACTAAGTTAAAAAGGAATTTAAAAGGGCCAGCCACCTAGCAGCAGAGTAAAGCACCTGCCTATGCAGATGCAGGGACCCGGGTTCGATCCCTGGCATGCCATGCCAGCCGTGCCCCCGGGACATCTGTAATCCCAGTGCTTGGGAGGATGAAAATAGGAGGATCACTATGAGTTCGATCTGTGCAGTGAGACCCTGTAGACTCTGTACTAAAATACATAAAAAAGCCAAAAAAGAAAAAAGGAATTTAATACAAAGAGATACATATTCATGTTCATAGTATTATTATAATAGGAAGAATGGAAGATAGATAAGAAAAATGCATATAAATGCAATAAATTGGATTCAGCCTTAAACAGAAAGGAAATTTTAACACATGCCGAACCATGAGAACATCACATAAGTGAAAAAGGTCAGTCACAAGGGGACAAATGCTAAGTGATTCCACTTATATGAGGCTCCTGAGTACAGTTTGAATTTAAAGTTTCCCCATGAATTCTCAAGTGTTTGGAGTGATTTGGAATTTTGAAGGCTACTGGTCATGGTGGAGCATGCGCACTACCAGCCTGACTCATTGATGAGTTCATGGATAAATGTGCTATGTTGGGATGGGGCCTTGTTGGAGGAGCCTAATCACTGGGAAAGTGGGGACCTGGTGGTCTGTCTGTGTCTCTGTGTCTCTGTCTGTCTGCCTGTGTATCTGTCTGTATCTCTGTCTGTCTGTCTGTCTGTGTCTATGTCTGTCTCTTTCTCCCCCTCTTCTCCCTCCTTCCCGGCCACTAAGAGGCAAGCACTTTTCCTCCTTCCACCATGTATTTCCTGCCTTGACGCCAGCCAGCCATGGACTGAAACTTCTGAAATCACGAGACAAAATAAACCTCTTCTCTTTGAAGTTGCAAGTATTTTGTCCCAACAAAGGGAAAATAAACACAGATGTAACCCATTCACAAAAATGGAAAAGAGAACTGTGGTTGCCAGGGGCGAGAGGGCAGAGGAATGGGGGATAACGTGAATGGCTTTGAGATAATGCTTAAGGGGTTCAGAGTTTCAGTGAGGAAAATAGAGTTCTGCGGATGGATGACAGCAGGGGTGGCACAGTAGTGTGAATGTGCTTAATGTCACTAAACCACATGCTTGAAACAATCAAGATGATACATTTTATATGTATTTTACCGCATCTGAAAATAATGGTAATTTAACAGTAAAAGAAGACAAGCCTTAAAAATGCACACTGAACAAGCTGAACGCTATAGCGTACAGGAACTCTTCAACAAGCAGCAGAAGGAGCAGATACTGCAAGGAAAAAAATACAGTGATGAAATAGAAAGTTATGTAAATGACTAAAGGGAAAAAAGATGGAACTATTTGCTTCCCAATAACTGGTCTCTTTATAAATTTGCAAGAAGCTTCAGGGAGGCTGGTGGCTTCCGAGATGATTTCTGCACTCATTTGCTCCCTCAGCTGAGGCTAAGAAGCTGTCCTGTTTCTAACCTTTGTCCATGATCATGAATTTGGAAGACTCAAGAAGTAGCGTTCATCAATCAATAACGAATGAGACCTGTATTAACAGTGCTTCTAATCTGCTTGCACATGCGTAGGGCCTCAGCCATAACTCTAATGGAATTGTCCTGGGCTGGGCCCGGGCATTAACATTTGTTTCTAAAGCTCCCCAGATAGTTTACTAAGCAGTCACCCAGGAGAACTATGGACTTGGGATCAGGAAGAGCATTCTGTACAGGGCCAGAGAGGGAATCTGGTAGGCTTTGTGCTCCTGTTCCTATTAGTCAACTCAACCACCATACTATAAACACCACACTTACCATAACTGAGTAAGTGATGCTGGGCATCCATAAAGCTTTAGGTCTACACAGGCCATACTTTGCTGACCTCTGTCACTTCGCAAAAGAAAATGGCATTTTCTATATGGAATGTATATATAAAATTGGGCTTTGGCAGGGGAGTCAAAAGCTCAGAGACAGCTACTATTAATATATTACACTTTTTTGGAGTTAAAAAGCAAAAATTAGGAGAAGAATAAAAGAGATAATAAGTAGGGAGATGAGTTTTTCTTAAGGAGATCAAGTGATAGAGGGTCGGAGGGGGAGAGGGAAAGAGGATAACAAGGGGAATTAAGATGTATTATGTACATGTAGCAATTTCTCACAGAAATGTACATGTGTGTGCTACAAATATGCACTAATAAAAAAACTGAGGAGGGAGGGGCTATAGTGATACAGATCTCCATGAGTAACCAAGAAAACACAGTAACTAAGAAGTGGTTGTAATTTGTAAATTTGTATCACATATGAACTTCTTTAATGGGAGACAGAACTAGTGTTGGAAAAGAGGTAAGCAACACCTAAAGAACAGAAATCATGATGCAGGCTTGTTATGGTTTGTTTGTATTTGTCCCCCCCCCCCAAAGCTTCAGGCAATCATGGGGCAGACTTTTAGAGTTTGTGATTAACTCATAATCCCCTGGGATTATGAGTGTGAGTACTACTCTCAGCCTGGTAGATAACCTGACTGCAACTTAAGGAGGATAGATTTGCTCTTTGATGCCACTGTTGCTGCTACTCCTCCTTTTGCTCTTGCTGTTTTGCTGCCTTCTGCCACCATGAACTGTTGCCCTCTGCTATGTGCCACTCTGCCTTGGAGCCAACTGATTATGGACTGAAACCTCTAGTAACTATGAACTAAATAAACTTTTCCTTCCTTCTTTTTGGGTGTTGGGTATTTGTCCCAGCAAGGAGAGAAAAGTAACTGAGACAAGGCTGCAGGAAAAGAGGTGGCAGAAAGGCACCCAGAATGGAGGGAATCCTACCTCATGGCCTGCGGTCCAAAGGCCTAAGAGAGACGGGTCTTTACGTGGGGTCACGGGCCTGGGCACTCTAGACCTCACTTTCACATTGCAGCAGGGACCAAGGGCTCCATCAGTTCAGAGATTGTCAAGCAGGCTTCCCAGCCAGCAGACAGAGATGGGCTCACAGACTTTAGAGCTCAAAGGGGAAGCTCCATCTTGCAGCACTGGGGTAAGAAATCTTAGAGACCCTGCTGAAAATAAGAACTGAGACACCAAAAGAGGAAAAACTAGAAAATGCAAGTTCTTGTTGAGTAACCTTCCAGGAATGAGGTCATCTAAAAGAAGTTTCAAAGCTGGAGGTTTTTGAATAAACATATGTGCCAAAAACTAGACAAGGGTCTCAAGAAAGACAACGATATGGAGCCACTACCATTTCAAATTTCTACATTTTACACAATGGGTAATGTTCTTGGTCTTCCTCTGGGGTCTGGGAGTATATTTGTACTCCAGAATATTCACTGATTGAAAAAATATTTGTTTACATATACTGTAAGAGAGACACTTCGGGGAGAGACAGGACAGAGAGAAGACAGCAGCTACATGAGCACGTGAAAGTGTAAAACTACAACTGTTATAATTTCCAGGAAGAAAAACATCCAGTTCTAGGAGAGCTCAGACTGAGGAAAATTAGCCTACTGAAGAAAATGCTCTTTGAATGGAGATCTGAATGGAATGGGGTAAGGAAAGAAAGGAGAGAGGAAGGGAGGGAGGGATGGAGGGGAGCAAGCAAAGAAGGTGCAATAGCCCTCCAGGAAAGGGAAATGGCAAATGGAGGGAGGGTCTGTGTTGAGTTTGAGTGATGGGAGGGAGGACCATAGCTTCAGGGCTTTCTGAGCACAGAAAGCAGGGCTGCACTCAGCCTGACATCTGGCAAGGGCTGTAGGTGTGACAAGAAGTAGTGCAGACTCATGGGCAGAGAAGAAATAATGTCAACTGAACTCAGGAATGATGGGAAGGAATGGAAGAGTGTAGAGCAAGCTGGCTCAGCTGACAAGATCAGATATGCTTAGAGGAGACACCATTGAAGAACAAGGACTGGAAGAACAGGTGGGGTGGAGGAGTGGAGGCAGAAACATCACTGGACGCTCTCCTGGGAGACTCCCAATGGGAGAAATGCATGGTTAGTGGTAGATTTCTAAATGCCTCTGTCCCAGACATTTATTATAGATTTACCTTCAAAGGGAAAAACCGTGAAACCTTTCTCATTTTTCTCCTAGCTTCTCCGTTATCATTTTCCCCTAAACACAGGCCGTTCTATCTCTGCTCTAGTCTGTACTCAAGGCATAAATTTGCTGTCAAAATACAGTGACTTCCAAGAAGCTAACTATGTCTCAATCTTAAACAACTGACACTTGGTCGCCCTACTAAAGTGGTCATTGCTGCTGTGAAAAGACCCTGGTACTAAAGAAAGCAGATGCATGATTAGCTTGTTTTCTAGGCGTGCAGCCCCTCGGGAACCTTCTGGAAATAAGTGGGTTCAGGAGTCCAGAAATAACTGGCTCAGGGCTCACCCAACCCAGGGCTCTGGAGCCTGCCCAAGCAGGCACATCCCACAATCATTAAGACCTGTGCTGCACTGGTGCTCAGAATCGCCGTGCCCTCACACGCCACAAACAACACATGAGAGACCGATGTGTGCTATAAAAGTTATGTTCACTGATTTCATGAAAGATGGAATTTCAATATAAACTCCAAAAATGTGAAAGGTCTATTTTAAATTTCCGGACAATTACAAGTGAGTCAAAATGCTGCATTTTAGCAGCTGCATTCGCCTCTTTGGAGGGGGAAGCCAAACAGACTTTTCCTCTTTTATGTTTCATATCCAAGGCACAAGCCAGCGAACACTGGTATTTACTCCAATGTTAATAAAAGTAAATTACTTTGTGGTTTTGGGTCATTGGTGTAAAACTTGTGTTTCTTTTTAGTTTATGTTATGTACAATGGTTCAAAATTTCAAGATGCATCCAGCTCTAGTTGATGGCTTGCGTATGTTTTTCTATAGGATTCAAAGCATTTTTTCATTTTACGTTTGAATTACTTTTGCTTTGCTATGCCAAATGTCTCAAGATCCTTGTGGGATTCCTTTTCTCCTTCTAATCATTTGACCCTTGTGATGGTGAAACTTTTTTCTTCTTGATACATCCCCTGGATTACCCTCTGTGTGAGGAGGAAGTCAAACTTATGAGTTCATGAAAACTTTCATCTCATATTGTAAGTCCCTAGTACAGATTTTTTTTTTCTCAGAGAGATTCAATCTAATTAATCCTTTCTGTAGTTCCCTTTTTACTTCCTAAAGGATACAAGTCAACTGGGACCAGCACGAATAACTTGAAAAGAACATTCTAGGACTTCATGTACAGATGCCAAGCACACTGGCTCCTCCCAAATCCTTCCAGTCCCCACACCAGATGTTGGGGCTGCATACATTCAAAGTTTAGCATTCTTTCCAGTTAGTCTTCCATCAACCAGATGCTCCGGTCCAAGGTTCCTTTTGTAATTATTTATCATACAAAGAGAACTTTGCAGACCTGAGCAGCAGCCCCCTCGGCAACACGGGCCAAGATGCTAAGTAGGTAGATGTGCTGCAGGCTGTCCAAAAACATGCTACTGATTTAGACAGTCCTGCAGAACAATCCATCATGGTCGAGGCCCTGATGAAGGGCTGTGGAATCCACATGTTCGTTTCATTAGGATCTTACTTAGTCTGAGCACTTCTCTCCTTTATGTTTTTAAACGAAGGTAATCATTTCCATGCCGAGAAAACGACACCACGTGAGGGGGAAATGCCACTTGGGCAAGTGTTTTGCTGATGGCCTGTACGATGCCAAGTCTTCCAAACTTTATTTTAAAAGAAAAATCCAGATTAAATTAAAGGGTTTTTTTAGCTTAAAAAATTCCCAAAGCTTTCAAGAACCTAATAGAAATCAGGTCCCAGCTCTCAAAGCAATGCCAGTGAGAGCTACCTCCGCTTTCTGTCATTTTTTGTAGAAAGTTCATCACAGATGCTCTAAGGAAGTGTCAGAAAACTGTGACTGTGCTCTCCTGCTCAGATGAGATGAAGCCAAAATTACAGTCATCCCCTGGTAGCAACGGACAATTGGATCTAGGACTGCCTCAGATGCCAAAATACTTAATGCCCTTGGAGATCATGTGGTGTCCATCTTCCTGTACACTTTAAATCATCTTTAGATAATTTATAATACCTAAATCAATGTAAAAGCCATGTAAATAGCATCTCAGGATGACAAAACCATCAATACAGTCATGGATCCTATACTGTTTAAGGAATAATGACAATACCAAAAAAAGCATACATTTGTTTAAAATGTGATTTTTCTCATTATGATGTAAGTATTTCTTATATTTTACTGAATCCCTAGATGTAGAATCACACATGCAGTGGGTCAACTGTGGGACAACAAGTCCACAGCTTCTCAAAAACTATCTCTTAGATTCTTTTACGCTTTTTAATTTCATCATGTAAAACAGACAACCATAAGTATTCCACTCACAATAGAACTATTCAGCAAACTGAACAAACTTCCCGTATTCATTTTAAGCAAAGAAGCGAGCATACAGCATCTCCTGCATGACCAGGATCGAAGTGAGAGAAGCATGGCCAGACTTCCAGGCTTTGCACCTCCCAGGTAGATCACATTCTTAACCCTCTCTGCCTCGGTTTCCCTATTTATCAGGTGGCGATCACAGTGGCACCTACTTCCCAATGCTTTTGCAAAGATCCAACAAATCCATTGGTGCTGTGGCAGCATTCATGCTTAACAGAGGGACTAGTTCCACAAAGCTATACGCAAACCAGATTACTGCATCTTGAACATTAAACAAATAGAAGGAAATTAGGAAACAAGAGAACCATGCAGAGATTATTAGTTTATTTAAAAGAAAGGCAATTTGCAATTAGCCACTATGTAGCACCTGCCACACGTAAGCCCTAGCAGAACAAAGGACAGCAGGAGACTCATCTGAGCGGGCATTCCCTTGCACGAGGCGCATCACATTGGCTCTGGACATGGGTCAACTGTGCACTGAAATAAAAAAGGCTTTCCTGCAAAAGAGTCAAAAGGACCCACTCCACCACTTATGACAGCACACACATGAACTGAGAGAGAGCTGATGGGTCGCCAAGGGACCGGGGACCAAAGCATGTTGCTCTTACTAAAGGCATGGTAGAGGATCTTCTGATCAACATAGGGCTCATGTGCCAGCAACATTAGCTGTCATGACAAGAGGAGCACCAGAGGTTAGACCTTCATGGTGAGTCCAGTGGGCAGGGTCACAGTGACCATTTATTTAGTGGTTGCTACATCTCAGCCCTTCCCTTAAGAATGGCTGCTGCTTAAGTGCCCATGAACTTGTTGAATCTTTACAAAATCATTAAGTGTGCACCTTGCCAATTGCAATATTTAACTTTACTAAATCTCAGCTTAAAAGTATAAATAGGAAAAGTATCCACATATTTTATAGCTGGCCAGTTCTTCAAACTTCTTCAGAAACAATGACCCACTCTCCTCCTAACCTCTCTTCTGCCTTAACACGTTCTGGGAGTTGTTTCTCTTTCCCTAATAAGCATCTCTACAGCCTAGACACGGGTTTGTGAGAACCCAGGCCTAGCAGCCTCACCTCTCTTACTTCTACTACTCAGGTCTACTGAATACTCTCCTTCCTCTTTCCTCCAACCATTGAATTCTGAGTAATTTCTAGGAATGGAGTCGGCACCTGCCCTGGGAAAGTTTGCTCCTTTTGGAGCTACACACTAAGCACAGCTGTGCTGTGCACACAGCCAATGCTCAGAAACTATTTAAATGATGGACAAATGCATAGTACCCTCAGCTTCTACGGGGACCTCTGTGCACGTAGGAGGCTCCTCTGTTCCACATCCACCTTATCTCAGACTGCATCTGTACCCCACACTGAGCAGCACCTCCTCATAAATCTTGACCCAGGTCTCCTACGAGCAGAATCCACTTCTCTGGCACCTTACACCCTTGATACTACCTCACACCCAGTGGATCTCCTTTCATTTCCATCAAGGTTTCCAATGGTTCCATCCTCCTGACCCATTTTGATCACATTTGTGAGCAGCTGGGGTGTATGACTGATAATTTCAAATGTGGCCACTGTCTCTAGATTGGCCAGGGTTTAGACCATAAGATCTATTCTGTCTGCACCCATAGCCTTAAAGAAAGTCATAAATTCTTAGTGAGTTTTGGGCTTTCTTCCCAAAAATCCAACTATTGCAACTATAATGACAGTGTTTAATTTTATATTTCTAGCTGAATCTCGTAAGCAGATCCAAATATGCAACTCCCCAGATAGTTTCACAGGCTTGGCTCACCAGAACCTTAGACCCGCAATGCCCACAGCAAGCAGTAACTCCCTTCACAAATCAGATACTTCTTTGGGTTTCTTATTTGCTTCTAACAGCACTAACAATACATTTCCATGAGGCCAAATGTCAGGAGCAGTTGTTCTCTTTACTCACTGCTCTATACACACACACACACAAAAAAAAAAAAAAAAAAAAAAATTAGGAGGTCTTTTCAGTTTACCTCTTTACTGAATCTACCCTTCCATGTGCATCACTACGAAAACCTTCATGGATACATATAGAACAGCAACTTTCTGGGACTTTCCATAACAATGGAAATATTCTATAACTACACTGTCCACTACGAGCCCAAGTACTCACATGTGAGGGTATTCCTATTTGAAATGAAGCTCATACATTGGCTTTTAATTTTATTTAATAAATGTGGCCAGTGGCTCTCCTCCTGGACAGTGCTGAGAAAGCCAATGACAGTTCTATCTGTGTCAGTCACCTGGCTGTTTTTGTCATATCCATTTCCTGCTTCTCACACTCCCTCTCCACTTTACCTCACAGAGGACTTAACATTTCTCAGGCTCTCGACAACTGGCTTCTAGTAAAACAGTCTCACTGATGTTTTCCAGCCACAGAGAAGGGTTTGGTGAAGCAGACAGAAGAGGGGGAACCAGAAACCTCTTCCCTCCCCCACTGTGCGTCTCCAGCAGCGGCTGGCTGCCCTTCACAGCCTCAGCTTTCACTGGCCAGCGCTTCCTGCCACCTTGCCAGCTCCCACCAGCCGACTTCATCAAGGCTTTAGCACCACTAAGCAGCCCCAGTCTCTGGGCTTAGGTGAAAACATCTCCAGATCCACGTCCTTCAGGCCTAGGAGTAGGTGGTGGCAGCTTCCAGTTGTCCCTAATCTGTGGGATTTTTCTCCACTCCCTGCTTGACTCTTAGCTCTGATGTCATCCTCTTACCAATTCCCTGTACGATGGACCCTCCATTGAAATAATTGCCTACTATGATTTTTTGTTTTCCTCACTAAACAAAATAGATACAAAATCTCATGTGGATTTTTCCTTTTAATCCTAATCTAATTATTTGGCAAAATCACTAATGCTAATTTTTGCTATTAAACACAACCATAATCATCAATTTTATCATTAAAATAATGGGACATAAAAGCATACCAGCAATCATCACTTACACAGAGTGCCCTTATGCTAAGCTTGATTTAGGGAAGCTTCAGTATCATGGCTTGTTGTTCCTTATTCTAACCGTAGATCAGCATTATTATCTCTATAGCGAGACTCACAAGGCAGCTTTTGCAAGTTAACTCAGGGATTCAATGTGCCTCAAAAGTTCAAGCAAGTTCATGCAAACTTATTGTACTCAAGTGCACTATTTAAATAATGTCAGTTACTTCCCATTGTCTGAGGAAAAAAGCTCAACTTCCTCAGCTTGATACTCAGAGAAAATGCTTGGCAGTCCAGCTTTGCCTGTCCCTCAAGTATTGGTCCCTGCTTTCTCCTTTTTCATATCCAACCTTAACACCTGCTCTTTCGTTCGCATACGTGACTAGTATTTTCCCACCCTATTCAAGCAGTAAGTGCCTCTTAAGATCTGTCCTAAATTTGGTTTAATTTCAACATAACAAATATTTATTAATTGCCTAATAGCTCCAAAGCGCTGTCCGCTTGCCTTCCTCTCACGTTGTTCATGTCATAATTTCTCATTCACTCATCAACTGTCTCATTGATATTCATCATGTCATTTTAACACATTTACTAAATTATAAGATCCCTGAGGGAAAAGATGGCATTAGAAAGATTTCGTGTTTAAATCTTTAAAGTCTTTCATAAGTCACTCTTAGATGGTTTGCAAATGTTTGTTGATTCCACTTATGTAACTCTCCACAGAAGAAAAATGACATGGTTTCCAAGAAGAACTGGAAGCCAAGGTCTGGGGGGGTTCCAAATTCTCTACCTTCACCATGGTTAGGGAATTGGACCCTTGATGCAAACTCTCTAGGTGTCTGTCTGTCTATTAACTCAGCTCTGGCACTTGGCTGTACAATTCGGGGAGAGCTACCTGGGCCATTGTTTTTTTATACCTATAAAATGAAAATAATGAAACTACTTACCCTGAAGTACTACTGGGAGAAATAAGTGAGCTATTTGTGAAAGTGTCTAAGACAGTGTCTGGAACACATAACATGCTCAGTAAATTTTGATAGTACCTTTTAAACCAATGTTATAAAGGACTGACTAATTCTTTTCCCTAGTTATAGGGCTAAAAAATCTCAGCTGTATAATCTTCCCCTAGGACCCTGTCTGGACTTCAGAAGACAAATAGTATAAACTTATAAAGCAAAATGATCAAACTAATTACATGCAGAATAACATTAATGTTTTGGTATAAAAGCATGACAAAATTAATCAAGAAGTTATATCATTTTAGAAAACCTGAATTGAAAGCAGCAAGTCTAATAAAGCCAATTTCTTACTATGGTGCCTACTGAGAGCACAAGTACATTTTCTCTGTAGCCAACTCATGTGAACTCTAGATTCTTAGGTGCTGACATGCTGACTTTCCAAGTGGTACTTTCCCTCCGTGCCCTCCAGCACTGGTGATCTAGCTTCAGTGGTAGAGACTGGTCCTCTTCTTCTTGCACTGTGACAGGATACTGACCATATTGTGAGGAAGCCCAAGCCACACGAAGAGGAGTATGCAAGATAGATGAGGGGCAGACTAAAGTCTCAGCTGACCTCCAGCATCACCCACCAGAAGCCAAGGTCAAAGGTCAAAGGCCTAACCTTTGAGCTGACCAGGCACACAGTATGAGGCTCAGATAGTCCAGCCCAACCAACCTCTAACCAAACTGTAGGTCTGTGAATGAAAGAAATTCTGTCACTGTTTTCAGTCACTATTTCTCAGGGTAATTTGCTAAGCAGGCACAGTAATGAGTACAGAAGTTTTCTTTGCACAGCAACAGATGAATTGAGAGCAATAAGAATAGATGACATCCCCTCCTGGCTTCTCCTTTGTGTCGCTCTCACAGCTGTAACACTGGCGCATGGAGGGAGCTGGCAACATGCTCCTTGTTTTAAATCTAGATCAACCTGTTACTAAAGCTACATTGTCTAATCAAGTGCTGAGGACAAAACATATAACTTGTGTCACCTGGGGAATTTGTAGATGCTTTTCTGTGCAGAAAACAAAACAAATAATTAAACATAATTTAAAGAATTGAGAAAACTTGCGTTAAAAAGAGATTTGTAAAACAATTGATTCACCCATTTTCTCTGTTCATGAAACTAGATGAATTTTAAAACAAAAGTTGATTTAAACCTAAAACACAAGCTGTGTGAGAAATAGAAGCTGAACCTTCTTTCATTAAAAAAGGCTATTAAAGCTCCCAATGCTCTTAACTCATAAATTTTATAAACTCCAACAGACCACATAAAAGATATTGATCTAGCTGTTCCACTGGTATTATGAGAACTCATGCAGACAAACAATATCTTAGATCCAGGGGCCAAATACAATTAAAATCAAAGGAATATTAAAATACAGACTCACCAACTGGTTAAGTAATTACATTAGTGTCCCTAAAGGGACGAGGGACTTCTGATATGTTACCATCAAGTTGGAAGGATATTTCGTTTGAAGCCAAACTGTTCTACTTTTGTAACAACTAAAGACCCAATATGATTAATAGGACTCCCAACATTATAGACTAACACAGTAGTGGGAGTCCGGAGCTTTAACAGCTCACCACGTTCCAAACATCGTTAGTGTACGTTCCGCACACAAGTAAACACAGGCAGAATTCTTCATCAGCACCTTTGCGGTGTAACTCTAAAAATAAAAAAACAAAAAACTCGTTTGGGCAGTGTATGAACTAAATCCAGAAGATGATGAAGTAGAGGGTCCCAACCACCTGAAAACGTCTGAATCGAAGGCGCATCATTAGCAGCCGATTGCAGGAGATCATGAGACATCGTGGCAGCTACTTTCCCCGCACACGCAGGCCTCGAGCAGTGACAGGCCCCAACGCTCACCCTCAGCGTGAAGACCCAACCTAGCAGCACCCTTCGCCCCCTCATCATCCCCACCTCGCTCCTCTCTGTTCAGCATGCAGGGGACACACCTGGGTAGGGTCAACCAGAAGTTGCTCGCCACACTGTTTGGTACCCCAAATAACAAATTATCCTTTTATCAAAAGCCATATTTGTAAACACTGTAACTGACAGCAGGCGCCTGCCTTCGTTCTGAAGAATAGTCAGCTATTGTTTCCTTCTAATCTGGGAAAATCACATGCTAGAGAATAAACCACACATAAATATTTACAACTGTGAACCTGCAGAGAAATACAGTTGATGGTTGTGTCTATAGTACACATGTCAATAACTCTGACTAATCAGTCAAAGAAGCACATTTTCATTAAATGTAGCTGTTTACATGTACAAAGGAGGAGGCTGCAGAGCCCAAGGCTATAATATATATATATATATATATATATATATATATATATATATAATGTTGCTCTCAAACCATTTGATGCAGAACCAGGAATGTTCAGGATTTCAATCTTCTGTTTTCTCACCACTGAGCATGGAATTGCTCCTGAAACACACCAACCATGTGTTGAAAACAGCCTAATAATCAGATCAGTTCACAGGTCCTTCTAGAAAATAGCTTGCTGTGAATGTCAGCATGATCTCTGTGTCCTGCATCTTGGCCTGACCTCTTAGAAATAGTTGTTAAATGTGCACCACCTCTAGATGCACCACCTTGTGACACTCAGAGAGCTGCCTGAAAGCTACAGACCTTCTCCAGAGACTCCACTGGGGGACTCACCGGGAGCGGGCTGGTACCTTCTGGCACAAAATGAGCAGCTGGCACCACCTGACCTCAATTATACAGGTGCCTGGTGCTCTCTTGCGCTCACTTTCTCACTCTCTCTTGTTCCCTTTGAAAAACTTCCATTTTTATTAATTTCCATTAGCGAACATACAAGACTTTTTTTCAGGCTATAAGTGAAAGGCTAAGCAATTTCTTCTCCAGCTGATGAAATAAAATTAAATTTTAGTTTAATTTAATAATATAATCATCAAAGAGAATCACTTGGCAGTTTAACTGATTCACTACCTTATTTACCATTCTATCCCAGTCCTTGAAGAAGTTTACATTGCCGTGAAGAATAAAACCATTAAATGTGCTTATAATTGCAAATGATGCTAAAAGCAAATATAGGAGCCCAAGGCAGCTATGGAGAGAGCAACAAAGACAAAGCTGAAGGCAACAGGGAGTGAGGCTTTGATTTACACAAGGTGTGAGCAAAGGAAAGACTTCTCTTACATAGTAATATTTAAACTTGGCTATGTAGATGGGGGATGAAAGGGGAGGGGAGGAGAAGAGGAA
>NW_004524734.1:4864003-4892817 GCF_000260255.1 Octodon degus | reverse complement strand
GGAAAGACTTCTCTTACATAGTAATATTTAAACTTGGCTATGTAGATGGGGGATGAAAGGGGAGGGGAGGAGAAGAGGATGGGGGGAAGAAAGAAGGGCGGGGAGAGGAGGGGGAATGGAGGGGATAGGAGGGGAGGGGAGGGGAGGGGAAAGAGAAAGTAAGCAAACAAGCAAGAAAAAGAAAAACTTTCTTGGGCCAGATAATCCTAGGATTGGGTCCAGTGTGGCACAGAAAGTCCTTTTGTCTTCCATAATTCCCTCCAGAGGCCACAGAACCATGTCCCAGCAGCCCACAGTGGGTGCGCATCCCCTGCATCTACAACCCCATTCAATACCAAGCAAGAACAGCATGAACAGTTCTCAGGTCACACCAGGCCCTGAAGTACTGATACCAATACTTATCAGGCACCTAAAACAAAATAAGACGTGAGTGCTGTGCGTGCCACAAAGAGGCTAAGACCTCTACGGTCCAGATCTAGTTCATCAACTGAGGCAACAGAAAAGTACGCCTTCAGTGTTGAGTGGGTGTGCCTAAATGGGGTAAGTTTCTCACCTCTGAAAGCACAGGATGGTGAGGCCGCCACCTAATGCAAAATGTAAGAAAAAGCCTCAAGGGTTATACGGGACCTCAAACGATTAATGACTCCTGCATCAAGGACCATCCCAAAGAAAGAACCTCATATTCCCCAATCGCGTCACAGGAAGCTGCCTGTGTCCTCTCCTCCGTCCTCTGGACCCTGCTCTACATTTCTCCATGGCCTTCTGGACAGCTCTGTCCCACACTAAAGGCAGGAATGAAAGCGGCTCCTGAGAACCATTCATAGGTCAGTCATGGCTCAGAGGAGGAGAGAACTTTCTCTTCTGCAATGTTCTCAAGTAAGTTAGCATGCATTGCTAAATCTAGACCCTGTTAGCTGCCATCGTATGCTAATCTGCCTAGAGATATTTCCAAGCTGGGAGCATATAATAAGCGGATGTGCTACCTCATGCAGAGGACCTGTAGCTCTCCACAGAATGCAATGTTCTAGGGGGTCGCTGAGGCAGAGCAAATATTCGAGGTATATGCAGTCAAGAAATCCATGCACCAAACAGTTACAAAAGAAGCCTGGGAAAAAGAAACAAGACCAAGCCTTCAAATAAGGATGGGAAGCAGTTAAAATCTGTTACTCCAGCTATGTGATAACTTTATGCAAATTAACCTTCATAACTAGGAAGTAACTTCAAAATGAGCAGTGGTTGCCATAGTGACAAAAACACTATGCTGTTTTTTCTTTTTTCCCCCAATTCTTTCTATCTGAGAAGGTGGTGGGGAGGGTGTGTGGGGTGGCCTGAGCACAAAGCACCAGCCAAGCAGAGGCTGGGTTGTCAGACCCCGAGAAGAAAAGGCAAAACAGAGCTCATCCGGAAAGCATGCTTGAAATTCGCGAGGAAAAGCAGTAGGTGAACCGCTTTCTGAGAAAGGAGCCTAAGCCAGCAGAGCTTCCCAGCACTGAAATCCTTGGCAAAAGGTAAAAAGATGAGGCAAGGAGGAACTTAAAGAGCTGAGATTTTGTGCAGAATAAAAAGGAAAAAGAAAAGTGGACGATGCAGTAACAGGACAGCCCAGGTCGAAGTTTACACAGTGACAAGGTAGCAAACCAACCTCAAGCCACTGTTTGGAATCCGGAAGTGGAGATCTGTGAGTTGCAAAGCTTTATCATTCTTCCAAAATTTAAGATGTTTCCACTATCACATGGAGGATTTGAGATGCAACTGAATGTGGAGTGATAGCACCACTGGCTGACCCTCCAATACTCTGGAGCCAGCACTTGGTCAGGGAAGGGAGGACCCAAAAAGAAGGAAAAACTCTCAGGAGCCCAAAGCGTAGCAGGATGGGGATGGGACAAGTCCTGCCTTTTCTTTTGGTGACAAAAATAAATGGTTTCAAATAATTACCATGGGGGGCATTTCTTCTTTCTCCCATGGAACATAAGTCATTATGAGTCATCTACATGTCTAAAACCTGACCAGAAGGAAGAGAAGACCTTAGTAGCAAAAGGTTTATTGGTGCAAGCCCTGTTCTTTCAGCATTTATGCTTCTGTGATAAGCTACACACACAAGCGGACGATCAAGTTTAGAACTCAGTCTTTACTGACAGAGGACAATTTCAGACTGATCAAATAAGTAAATATCTTCATAGTACACAGAAATATCAATTACAGGGCTGGGGAGATAGTTCAGTGGTCTAAGTGCCTGGCTGGCAAGAGCAAAGACCCAGGTTCAATCCCCAGTACCACATGTTGTGCCAGCCCCAGAACCCCAGGGCACACCATGCCAGGCATGGTGGCACACACCTGTAATCCCAGCGCTGGGGAGGCTGAGACAGGAGGATCAGAGTCTGAGCTGCACAGTGAAACCCTATACCTAATTAATTAAAAATATCAATTACAACTTTTACATTGCAAAATTAAATGTTCTACCTTTCTATCTCCCTCCCGCTGCTCACAGATACTCATGAAGCGCCAAACGCCTTTAAAGTGCTCTGCCCCATTCTGTTCCCTTCCTGACTCCCCTAACACAGTCTGCCCATATTTTGCCAGTTCTGATTCTATTTCCACATGTTTCCCCAAATAATATCTAATTGATAAAATATAAACAATCCGAAGTGAGAAATAGATCTGATTTCTAATGAGGAAGATTTAACTATAGCTGTATTGTCTACCTATGTATTTAAACAAAATATAAATTCAGTTTTGTACTAGTAAACATAATGAGTTGAATTGTGCACTGTTATGATTTGCGTCTAGTTGTCCCCCGTCCCAAAGCCTGGCGTAGCCACGGAATGGGCTTCTGGAGGTTGTGATGAATTCATGATCCAACGCGGGGATTATGGGTGCGAGTGCTGCACCTACCCTGGGGCCTGCACCCACCCTGGGCCAAGAGCCTGAAGGCAATAGAAGGAAGGGAGGCTGCCGCTCTCCATTCTTTGCTCTCTGTTTCTGCTGCTGCTCCCTTTTTGCTCTTGCTATTTTGCTGTATTCCACCCTAAACTGCTGCCCTCTGCTGTGTGCCACTCTGCTTTAACACCAGCTGACTATGGACTGAAACCTCCACAAGATGTGAGCTAAATAAATAAGCCTTCAATTTTAGGTATCAAGTATTTTGTCCCAGCAATGAGAGAAAAATAACCCAGACATTTCCCCCTTCATAATTTTTTTTAAAAAAATGCATCTGGCACAGGGTCTCACTATGCAGCTCAGGCTTATAGTGAAGCTCCTGTTTTCAGCCTCCCCAGCGCTGGGATTACAGGTGTGCGTCACCACACCTGGACTCAGTGGCTCAGAGCACCTGGAGTGGGGTCACCATAGCACGTGGTGCCGGGGATGGAAACCTGGCCCCTGTATTTGCCTAAGCAGGCACTTAGTCCACTGAGCTATCTCCACAGCCCTATTCATTATTCCTAATTCATTCATATTAATGTCCAATGGCCTACTCCCATACCCTACTAGAAAACAGGGTCCTGAAAGATGCAATGGACTGAATTGTAATGAAGTCATACTGGAGTAGAGTTGGCCTCTCATCCAATGGCTCATGTCCTTACAAAGGACAAAATTTATCATGTGAACATGAAGGTGGCCAAGGGAGAGACCCAGACCACATCTTCCCCTTGCAGCCCTGAGATGAAACCAGCTCTACCAACCTCCGAGGGTAGACTGCCAGCCTCCAGAACTATGGACAGCACGTCCTGTCTGTTACTTAAGTCACACAGTTTGAGGCACTTCATTCCAATAGTTCTAGTAAATTAATCTAATCAATGTCTCCATAAACAAACTGAATGTTCAGAATAGATCAAAACTGAGATTCAAGCTACCCTACAATCTGGTTCTTATTTATTTTTCTGTTCTTTTTTAAACTAAGGCAAAAAAAAATGGCATCTGCATTCCAGAAATTTGTCCTAAGAAGACACTTGAAAAAGTGCAGATTCATGTACAAAGGAAAATACTCTTCACAATGTGATTTGTAGCAGGAGAAAGAAGCAATGAAAGAAAAAGAAGGAAAATGTAAGCAATCTATAAATCCAACTCCCATAGTCTGGCATGGGGTTGACACCTACAAATGTTTAGAGTGTGTTGATGACTAGGTCTAAGCTGCTAAGGGAAAGGAGAGGCAGGAACATCTCACCCAGCTCAGAAGACGGATGAAGACCACTGGAAGAGGTAACTCAGGGTAAGTTGCCCATGAAGTAGGAAATGGTGGCCAGAAAGAAGGAGGGAGGAATGTACCACAGCCAGGATACTGCCGGCATTGTGAAGGAAAGCCTGGCCCCTTGGAGGCTGGGAGGACCATAGCCAAGGTTGTGACAGTGGGCTGGGTTGTACCAGAGGGCAAGAAAACCAAGAGGCTGGGGGAACCTAACCACATGGTTATGTGGTTATACCGAACCAAAAGCCAACGAATGGGTAGGGGAAGGTGGCCATCAGGCTGTTCACTTGGGTGTGAGAAAAAAAATAGCAGCTCTTCTTCTTCCACGGGCTGAGTGTATGCTTCCATGAGTGTATGCTTCATGGTGTAATTCTCTATCACTAATACAGTGACATGTAATTTACTACAACTGCATTTCTACATACGTCAGTTGAGGGGTACATTCTCAAAAAAACACTGTTTTACCAAAAAGATAAGAAATCAAAAAGCCATGCCACCCAATAGCTGTGGAAGTCCATTTTCCCCCTGGGGCGTCTACCAAAATGGTACCATCAACCCCAGAGAGGAAGGGGGTGCAAGGAAAGGACTCTAGGTTCTTAGAGGGGGTGTTGTCCAAATGATTGTGCTGAAGGCTGTGCAGTTCTCTGAACACATCAACACACTGAAAGCCATTATTTGCATGAATTCTCTCTCAGGAAAGCTGTTATCAAAACCTGACAAATATTGAATTGTGCTTCCTAAGGCATTTCAAATTCTGCTTCTAATTCCCAGTGTAGTGCAGGCCATTGAGGGAACAGGAAACATTAAGAGCATTGTAAGAATTTCTGCATCTGAAAGGAAAGAGACTGGTACAGGCAGCTGAATTTGCAGGTATAACATAACCTCAGAGTAAGAGACTGGAAAGAGGGGTTCAGTGTTCAGGCCCCCAATATCAAATGTTACCCTAGCCTAGGCCATCAGTCTGACCTATGCTATCAGGAGTGGGATTTTTTCTAGTCCAGCCAACCTAAAGCCACCTCTATGGCTGCAACCCTTGAAAACAATGCAGGAAAAGTACATTTTACATTATGACTACACACACCCATGTTTGTCCATTTGCCTACATGCGCGCACACACACACACACACACACACACACACACAATAATAAAACGTTTACAGAACAGACTGATCTCCTGCCACATTCAATGTACTCTGATATTTTTTCATGTTCCTGTACTCTTTGAAGCTAGACTCTACACACCTAGCTTGATTTCATTACTTTTGCAAGGGTCACAACCAGCAGTTTGAAAATCACAATTCTACAGATAAAGAGGTGAGACAAACATGCATTTATCTCGTTATGCTCTTCTCTATTGTTCCACATTTCCAGGATCCAGTATTAATCCACTCAACAAGAATTTCCTCTGTTTAATAAAAGACGTGGTGACTGACACATGTTCCACATTATGAAAAACAGATTTTAAGAGCAGATGTGCAATTCCCAATGCTGTTACTTTATTTAAAAAGAATATTTGGTTTTCCTTGAAGATTCCATGAATCAGAGTCATGTAAGTCTGGATTGACATCACTGCAATAATAATAAAAACAGTATTCTGCTGCCCAAGAACTGTCTTTCTGATTTCCAGATCCAGAGAAGGGGAACACTGTGAAAGAAGCCGAGAGTATTCAACCCCGTTCACCCGGAAGTCTCTGTAGGCTTCCATTAAAACACTTGCTGTCTTGAAATGCAATGAATGAATTTAACCTTCAAGCCTGCTGTTGTTTCCATGGCACGGACGTGTGCCCAACTCTGTATTCAGTGTCACACATGTGTGCAAATAAAGTCATTCCTTCTCTCACTGCCCCAGTAACTCTACTCCTGAAGCCACTTTGCAAATTCAAAGAAACTTTGAAAGATCAAGAAAGCCATTAGGGGGAGTTATCATTTGTTTTTACATGAAGTATTAGCAATTGGACTTACATACAGGCTTTTACTAGTTCAATTATAAACAGATGGTTCATTCCTTTAAATTCCTGCTAATTGCCTAAAGACCCATGCTGTTGTCTTCCAATACTTACTCAACACGTCTCCCCATTTGCTCACCATCGTGGAGAGACTGGAGGATGTGGGCTTCACTGTCTCATTAGCGAGTGCAAAAATACAGCAATCAGCATTCAAAGCTCACTTCATTCCAGTGATTCCCATGCTGGCCTCTGAGTGCTGGCTTCTAAAAACTATGGTCCACTAACGATGAATATTTGTAAACCTCTTAGGATGATCTTCTCTTCCCTTCTGGTTGGACAGCTACTCTTTCATCTATTTTAGCATATGCAAGTACGGTGCAACAAGAACAGCAGTGCTAGCTGAAATCCTCCTTACTTGCAGGACTAACCCCTACTCCTGCCCTCTCCATTTGTGCGTCCAATACACAATGGCCCACAGAACAGACTTCCCCCGACCATGTTCCAATTGAGCCTGCGGTTGAGAATTAATCTCCTCATCTTCCAGTTTGAAAACAGATAGGCAGCTACCTTCAAATGCTTTGACAAGAAAAACTGATTTAATATAATTACGGAGGCTTTAAAGATATCCTTTTAGGGAACCTTCATTCTGGCATATTTAAACTTTTAATTCTTTCCATAGTGGCAATTCTGCAGGAATCCATTCATAGAGGAAACCCACTTTAAACTGATATATATTTATCTCAGCCACAAAGAGCCACAATTCTCCAAAGAGAGCATTTGCTTCACTGAAGCATTCTGGGAATCCATCTGGGAAGGGAAAGGTACTGCCAAGAGCAACAGATAACCAAGCAAGATAGAAAGGTCAGTAGCTACCCCTGCCTCCAGAATGCACAGAAACTCTTATCTCAGGTCATCGGTGCAAAATTAATTTCCATTTTAGGCTAAATAAATTCCACTTAAAAGTATCATGGAAAGATACAGGTCAGTTGGCAAAAAGATAAGGAAACCTTCACATACTTCTATGCTTTACTTGAATACCTAATTGGGGGAACTAATTACAACAATACCTTTCTACTGTTATTCTTTGAAATATGAGCAGTGCTCCCGCTGCAATTTTTACTGCCAGAAAAAAATTGAGGAAGAAATTCCACAGGTGCCGCTGATCCTTCCTGCTGCACAGTTACATTACGAAGGACCTCATTTCAGAACACTGCTATTGCCTTCCCTAAGTAGGGCTTGGGATCTCACAATGGCAGGAGCCCATCTTTCATGGGTGATCAATCAACTGATCATCAATAAAAGCTGGAGATACAAAGAGACTTCCCACAAGTTTAAGAGAATGCAAAAATACTTAAGATCCTCTTCGTCTGTACCTACAAAAGCATAAAGTAGTTATTGAGCAAGACTCTGAGCTGGAAGATGCTGGCAACACTGTCATTAAATAGCCCAACTCCTTACTCAGTCTGCTGGCCCGGTCGTCATAGACACAGTGGATGGTCAGATTTCAATAAAATATAGCCCACAGCAGATTTCCTGTAAAAGACATTAGCCCAACTGCTAGAGAAAGATTGTCACACAAGACTCGAATTCCCAATGGTAGGCAACATTGAAAACCCCTTTTTGTGATGGCCAATGAAGGGGACGCTGAGGGTTCTTGGAATGTCTCTCCTCAGAGTTGGTGGAACTTGATGTTCCTTATGGTCGGGTTCGTGCGTTAATATTGATTCTTTTTTAAAATCCAAAATTGTACTGTCATTCTTAGCATTTCTCAATAAAACTACTATAACAGATTTGTGGTTTCCCTGCACAACAGAAAGAAAAAATACATATATGCATCTCTGAAAAAAGTCACCAAGCAGCCGTTCAGTTATACCAAAAATAGAATTTTGTGAAAGAAAAAGCTGCCAAAATGTAAACTCAAACCAAATGAGTTTTTAAGTTTGGGTGACTATTCAGACTCACAGAAATAAGAAGAGCGCCTCAGTTTCCGGAGCCCTGTCCGGCACACATTTCAACTCTCTGCAGTCCCACCGACAACAGCCATCCAGACAGCAAGATCTTTACTGTCCACAGTCACAGAGTTTATCCTAGTAGAGGCAGCCCATCTTGTCCATCGCAGTCCCAGTTAAATGCAGTCAGCCCACACCGCCTTGGATCCCTGCATATCTTTATGTGGGAACATGCTTGAAGACAAAGCAAGCACACAGAAACTGCTGGGCTACTCACTTTAACAGTTCTGTCCCCTGAGAGCAGGTGAAGGCCTGCCTACACGTCCTCCGTGCACAGGCTCGGGCTTCCAAGCACCTGCTTGAGGTTTCTCATCCAAGCTGCTCCCTGGCTCACTCAGAACATACCATTCTCTCTGGCAGGCAGGCTTTCCCCCACCAGGTGTACCTCTGATATTTTCAAACAAGAGTTTAGACATTGCTTACAAATACTGTAGATTAACAGATTTTTTTTTAGGAAATGATGCTGTTGGATCACATGTGAAGGTTTAAAAAAATACAGCTGCGCTGACTTCCTGAAATCTGGAAAACTTTACAACATGAAAGCAGAATGGTTTCACTGGATAACAATCCATCTGCAATAAGAGGAAAGTCCATACTACTATTAAGTGTATTTACCCCAGATTCATCTGAATTCCTTGATTTGCTTTAAATACTATAATCAATTCTCATTATTTAATTCTGCACAGACTCAAGAAAAGCAATTTGGAGTCTCACAGGTGGTCTGAACTCACTATGTTGGTCACATTTGATGCACTCTCCAGAGAAAAAGGAAGAAAAACTTCCTATATGATTTTTTTCCACTTTACACTGGAGGATGAAACACAATGCTCTTATGAGGAACTCACTGCCTCAAAGAGAGATTGTTGCTTGCTAGCTTATGTTTCCATTTAAACAAACCTCTTAACTCAACACACACGAGAAGTGATAGGACCCTTCTTTTGATAAAAATCTAGCATCAAATACCAGCCGGCAAACTTTCAGTCCCTTCCTGAATTGCTAAACAAAAACAAACAAAGAGAATCACCAAGCACATTTGTGCTTCCCTTCCATTTACATAGCAATTCTTTTCTTCAAATGAAGAATCTTGGTTTTCCAGCAACGACTGTTTATCCTGTTTAAATGACTGACATATAATAATGTAATTATATGTGACAAAGTGGAGGGAGGAAGGGTAGAAGACGTGTGCTGTTTAAGTGATTAAAATTCAACTGTAATTATCTCCATACTGCATCACCAGACCGTGTGGGGCTTTCGTGAGAAGCTACACTTGGATTTTGGGAGGCTCCTTGTGAGCACAGTCAACAGAAAAGAGAATGGAGCAAGTTTGGAAAATACACGTGATTTCAACTCATGATGCTGACCCACAACTGCCACTGAAACCAGCTTGTCAGGTATCTGTTTAGTCACACACCTGATTTCTCCCATCTTTTCCACAAATGCCTCTCGGCGCCAGGTGGGAGCCCGACTGTGCTAGACAGGCAGACCACGGTGAGCAGAAACAGGCCCTGGTGATGAGCTGGCCAGTGCGTGTCTTATCTAAGGTGTTTCTGGTGGCTCTTCTGAGCCACCTGTCTCCCCACCCCCACCTCATACCAAGGATTAAGCTGGGGACCTTGCACTTGCCAAACAGGCGCTTACGCTGCTGAGCTCTGTCCCCGGCCCTCATTTTTCTTTAACATCTAGCAACACAAGTTTAAATAGCACATTGTTTCTCTTGTGCAAGAGGTCCAAGGTATAAATAAGGAACAAACCAAGGACAGATATTAAGAAAGAGAAATGACTTTTTCAAATAGGAAAGGAAACAAAAGATGGGGGGAATAGGGAGGAAAGGAAGGAAGAGGGATTTAAAGGAAAAGAGAATTGAAGGAAATAGAACTTTTACAAGCGGAGGGAGAAGGGGGGAGAAGGGAACATAACAAAATTGTGTTAAGGGCATGCCCAAATTCTCCAGGATGAATGTGAGCACTGTGTACCACAAACAACATTAAAATAACATGTGAGACAAAGTATCATATGTGTTACTTCATACACAGTCTTCATGTTCCAAATAACTTAGGACTATACAGAGAGAGACAAAGAACCGAAACCATTTCTGATTCAAATTATTCTTTTTTTTCTTGGAACCGGGGATTGAACTCAGGCTCTTGCGCTTGCCAGGGAAGCGCTTATTCCACTGAGCCATCTCCCCGGCCCCTCAAATTATTCTGTATTCCCCTAGCAGCTATCTCTCCCGAATGACCTGTAATGTTCATATACTATTATTTTATACTATCATTAGTTTATCCTATTGAGCTAGTTTGTGTTAGCCATGTGGATAGTTAATATTAATTTTTCAAAGGACTGTCATTTTTGAGGAAGTCAAAACGCAAAGCAAAAAGACTATTACAAACAACTTTGCGATCTGAGCTCCTAAATGAAATAGCACTATTCATAAATCAGGACTCTCCAACATTTAGAAATGCATTTTTTAAATATTTGGGATCCTGCTTCTAATTTATTTTCCAAAACTCATGCATATTTTAGATGTTGATGGTGGGGAGGAAGAAAAATGCCAAATATTTAATACAAATTCCCCTCCCACCTTCGTTTTCCCTCATATTAAACACAGTGCACAATGATGTCTTTACCAAATTGGGAAAAAAGAAGAAATGATGTGAGAGAAAGTGTCATAAGCAGAGTGACAGTGAACAAAGAAAACTATAGGGGGAAAAAAGCCAGAAATTTTTTAAGGTGTACTAATTAGATCTTAAGATATTACTGGTAGACTTTTATTTTTTAATTTTTTTAAATGTTTCCTTTATTTTTTTCTTTTTGGTCAGCCCAGCCCACCCTGGGGGCAGGGCTGGCATGGCATCGAACTGAGGCCCCTGTATGCTTGCCTAAGCTTGCCTAAGCAGGCGCTTTAGACCACTGAGCTATCTCGCCGGCCCCACTAGCAGACTTTTAAAGCTGCTCAGTTTTCATTTTTCATTAAACTAGAAGCAAGTTACATTTTCCATTGATTTCTATAATTTAGGTATCTATTTCTATATCTTCTCCAAGTAAATTAATTCTAATTCAAAAGAGCAGCTGCATTAAGAATCCTCAGCTGCAAAAGAGAAGGGAGGGTATAAACTAGGTTTACTTGATACTTTTCCCTTCAAGTTAAATTTTAGTGTTTAAAAAAAAAAATCTCAGCAATCTACCCACGCTGCCCTGCACTTTTTTTTCTTTTTTCTGTTTTTTTGTTTTGTTTTGTTTTGTTTTGTTTTTTTGCAGTACCAGAGATTGAACTCAGGACTCTGTGCTTGCCAGGCAAGCACTTATTCTACTGAAGGGGCTGGGGAGATGGCTCAGTGGAATAAGCACTTCCCTGGCAAGCAGAAGGGCCTGAGTTCAATCTACAGTTCTAAAAAAAAAAAAAAAAAATGCCCTACACTTTACAAAGCAGTGGAGTGCTGAAAAGAGAAAGTGAAATCCTTCACACCTATACCTTAGTGCTGAGGAAAATAGACCTTTATGTTTCCCAACATGGTAAACCTCATATGAACAGTACAAATGAACAAAATCTGTGAATAACAAGAGTCAAAGCCTTATAAGTAAACTTGCTACACTGCTACATGGTCATGTTAAACATCTCTGGGATGACTTTGGGGAGGGTCTTCAGTTTCTTTTATACACCACAGAATTGGGTCTGCCTCATACCAACAAGAGACAGTGGTATTCTTTTTATTTTGTAAAACCTCAAATTCCAGGAGAGATTATTTATATCTTAGGCCAGAGAAACTCCAGTGGTACCACACTGTGCCATTTAACCAATTCTGGCTCACATAACAAAAGGTTCTGCTAAGTACAAGCAGTTTTCACACTTCTGCCTAGAAGGTTTCATCTTGGAGAAAGTATCAAAATGAAAAATATTTCAGCAGGATAAAGTTTTCCCATAAAAATACTGTTCTAATTAGATGCTAGTTTCACTGTAAGTACCCTATTTAGTTACCTGCAAGTAATAGAAAGAATAATTAATATGCTTAACATTATTAACTACTACTATGGTGTGGGTGTGTCCCCTAGATTCTGTGCCTTGGAAATTTAACTGCCAAAGTGATATGCCAATGGTATTTGAAGATGAGGCCTTTGGAAAATAATGAAGGTAGCTGAGGTCATCAGGGCGGGACTCCTGTGATAGCATTAGTAGCTTTATAACAAAAGGAGGACTCCCAGATAACACCTTCACTCTGTCGCTCCATACGATACTATCACCATATTATGCAGCAAGAAGGTCCTCAACAGATATTGGGCTAATGGCACTACCTACTCCTGGACTTTCAGCCCCCACACCCATGAGGCAAATACATTTCTACCCTATAAGTTACCCAGTCTGAGGTAGTTCGTTGTAGTAACAGGAAATGGATTATGATGATCATAGATGGCAAATTAATCAAATTAAATCTAAAGACTAATTGTTTAAAATGTCTTCTTACTTCTTCCTTTTCTCCTGCAGTAATCTATAAGGTACAGAAACAGTACCTTAATCATGCAATAGCTGGTAGGGAGCCCATTCTGCAGCAGAAATGCAACAAGTTGAACAAATTTCCAAGTGAATTAATAAGGACATCTGCAAAAACTAATAGTAGAACTGGTATATTGGCGCCCTCTTATTGAGCTCCCCCCATGTAAATCTTGTTACAGATATTAGTGATTACTTGGCATCTTTCTTGGAGTAGTGGCTGTAATATGTTCCAAACTAACTTGCTAACAAAAACTAGGGTGCACAGAATGAAAACAAATCACAGGGAGAAGAAGGCAGCCAAATCATTTGTCTGAGTACAATCTTTTGCATATCCAATTTCTACCCTCCCAACTTGATTCCCAATCTTTCTCTTTATGCAAAGAAGTCTTGCTTTTTCAGGACAAGGGCTCTCCATCCTCTATACCAAAACAAGCTACTTAAAGTACGTTCTGTGGATTGGTCACCACCCAACCACAGCACCATTAGTGACAGAGGGAGAGAATAAGCATTTAGGAACTTCTGCAGCAATCTGAACAATTCCACCACAGCCAACCACGCGCTCTACTTGACACATTCCATGGATCAGACTTGTCAAGCAGGATGTGAATGTGTTTAGGCAGAGGCCAACTGGCCTGGGTGAGTTACAAGTGATATAAGCAGCTTACTGATCATGTGCTGTCAGCCCTGTATTCAGTGGATTGGAAATATAAAAAGCAAGACCAAAATCAAAATTCTAGTCTTTCTCACATAGAGCCAGACAGACCCAAATCTGAATCCCTGCTCGACCACCTGGCAATGTGAACCAAACCAGTTACCTAACCGATCTGAACTTCCGTCCCTCACTGGAGGAGGTGCAGACGAAGATTACATCTCTGTTAAGTGAGCAGCACCTCCTCTTGTCATGCATGGGCAAAGTTCAAGTGTGAAAAAAATCATAATGCTTATGTCCAAGCATAAGCTATGCTGCTATCATGGTTTGGGGTTTTTGCAAGGTGAACAATACAATACAGGACATGTTTTGTAATAATATTTTATAATGATCACCCAAGAATCACATGCGATACGTACAGGAAATCTACCCGCACACTAAGTACTAACAAATCCAGCTGAGGGACTAGAGCTCACAGCAATGCCTCCCACCACTCCAACTGGAGGCCTATAGCCACAACAAAGTCCCATGCACGCCTGCTTCATGGAAATGTACTAGAAAGGCCCAAATGTCAGTGGTCGAAGCTTGAAGTGGTCTATATTTGAAGGATCTGTGCTAGTAGGCTGAGGGATCTGAACTGGAGCCAGGAAGCAATGCTCAAGGTAAGCACCAGAGCTCCCCCCAAAATACCACAGCCATCCTCAGCAACAGTGAGGTCCTGAGATCCTCCAGCGATGAGGAAAGCTGAGTTCCCATCAGGAAAGCCAATGCAATAAGCTTCACAAGGCTGAGCAGTGCACCATCTCCCCTCCGGAGCCAGGAATCGGTGCTCAAGATGAGGACCCAAGCTTTTTGGAAGTTCATCAAGAAAACCAGCATGACAAAGTCCTCCAGCAGAACAGCCCAAGAGAACTAGCAGCTTCCAACAGCTCCGGCAGCTTCTCCTGTTCCACCTTTATGTTCAGGTGGGCCTCCCAAACCCAGCACTGTGCTAGTTTAATTCAGCTGAGTGTAAGAAGCTGTGCACCTGTTAGAAATCCACTACACCTGCCATAAAGCACTAAGCACCCAATGCCTTCCCCCACCCAGGCAGGAGATACTGTGGCAACAAATTCAGGACACAATGGACTAGAGGTGGATCTAATGATCCCGTGGTCACCAAAGCACCCAGACTTAACTGCGTGTGACAGTTCTCTTGGGGCCACTGTAAAAGCAAAACATTTTCAGCTTCATCTCACAACAGTTAAAGACCCAAAAACAGCAGTCTCAAACTGTTATTGATGACTTGCAGTTGTAAATATGGATGGTGTTGGAAAAGAGAAATATTTGAATTTATGTAGAAATACACAGATAACTGCAACCGCAGATAGAGAGAGCTACTCTGGACATTCTGGGGTTTTTTGTTTTTTTAAAAAAGGTCTTCTCTTTTGAGTGGGAAGTCACCTGCAAAACACCTGGAGCATAGGATCCGGTAAAGGCAGAGAGCAAGTACCAGTTCTCTTTTGATCCTTTCTTTGCAATCTTTGCCTGTGAAAGTAACCTTTAATTCTTTCTGCCTTGATTTAAATTAATTCCATTACAGAGTTTCCTTTCTATTTGTTCTGAAAGCCAACTGGGTGGAATCCTAACAATAGGTCAGGGATGCTACTTGCTCTGCTTCTGAAATTTTTTCACCCTCAATCTGTAGGACAATCAGCAACAGTCCTCAAAGGGCTGCAGCTGAGAACAGGAAAGCCCTGTAGCGCCAGGACTGATTTATACCATCCGTCATCAAACTCCAGCCTGGACTCCTTGCACACTTCTGGCTCCTGTTTCACCAGTGGGGCGAGGGGTCACTTTGGTCACAGAGGACCTTACAAGGTTTCTGGGGAGAATAATAGTTTTTCTGTGTTCCTTCCTTACAAAGGCAGCTGGTCACCACCACTGTCTAGACAGGCAGATATTTTCACTGGGCACAAACAGGTTTTTTTTTTTTTTTTTTTTTTTTTTTTAAGTAGAAAGGAATTAACTTTTATTTTAAAGCATGCACACAGTTACAGTGGCCCTTCTGGAAACCTTTCTCGAGACAGGACTTTGTGTTCGGCTCACATTCAGAAATAACAAAGAGCATGAGCAAAGGGGTCCAGGCTGTGACAGTGTATGACATATGGCCTAGGTGGCTCTGGAGATGGCTTCCATTTTCAGATTAAAGAATTTACCTTTTCAGATAGGGAGTGCAGAGACCAGTCAGGAATCAAGTATTTGTACCCTAATTTTCCACTTTCTGATAATTCTTCTTAATGTTTTTTTTTTTTCTCCTTCTGGCTTCACACTTCCAAAAAACCCAGACATGAACCAAACTCTGGTTTCCCGTCCTCCACAAGGACCAAAAAGCATTAAAGTTCCAAGGATATAACCAAAGCTTATGTGCAGAAATGTTGAAGTTTCTGAATTCCATTTCCCAAACTGACCATGTCGCTCACACAGACGGCCTCGGTGCTGTTATTTTAATTATTTTACATGGCGCCTCTGCAATCCCGATGATAAAATGGAAAAGCTGCTTGGTTGGAACTTGCGCTGCAAATAGCAATGACAATGTTAGGAAAAAATCTCTCATGGTATTAACTGGCTCACAAAGATTATTCTTAACACAAGCTGTTCCCAACATATGGACATTATTTGTTGAATGACCCCGACTCATGAGCAGGCGCTGCAATCCCAATCCCCCAGTGGGGCCATGGTGCCCCCACTGTAAGTCAGAAAAGCTAAAAATGTACTGGAGGGGTTCCCCAACTGAGCCAAATGCTCAGCAGTACCAGCTCTACACAAAAGGAGACACGCAATCAGGACCATCCTGGTGCCCTGACATCTGGACAGAGGAGAGGAGACAAAGGGCTCGTACCCACTACCTCCAAAGATGGAAAAGGGAATTCTGGCATCCTAATTTACAACCCAGAATGTATCTTTTAATAGAAGCACGAAAGTTTAAAGAGATTTTCTCATAGTTCTATAAACTTTATTAGGAAAGAGCGTTATTAAAAGACTATAAATGAATTAAAAACTGCTTGCATCATTAAATGTGCAGTGAATATGCTATACTGGTTACTTCTTAAGGAATCTACTAAAATCCTCACAATAAGGATAAGTGGATACTGGAACTCATGCAGGGGCACTTGCTTTTGTATCAGTTCTAGAAAGCCTCATGTCAGTAAGTTGCTACAAGTAGAACTTTGAAAATAGGCTTTTTTAGTTCCTAAAAGCTTTCTCTGGGGCTGGAGAGATGGCTCAGTGGTCTAAAGCACCTACTTAGAACAAGCTTAGCAAAGCATCAGGGACCACGGTTCAATCCCCCAGAACCACATGCCAGCCAGCCCCGCCCCCTGGTGGGCTGAGCTGGCCACACACACACACACCACACACACTCACTCTCTCTCTCTCTTTCTCTCTCTCTCTCAAATAAATAAAACAATTAAAAAAATTTTTTTTAAAAAAAGCTTTCTCTGAACATAGACTCCTGACAGATCCATCTGCTCTACAACAGACCTCTGGTGTGATGTCCCTTGAGAGGTCCTGTGGCTCAATCATTAACTACGTGACCTGGAAAAAGGTATTGACCTTCACTCCTTACCCCTTGATGTTCTTATTCATCAAAAAGAAAGACAATCTCTCACTTAGGGAATGAAGGGGGAAAGAGCAAAGCTAACTCGAACACTGCTCTGGACTGAGACAAACAGAGAAATCGTCACTTCAGAGTCTGTCAGGGACTTCTGCTTGGGATAGAGGGATATTTTAATTTCCTACTGGTGCTAAAACAGGTTATCACTTTCAGTTCAGTGAGTTAAAATAATACAGACTCATTCTGCAGCAGAGCTGGGGGTCAGAAGTCGAATGTCCAGATGTTGGTGCTGCTGTAGTCCTTCTGGCAGTCTCAGGGGAGCCTTCTTTGCTCTTCCGGCCTCCAGAAGCCATCTGCATTCCTGAGCTCATGGTTCCCTGCTCCACCACTCCAGCACCTGTTTCCCTCCTAACATCTCCTTTCTTCTGCTTCTGCCTCATCCTCCTCTTATGAGGAGCCTTGCGATTTCACAGGCCACTCAGATAGCTCAGAATCATCTCCCCATCTCAGAATCCATGGCTTAGTTATCACAGCCAGAGGATTCAAGGATTAGGTAGAACATGAGCACAGAGGAGTCATCGCTCAGACTACCAGATGGGAGAAGACCTCATCTGTAGACATAGCTGGCCAATACTTAGTTTGCTGCGATAAAGTAAATGACTGTTGCAGGGTTAGTCCATTCAGGCAGTGTTCAGCTCCTCAGGTGTTCTGCCTTCCTCCTGTGCAGCCCCATGAAAGCAGCCCAGTGCATGGCGAGAGGAGAGTGAGTCTCTGTTTTGCAGCAATATGGAAAGTGGAAATCAGATGGTATCACATAGTATCCTCTGGCTTCCGGCTGCCCTCTGCTGCCACGTGGCTAAGTGGGGCTGCTGCTGGCCTCGGGAGCGTAAGACGAGATAAGCAGGATCCCGATGCTGGACCTTCTACAGTCATATTCTGATTCTGTCCCCAGATGGTGTCAGGGCCACAGGATACCACAATCAGCTTGGGCTCTGCTTGGGCTCTTCTCCTCCAGCTCCTCACTTAGGTCCATTTGCTTCTTATTTATCTCTGAGTAACTCAAGAATGTCTGGCTCCTCGGGCCACCACAGAGAAGCTGAGGGAGAGTTACCAATATACCTACCTGGACCTGCCTTCCCTCTGACCTCCACACTGGCCACGTGCCCAGTTCCTTCCTTCCCTGGAGCCACGTGCCACTCCATGCATCCTAAGGTAGCATCTACTGCCCTGTACTTGAATCTAGATGATTCTATGACTTCCTTTATTGACAGACGATGGTAGAAGTAAGTGCTGGAGCACCTATGCTCAGCTCTCAGAGGACACGAAGCCCCAGGGTTTTTTTCTCTTTTGGAACCCAGCTAATTAAAGAAGCTTAACTACTGGAAACTGACATATGTTGGGGAAGACAAATGAAGGAGTGAAGCCATGTAGAGAAGCACTGAGGTACCAGACATGAAAAGCGAGACTTCTGGAACCTTCCAGAAGTCTTCCAGGCTGACACCAACTGAATACAATGACCATAAAACTTCCCAGTGTTTAAAAAAAGGAGTTAACACATGGGATCTCAAGAAACAATAAGTTGTTACTATTTTGAGCTAACTTTAGTGTGGTTTCTTATATAGCAGTTAAGTAGCAAAAACAAGAATTCTTTAAAAATCTTTTATTTATTTGGTACAGGGTCTTGATATGCAGCTTGGACTCATAGTAATCCTCCTGTCTCAGCCTCCCCAGTGCTGAAATACAGGTGTGTGCCACCACACTCTGTTTTGGTGGCTGGCATGGCACGCTCAGGTTCCAGGGACCAGCACAGCATGCCGTACTGGGCATCAAGCCTGGGTTCTTGCACTTGCCAGGCAGGTGCTTAGACTGCGAAGCTATTTCCCCAGCTACAGATTTTTTTTTTAAATTCTATAATTTGATCACCATGACACAATAGTAGGGCATAAACAAAATGATCAAAATGTCATAAGCACCAGAATGTCCACTCATTAGCAAGGGTCTTGTGCTTTTTTAAACTGAATACACTCACTCATTTATTTATCTGTAGCCAAAAAACTACTTGCACCACTTTTTTTTCCTTCCCCAATTAGCATTCAGAGATATCCTTCAAGGTCAAAGGCATGTGACAGGCAAAATCACTAGACCACTGTCCTGAATAAGAAGCCAAAGTCTTTTGACATTAGTGAGAAAATGCTTCAAGAATGCAAAGAACATAATGCCAATTGTGAAGTGTGAAATTCCCTTTGAGAGAAGGGCATTAACCCTTTGAGAGAAGCTGTGCCATTCAGTTTTACTTTTTGGTTGATCAAAAGGACCATGAAACTACATTGGAACACCAGACTCTCCTGCCTACTCAGAAAAAAAAAAATCATAATAGGAACTTGAGCCTTTTAAGATCTCCCATATGTCCTATATTTTAGCCAACAGGTTTTTAAGACAGGAAGAATCACTATCATTTAAGAATGGTATCCAGCTAAATAAACCTCATAATTCAGTGTTAAATTCCCAACCCATCACTTTCACCCATGCTTTGCTGTTTCTCTACTTGCTATCTTTACCATGCCTTCAATTTATTAACCCTGCCACCACGGCTGCAGAGAAGGGACCACACAAACACAGACTCTGAAGTTACAAACCCAGTCACACAAAAGCTAGGCTTCCAGGTCCCTAAAACTCCCTGCTAAGAATCAAGATCAGTGACATATTTATATTTTCAAGTCACCCAGACAAGAAGTTTAGACTGCACAAAAAGCCAACAATACATCATATTATTTTTAGCTGCCACACTGAACCCACTCAGGCATGGCGCTCATACAGAATTCATCAGACAGGAATACAACTTCCCTATTTTGAATGCAAACTTGTTTGTATAATAGAACTCAGAGGAGAAAAACAAGCTATTTTAGAGTCCAATGTCCCAGTTTCAAACTCCAGTGTGAACACTAGGTTGCCATGAGTCTGTCATCCTAGCCTGGATTTCTTCCTCTGTGATGTGCAAATAATAATCATAGCTATTTTTATAGGAATCAGGGGAGAGTAACAAGAACTTTACATGAAAAATGAAAACTTCAATTAGGAACCAGGTGCACATATCAGTTGCTATGTTTTGGGCCTTTGAAGACCCTGTAGCTACCACAAAGACCTCTGTGGTAAAGGCTTGGCAAGTTCAGGAAGTGTTGAACCTTTGAGAGGCAGGGCTTTGTGGGAGATCTTGAGCTGCTACAGCTGCTCTCAGGAGGGACTGTGAGACCCTGGCCCCTTCCTTTCTCCTGTTCCTTCCTTGCTTGTGAAATAAGTGGGTTTGCCCCACTGTACTCTGTCACCTTGATGTGGTGTCTCACCACAGGCCAAAGCAATGGGGCCAAAAATTATAGACTGGAAACTCTAAAGCTAGGGACCAAAGTGAACCTGCTCCCTTTATAAGCTAATTATTTTGTTGCAGTAATGGGTAGCTGGCCTATGCAATAGCACTAGTAGATAGCATTAAAATTATCAGCTTTTGTTTTCTTCCCATGTAGTACTAACATCAACCTCCCAGTTCTTAATCATTACTAAAGTCATCACTTAAAATACATATGAGAACAGATTTATAACTTAAGAAAGACAGAGAAGCCAATCATATGGAATCTAACAAGATGAAGTGTGAAAACAAATGTGACGAGCAGAGAAGATAGACACATGTCATCATAAAGTAAAATCAGTGCTAAGTCAATTGCAACAGCAACTCCAACAGAATTCAAAGTTTATTTTGTCATTATCTTTGGTTTTTTGGCAAGTTAGTGAAAATCCAATTCAGCTTCATGCCTGCTACCTCCAAGATTCCTTCCCATGAGATAAAATGTGATGAAGTCCTTGAAACCCAATAAGCATGGTGCTAACGGGAGGCTGTCGGATGCCTATTCCATGTCAGGCTTGCTGGCATTTCATATGAGCCATATGCTTAGCTTTCATAGTTCTAATGTTCTTCATCTTGCTGAGAATAGAACTGAGATTTAAAGAGCTTAGGCAACCTGCCCAAAGTCCCGCAGGTAGTAAGGGAACTGTGTCTATAGATCCCCCAGTGTCTGCTCTTTCGACTGGGAGGTGGGAATAGGAGTGGTCTGTCTCAAAGTCTTGAGACCTTCCCGTGAATTCTGCAGAAAAGAACAGGAAATGGATTACATAATCATTTTTCATTCCATGTCTAGACTCTAGGAAGCAACACATAACCCACTAGGAAGCAGACAAGGAGCATGGAACTGTGAACCCAGCACTGGAAATGCACTGGAGAGGATGGAGAAATTACAATCTGAACGTTCAGTCACAGTGTAGAAGGTCAGTACCAACTTTAGACAGACGTCTGATATTTTACATGACGAACTCACTTGTGTATTGTGTAGAATTACTACACTTTCCATTATGAAGCCATAATGGTGGTTTATTTCCAATTTCATCACTGAAAGTCACATAGAAAAAAAAAAACCAATTGGCTTTCAATGGAATTCTGTCTGCATTTTAAGCCAGCATGTAATAAAGAAGTTATTCTCTTTAGACACATTCAATTTTGAGACCGCTAACACATGGCAAAAACAGAAAAACAGTATGTTTCACTTATAAAGATTGAAAGACTGATCCAAAAATCATGTAAAATTAAGAAAAACCAAACTTTCCTTAGAAGCTTTTAAATTTTAAGGTTACTTAGTACCTATTTGTAACTTTTAGAAAATGGGACAGACAATAAGGAAGACATTACCAATCTTTTTTAAATACAGAGATGATTTTAAATAATCTGAGCTTCATCATTATGTTTTTACCATCTCTAAAGCTGGTATCTAAAATTTTAATTTGTCAAGGATTATAGCATAGTCTATTTCATCTTTGTGCCAAAAGCACCCATCAAAGTCTATCATCTCAGGCACCAAGTATTTCCAATTCTCCTCCTTCAAGAACACAATAGGGTCATGGTTCCTTGCCCACATGCTGTTAGGCAGGATCATGTCACTTACTTTCATTTGTCTTTCATCAATTCTTGCATGCAGATGACAGCAACACAGCCTCGAGGCCAAACCCCACAAGACGTGGTGCAGGATTCACCATGCTTCCTTTTGTTCACTTCACCATGGAAACTGACAGCATCCCAGACACAGTCCACGCTGCATCCACAGAGGAGGCAGTCCTTACAGAGCCAGACCCCAGGGGGTATGCAGCAGACACAATGAAAAAAAGCTTAGCTGCTTCAGTAACTGATATTCGAGTGTGCTTGTTACTGCATCTCAGCCCAACACATCCTCACTGATGAGAAAGACCCTGAAGGAAATCTTAATGAAGAAAAATCAAGAAGAGAAAATACAGGTGCAACTACCACTTCCATTGGCCTCATCATCCTTTTTCCAAAACTCTTTACAGGTCTAAATCTGAGAATTCTGTAGGGTACCAAAGCCTGATGCAAACATTAACATAACCAAGTTAAATATTTGTTTGAATAGAGCATCTTGCTGCCAAATGCCACTGTCAGCATCACCTCTCAAAGACACTAGAAGCTGAGAGAACAGCCTGTTCACATAACATCTGCCCGAGTAAATATGCTCCTCAGAATGAGCACCCTTTATTCAAGGGCTAAACACAGTGACGAAGCACCAGAAGTAAAAACAAAACAAAGGAACACAGCTTTGCCAAACAGGAATACTCAAGGTGAAAAATGAGAACAGTAAAGTAAACCAAAAGCACACACTCAAGAAAATGGTGCGCAGATGGAGTGTAACCTCAAAACTATGCTATCAAGAGAGGCGGAGAAATTCAGCACAGCCACTGAAGTGCCCCCTCTGCACTAGAACGCATCTGAAGGATTCACACCTACTATTTATGTTGCTGGGTACCACTTCTTTCCTTCCCAACAGAGAAATGTCTAACAGTGAGGCCCTTCTGTGTGCCATGCAGAACAGAATAATAGAAAAATGTTCAAAAATAGAAAATAGAACCAAATGTTTGAGAGAAGGAAGGAAAACCAGCAAGCGGATCCTGTACCCGTCTGCAGGCAGCAGTGATCGACCATCTTCAGGGAGCAGCTGAGCTAGTGGGTCCCAGCCCCAGCCCTGCCCGAGCAACGCTCTCGCTTCTCACTCACACTCAGGAAATGATGTAGCTACCAGGCGGGGAATCAGACATCTTTCCTCGATCCACCTGAAAGCACACTTTGGCCCCTGCTCCCAGCAACCCACTAAAAATGGCAGTCGGCCATGGATTTTCCTGGAGACGGAACACACGTCTGAGAATACTGAGCCAGCCAGTTGTCATTTACAGAGGGGGAGATTGAATAGCCCACTTAGAGTCATCCATCTGAATAGTTACAAGCCGCTTAAGATCTTCCATTGGGCAGATTCATTACCTATCTTTTGGTCCCCAACCTGCTTGCTTTCCTGGCCACTTATGTCACCCATAGTTATCCCTTCTCGTCTGAAATGGGTTCACTCCCTTTAACTGCTTGACACTAATCTCTTCTGACATGTTTTCCTCTCCACTTTTTAACTTCTCACTATTTTATGGCATTTAGTATGCACCGGGTGCTGTTGGCACCTTAGAAATAATAACTTATTTAATCACAATAACACGGGATAGGTACCTTGATTGTCCCTGCCATGCACACAAGGCACAGCTAGTTTAGTGACATGTCCAAGGTCCACAGCCAGTAGTAGACAGAGGGCTCAAAACCAAGCTAAAGGGGCTGAGTCAAAGATCGGATTCTTCTCCCGCCTGTCTCCTCTCTCACTACTGCTGCATTCCCTTCTCTCCTCAGAAAGGCCACACTCCTGCCCTGCATCCTTGAGGAGGTCACCTGTGAGAATCCCAATTCCGGAACAATCTAGCTGTTGAGCTATTGAGACCACCCAAGGAAACTGCTTATTATTCTCCAGCATACATTCTAAAGAACTTTTTTCCTAATTACTGAGTACATGAATGACAAAAGAAACCAGTAAACTGTTCTTTTTTTCCAACCAACCGGCCCTTTGGTAGGAAAACAGGGCAAGGGAACAACACTAAGCCCCAAGGACTAGACAGTGCGGTATGAGTCACAGATAGGGCCACACTTGCACCAAATTCATCAGGAATGATTGATTGAAACCTAACTAGGGAACTCGTTTGTTTTTGCAATCTAAAGAGGGAAAGAGTCCTGTTTTGGTAAGATAACCTTAAGTCTGGCTTCTGTTTTATTTTTCTTCAGTATTTTTGTAATTTGGGGTTTGCATGAGCAGGAGGGCAAAGGTCTCCTGGCAAGAGCTCCTTTGTCAAAATCCAGAAAAACAAATAATCAACAGCAACGCTCTGGAACAGGCCACAGCTGCCTTGCTTTCAAACATGTTACCTTCCACTTCTTTAAGGAAATGAGCACACAAAGCCTTCCAAAATCCTCTGACCTGGGGAGGTCACTGCACAGGACCAACTCATTTCTTGCCTAAGACAGGGAGAGGGCAGTAGGCGAGGAGGGAGGAAATGGCAAGCAGACTGATAAACACAAAACTGCCCATTCTCCTGACCCCCAAGCAGAAGGCACCCGAACTCCACCACTCGTAAGCCTGAAGGCAAACTTCCTGTGGCACTTAGGCGCACATGCGATATGGCCTTCCGCTGAGTCAGAAGAAATGGACAGTTCACACGGGCAGACCCCAGGTAGTCTGAGGCAGAAAAAGGAAGGGACAGGCAGAAGCAAGTGTCATTTTATGTACCACGAAGGTATTTCTTACTTTTCTTGTGATGATTACTTTAGATGAAAGGAAAACCAACATCAAGTCCCCAATAGCTGTGAACTATAAACATAATGACCTAGATTTTTCTACTAATTTCAACCAGGCAGCAAAAGTTTGTTTAGAAAGACTTGTCAAACTACACTCAGGAACAGGGTGACTCTTCTAAGCAATAACGCTTCCGTGCCAATCCGAAGTCTTCAATGGAGAGCCCCCGGGAGGAAATGACAGTGCTGGGTGGGAACAACTGCTGTGCAGACTGGGCTGTTGAGCTGCACTGAGAGAGCCAGCCCTCCTCAAATATGGAAGGCAGCAATAGGCAGGACCCTTCAAAGGACTTAGGTATCTGACCTGCTTTAAACACATCCAATTCCTAATGTGAAATTGCCAGGCTAAAGTTACAATCCATAAATTTCATTAATGAAACATCTATACTATTATATAAGCACCTGTATAACTACTACAGAGAAGAATGAAGCAAAATAACTTACTATATGTGCCACAGAAAGAGCTAAGAATCACATGCACTCTTACAGGAGTCTTTGCACTCTCTCAGATCTCATAATTAGCAGCCCCAGTTTTAGATCAAAACCACTTGTGTGCATGTAAAAGTTCTTTAAAATAGCAGCACCTCAGATATCCACCGCTCAGCTGCCCAGCAACCCAAGTTCTCCAAAACAGCCATGCAAGTAGAAGTTTAAGTGTCTGGATATGTGAGCTGAATCCAAAATAGAAATGTCTCCAGCACAAAGAGTGGAGAAAAAGCAGAGTGGAGATGTGTTAGGCATCTCCTTCAGAGACTGGTAAGTGACGGTCCATGACAACACCTACAGACACCCCATCTGGTAGGAAAAAATAACCAAAAGTGGATACCACTGGTTAAACAGTGACAGGCAGCAAAGAAATAAAGATGGGGTCATCCAGAGAAGACCGCCTGAGAGTACAGAAAAGCAAGAGCAAAAACCACAACCACAGGAAGAGGAAAAGGCAAGAAACAGTCCAAACTGAACAACGCTAAGGAGCAAGATCTTTCCCAGATATGAAGCCATTAGAAGTCACTTGGTCTATGTTACAGCCAGGATATCATCCTCTATAGCTTGTCCCACACTAAAAATATTTCTAAATGTCCAGAAGAAAACAAGATGCGCTCTTTCTAATTGAAGAATCCATTTGTACCAGGCAATGAGCAATGTGACATCTTCTGGGCACTAATAAAGGAGCAGGATTCACAGGAGTGACTGAGATACTTGGTGGCCAAGAGAAATATTTTTACAATTGAGAAGAGTTCATCAGGAAGTAACACAGACACCCGGAGGGAAGAGCAGAGATGAATGCTCCCCTGCTTCCCTCTTTCTGGAAATACAAGAACTTCAGATTTCCTGCAGGAAGCCGAGGGGGAACAATGGCATCAAGAGCTATCCCAGCTGACCCACAGAAATCCAGTTTTTTAAAGGCAGAACAGGCAACAACAGCAGCATAAGCTAGAAGCAGTTTCAAAAAGCTACCATTCCAAAACCCCAACAGTTCTGAAAACCAAAAGTTTGATGAAAACATAGGACAAGAGCTGACCTGCACTAGCCAGAAGCTTTGCACCATCTTTATTTACCTGATGTGGATATTCATAAGCTCCATTACCAGAATGTCAGTGTGTCTCAATACTGAGCACTCTCGTCAGAGTGGTTACACAACGCATGCTGTGCGCCCCTGCATCAGCTTTGTTAAAATGTGAGAAATTCTGAAATATGAAATGTATTCGGGCTTTGAGAATTTAAGATAAGATTACTTCAAGAAACAAGTACAAATCCAGGAGAAACAGCTTTGAACTTTCACCTAGATTCTGTTACTCAACTGAAACACACACACACACACACACACACACACACACACACACACACTAATCCACTAACCCTGGGAATTGAACTAGGGCCTCAAAATGCTAGGTAAGTAATGGTAGGTTGCACTCTACTACTGAGCTATATTCTCTGCCCTTTTAAAAATGTTTTTCCATTTTGAGACAGGGTCTCCATAAGTTGTCTCAGCTGGCCCCAAAGTAGCGAATGTTGTAGTTAGGTACCACCATACCTGGCTTCCACTGGCATGTTAAAAGCACTTGCTATTCATCTGGTACTTGGCTAAGTATTGGCCTAGTTTTGTCTTATGTGTAAGAGAAGGTCATGAATAAGAATCACCAGAAGTGCCTAAACTTGAGCAGAGTTTCACGTTCATAGAGACAAAAAGGGACAATGAGAGGAGTAAGGGAAAAGCAAGACCCTGCATCATGTGCCCAATAGTTAGTGCAAACAGTTTGTAAGAAGCTCATAGAAGGTATCTGAGTTACTTATACCAAAATAAGAGGAATGTGACTGCATATTCAGAGCTTTGGCCTTCGGAAGATCTCAGGTCAATTTAAAATATAAGCAAAACAAGAAGGCACGAAAGTTAGTGGCCCAGCTACAATGGTAAGGCCACACAGGATCAGCAGCAGAAGAAATGGCTGGCTCTTCTATGTCTCATAGAAGTCTTTGGACAAAGCATAAACAGCACATTCCCACATTGCATACATCTAGCCCGGAGGCTGCCTTGGGCATATTACTGACAATATTTGGTCCTGAGTGGCAGATGAAAATCTGTAGCTTTGTCTAGGATTTATTGCTGTGGAGAAGTGCTTGACCTTAATGTTCTGCAATCCACAACCCCAGGCAGACGCCACCACCTTGAGTGTCCACAGCCGGCCTGAGGCCAGCTGGCTAGCTGCATGAAGTCAGCCTGGCACTCCCAGGACTCTCCCCTTGGTGGGCTCCTCCTCCCCACGAGGGAGCTCTCAAAAGCACACGAACTGCCCGCTCCTCTGCTTCTCCCAAGGAGACACCACTGGGGCTTCCAACTCACCACCCACCTCCACTCCAAATCAGTGTGCTGGTCAGAACTCCAGGGATGCACTTTTACTCCAAGACAACATACTTGTGTTCAGTACAAAGCTTTTTTTTTTTTTTTTTTTTTTTTGATTTGCAAAATTCATTTTAGCAGCCTCTTTGATCATGTTGGTGTGTAGGCCTCTGAAGACTCTCCCTCCCAGGCATCATGAAATTTAAATTTTTCTGTTTGATGATGTCTATAGTCAAAACCAAAAGAATTTCCCTTCAGTGATAACCCTACTAGCATTTCCAGCCAGTTCCTTTTACTGATATCCTACAGAAAGTGTCTGGTGCCGATTTTCACCATATGTCACACAATGCTCACCTCCACAGTTGTCCCCCCACCAGAGGGAATTCGCTCGCTTCACTGAAGCCGCAACTGAGTAAAAGAACTCCATGCGGCCCCTCCCCACCTACTGGAGACACACAGCAGTGTTAGCTTTACAACCCCAACTGACTGTTGATTACTTTCTTTCTTTTCTTTAGCTTTAAAATATTTTTTTCTTCCCATCTGGTACTGTGGAATGAACTCAGAGCTAGATCCCCAGCTCTTTTTGAGTTTTATTTTGAAACAAGGTCTTCTTAAATTGCCCAGGCTGGCCTCAAGTGTGTGGTTATCCTGCCTCCGCCTCCTGAATAGCTGAGATGACAGGTATACACCTCTCTACCCCACTAAAACTTCCTCTCTACCTATGGAAAAAAAGTGTTGATGTGTACTTGCAGGCTGAGGTAAAACTGCAATAACAACTACCCAGGAGGCTGAGCCAAGAGGGGCAGACTGAGGCCAGCCTGGGGAATCTAAGGATAGCCTGCCTCAAAATAAAGATTACAAAGGAACATAGCTCAGTGGTAGAGTGCTTGTGTGGCATGCACAAGGCCCTGTTTTCAATCCCCAGCACACACACAAAGCAATGAGTTATGCGTCCATTTAAAAAAGAAGTTTTAATTAAAATCTTTTTAACTGTAAGAGCTAATTTAAAATAAGATGCTATCCACTGTTCAAATGACTTCTTATTTATTCATTTATGTATTTATTTATTTATTTATAAAGGGTCTACAGGGTCTCACTACCCAGTTCAGACTTGTAGTGATCCTCCTGTTTTAAGCCTCCCAAATGTCAAATGATTTCTAAAGAGAAATTTTGGGTTTATTTGATGAACAAGAGCACCACTGAGAACTACCGAAGGCCTCACTTCAGAAAGGACAAGGCTCATGCGGTGTCTACATTGCTAGTTCATCTTATTAATTATAGCTTTTATAATTTTTTATGGGACCATAAAAAATTCATTTAAGGAACTTCCGGGAACCCC
>NW_004524734.1:4847650-4856698 GCF_000260255.1 Octodon degus | reverse complement strand
ATTTGATTTGAAACTGTCTCATTGCTATATGTTTATCAATAAAACTTTGAAAAGAAAAAAAAATTCATTTAACTTTAACGTTGGAAATACCATTGCAGCCTTACACTTGTTGCACAAAATCAGAAACAGAAAAAGACCACATACTAAAGATATCAAATATCATTGGATCATTTCAAATTAACTGCTACATACCTCAGTTTCCTCTTAGGTAAAGAAAGCAGAGATTAATAGTAACACTACTATGAACAGGGTGTTGCTATATTACTAGGCTCCTAAACATCTTTATATACTACTTTCTGGGTTTATGTTTAAAAGTCATAACCCAAAACTATTCAACACAAGAAAAGAAATAATGAATTACTTAGCTTCAAACTAAAAGATGCCTGTTCAATTCCCAACTCTGCAAATCTGCTCATTGAAGTAAAAATTTCGAGCTCTCGGGCCCATTTTTTCTTGTACAGTGTGTTGGCTCCGGTACAGGTGCTGCTCTACGGGGCTCACACATGCTCATCCTTACCACACTCCCACGAGGTGGGTACTCTGATCCCTACTCTACAGTGAGGAGCAGAGGCACAAAGTAGGTGAAGATGCTAACATGGGCCTCACAACTAGATGCAGCCACTAGAGGTCCAGCATCACAGGAGCAACAGCGGGTAAGCACTATGCCACACCCTGAGAGGACACCATTTGGGGGGCTACAAGGCACCACCTGAGGGTTGCTACAAAATCCAAAGGTTCTGGTCAGGGTATAAGTCTGCACATACATACAGGCATTCATGTTCCAAGAGCAAATGCTGATTCATTTTTTTAATGAAATCTAAGGGCTGAGGAGATAGTTCATCCATCTAAGCGCCTGTCTAGCAGGCACACATACCTGAGCTCCATTCCCAGTACTGCATGCTGTGCTGGCCCAGGAACTCCAAGCACACTGAGCCAGCCACCCAAACCAGGCACGATGGCTCATGCCTGTAATCCCAGCACTGGGGAGGCTCACTATGAGTCTGAGCTGCTTAGTGAGACCTTATACATATATATGAATAATTCATATATATATATATATATATAATTCATATATATATATACACACATATATATATAATTCATATATATATATGAATTACCAACTAGTAAGAATAAATTCAAGTTGGCCCAAGTACAGTAAAACGTGCTTTCCACAGCCTTCTCGCCTCTGTCTCTTAGCCCTTGGCAGCTACAAGCTAACACCTGCTGGGAAAACTTCCCACATGTGAATCCATCCCTTCCACGCTCTACGGCACAGAGCTTGGGAATGCCTGTGGAGGACCTGCCAGGCACCACATGCACACACCTCAGGAGCCTCCCGAGACCTGCACGCAGGTCCTGCCCCCAAGGCTTGCATGCTGGCCCTGCCCCAAAGCGTCCTGCATTTCACCCCCTCTGGGAGGAAGAATTGGTTGAGGCGAAGTTCACACAATGGAGTCCTATGTCCTGATCAGCCAGCCCCTGAAATGAAGTCAGCAAGTAATGGAATACAATTTTCTGGTTTCTGCAGAGGCAGCCTAGCTTCTGGCTCCATCTTGTTTGGCCCTATGCTCTAAATCCAACACATGGCTCTAGCAACACCTTTTGTTCTGGCCTCCACAGCTAGCAGGTTTTGATATAGATGATCTGATGAATATTTCAACTAATATAAAAAGCGGGGATGGCATCTTTAAAGCCCTATTGTCACTATTTAAGCCACTGAAGCCCTGCTCTGGCATAGGTGCATATTACCACTATTAATCCCAGCCGGCCTACAGGGCGGTACTATCATCTGCGCCTCCATGTGTGGTTTCCACCTGGAGAGTGGAAGCTCCTGGCTCCAGATAAATGTATCTACCATGGTTTCTCATCATTCAGGTCCCAGCGCAAAGACCTCTTGGTTTCCACAGAGACGCTGTGCAGCTCACCCACCTACAGACAGCTGCCTTCACCACCACTCTATCTTGTTCCGTTTTATTCATAGCATTGAATAGCATCCAACTTACAATTCATTTGTCATCTGACTTTCCTTAGTTTGGTGTTGGTTCTATGAAAGCGAGGGAGCTTGCCTGTCTGATCCCAAGTTATAGCCTCACTACTAGTAACAGCACTGACAAAGAGTGGCATTTAAGTGTGTAGGAATGGTGAGGCCAGAGAAGAGAGACAGAAGAGAAGGGGAGAGGGACAGAGGGGAACAGAGGGACCCGAGGAGGTGAAATGAATGAAGAGGACGAGGGAGGACACAAGCAAGGAAATGGGGGGACTCCATATACTTCAGAAAGAGAAAGGTTTACTTATGGCAGTAAGACAAACTCCGCGTCATAGAAACTTCAAAATCTGAGCTACTCAGTGGAGGGAGGCTGTGAAGTGGCTAAGAATTCACAGGTGAAATAAGCCCTCTATCTGAAAAGAAGTTAGTGCAATTCCTTAGGAATCGTCAGTGCCTTACAACTCCAAGGCCCACCTTTCAGATACGGTGTCTCATCCCCACTGCCAATACTGCAAATCTCTGGAAATCTGAACGCAGGGTTGCTTTCTGGCTGGCATCTGCTTCTCTATTGATCTGCATACTGTGTTCTCCCCAGCATGCCTCCCAACCCCATCAGCCCTTTAAAAGCCTGAGTTGACAGAGTTTCACAGTCACAAGCAGCATTCTAAAATTGGAATTTGGCTGGCTAACCACACACAGTAGCCCTGGAATGTAGCAAACATTTCAGCCTGTGAGTGTGAGAAAATTCTATGGTATCAAAAATTTCTGAGGTAACAACAAGAGTTACAGTCCCACAGGTAACAAGGTGTGGTGCTAAGGGGGCTGGTCAACCAGATGGCCGCAGCTGTTCCTTCAGTGCAGCATTTTGTTGTCCATGTGAAAAGCTGGTAATTATAATGGCACATTGACCCTAGCAATGGGTCCCAGGCCTTCTTATAGGACTACATGGATACTGCTGCACAGATTCCTGGGCCAACTGCCTAATAGCTGCTGCCTAACCTGAGTCTTCTCTCTTAGTAGGTAAAGGGAAAGGGAAGCAGATTTAATAAAAACTTACAATTTCTATATGATCTGGAATAGTCATTTAGTATATGAAGTTTTTGAAATTTAAATATTTTGTTCCCTAATGGGAAGAGGCATTTACTGGCTAGATATCTGCAGTCCTTCTAATGGTCACTGGGATGTGACACTATGTTATCAGCTAAAACTTCACTCATCCTCACTTATGTGACAATGAAAGTAAGTCGCTGAGATCCAGGAAACAAGACAAATGGTGAATAGCTGAGGGAACTAAGGAGAAGGACTAGGAATCTTTTATTTCACGTGTACCCTTTTAACCAAGAATTGAGTAGCTCTCGCTGCCCTAAAAAGAATTGAATTAATAAGTTAGATACACTAATATTTAGCATCTCAAGTACTTCTTTTTTATGAAGTGGACAGTTCTAAAATGAGACTGTTATTTATTACTTGCATTGTTAATTATAAAATAACCCATGCACACTGTAAAAAAAAAAATTCAAACCAAATAAAAAAGTGCTCTGTAAAGAACACAAACTTCCCTGTAACACAGGCTCCCAGAGATATCCACAGATAATTCTTTGATGGATAATGGCTCAGTATCATTTTTTCTACTTAATAAATGCACACAACACTTACCATACTACTCTTCAATTGGCTCTTCAATAGAGAAGAAATACGGTCAGAAATACTGCGTTCTGCCCCAGCTCCCCTCCACAAAGGGCTGCAGGGTTGATTACCAAACAACAGCTAATCAAGGATGAGGTCAACACCCCAAAGTAGAGGTACATCCAGAAGAATAGGCAGAAAGAGGGAAAAATAGTGGATGGGCTGGCTGCACCAGTCCCAAGAAAAATCCATTCAGGTATAAACTTTAAAAATAAATAAATAAAAACAGTGTGTGGGAGGGTTCTACCCCAAGAGTGACTTCGTCACAGCAGGACAGGGTTGGAAAACAAATCCAAAATAGACCTGCCATATTGCCATAGAGAGCTTAATCAAGCACCATTTTGGAAAAAGGTTGGTTGTGTGAGACTAAGTCATAGAACACCTATACTGTAGCTTTACTCTAGGACTGATGTATTACACTACCACAGAGACTGGTAAGAGTCCGGGAGGGGAGGAATAGATGCAGATGGCCTGAGATCTTCTGAGAAGCGCAAGGCATACATGGGTGGCCTGCATTCTGTGGTGGGGGACCAGGTTCCTAAGCTGCCCAGATCTCAAGGTGACAGCACTGAGCTCAGCAGTCCTGCTGAGCCCCTGCCCTGTGGCCTACACCCAGGAAGGACCAGGATCTGATCAGTCACTGTGTAACAACAGGAGAGAGGAAGCACTTCAACTGGAACAGTTGCCATGGTCTAGGGTTTAAAGATAGGGAGACTTTTTGTGAAGAGGAGTCACCTCACATATCCACAGACTATAAAGCGGGGTGGGGAGGGATGGGACTTGGTAGATTCTAAGACTGCAAGTCTTGGAAAGAGACTACTCATTTGGAATTACAGAACTATTTTCTCCTCTATTAGTTCTTTTGTTTGTTTGTTTTGCTTTGCTTTGTTGTTGTTTTGTTTTGTTTTTTGGTGTGGGTGGGAGAAAGTACTAGAGGGAGATGGCTGGAGATTTTTCCTCCTTTGTTATTATTAATATCTTATTCATGTGTTTGATTTTGATCTTCTTTTTTTTTTATTCTATCCTCCACTTTGCTCCTCTCTTTTCTTTTCCCCCACTGTCTATTAATTTATGCCCTTATTATTTTTTCCTTTTTCCTTTAGTTTACTTTCTGTTTTTCTCATTTCTCCTTTTCCATATTGTTTTTTTTTCTGTTAATTTAATGCTACTAATTTCCTTTTATTTCATACTAGGATCCTTTATTTCATTTTTATCATGTTCTTCTCATCCTCTATTGTTTAACTTCTCAAATACTACTGTTTTCATGCTCCCATCCCCTAAGCCTTCTGTGCTTACTCGTATGACCATGAGGCATTAGGGAGCTATTGATAGGTAACTATATCGGGCCAGCCAGATAGCTCAGCAGATTAAAGTACCTACTTAGGCAGAGGCAGGGACTAGTGTTCAATCCCTGGCATGCCGTGCTGTGCCATGCCATGCCAATCCTGCCTCCAGGGCATGCTAAGAAGGTCGAATGAGACTGGGCATGGTGGCACATGCCTATAATCCCAGAGCTTGGGAGGCTGAAAACAGGAGGATCACTATGAGTCTAATCTGTGTAGTGAGACCCTATAGACCCTGTACTAAATACATAACAATAGTTAAAAAAATAGTTAACTATATCTTACTACAGCTCAACACTGTTCTATTGCTAGTTGAAATAAAATGTTCAATTGAGTATATATTTACAGTAAGTCAATATATAGTTTATCTTAATGCTTATACTATAACCATAGGTCTCTTTTCTATGGTTAAAGGTGATACATTATTGATTATTTGGATTTGTAAATATCCAGTTTGCATTTGATGCTATTATTACTGCTGATTGGACTACTATAGCCAAGGTAACAAAGTTGTTGCTGTCAATTAGTATTCTCTATATGTCATCTGGGTTGCCTAGAGGCCAAAAGTAATACTAAGCCTATTCACAAAAAAACTGGGAACTAGGCCATAGGAGCTGCCACTTCCTCTTTCAAATTAATGGAGGTGAATGAATCTTGGGAAAGAGGCAACAACAAAATAGTTAGCCATGCCCATAGGATAGCTCTAAAAACTGAAGAGGTCTCCATTCTAGCAACAAAGCTACCACCATAATCAACCCTCAAACTTCAATACACAAAGAACAAAAACAGAAGAAAAACAGAAACATAAGAAGAAAGGTCACAAAACAACTCCCAAAACTCCCAACTTCCCCAAAGCCAACCCAGGAGTATCAAGGTGAAAGAAATCAAAAGCCACGCAGATGAAACATCTGAAAAGTAAAAGTGGAGGTAACAAAACATACTAGTACAGCACCTGGTGGATCCAAGTAACAGGTAACTAAACAGATAGGATCCTAATGAAACAAATGATCAGTGAGTATAACAAAGTCATTAATAATAATTTTTAAAAACAAGTGGTGCTAAAAGAAAGAGATGAAAAGCATGAATGTTCAGCATGGAAAAAGAATTGGAGTCCATAAAGCTTCAAACAGATACAAGAGCTTAAAATTGCTATTGAAATGATGGGCAGCAGAAGTGATCAATGAATACAAACTGTCAGATCTAGAAGATATGCCTACAGCTATTGTCAATTAATGAAAGAGCTTACACTTTAAAACAAGAGAATACACAAAATTGGATTCAATAGCTGCTAGATAATGCAAAGAAAACTAATACAAAATTAACTTGAATTAGTTAAAAATCCAAAGACAACAAAAAGGGCATTAAAAACCTTGTTTACAGAAGTAATATCAGAAAACTTTCCAAGTATGGAAAAAAAATTAACATACAAATAAATGAGGCTTACCGAAATCAAAATAGCCATGATCAGAAAGGAACTACTCCATAATATATCATAGTTAAAATACCTGAAACAAAAACACAAGCAAAATCTTAAAGCTATTAGAAAAAGTAATTAATCATGTCTAAAGAAAAACCCACCACTATTACAGAAGACTTCTCAGCACAAACCTTAAAAGCAAGGAGAACTGAGACTACAATGTTAAAGCCTTAAAAGAAAACATCTTTCAACCCAGACTAATATAGCGTATAAAATTATCTTTTAAACTTGATGGAGAAATAAGATATTTCAATGATAAAGAAAACCTAAAGAAATTCATTACTACCAAACCAGTATTTCAAAAAATTCCCAAGACTATTCTAGAAAGAGATAATGAAGCTAATAGCCACCTAAAGGTCAAACAGAATGAATGCACCACAGAAGGAAAGTAACCAAACACAAAGAAAATCAGCAACAGGAAAATAATACAATGACAGGAATAGTCAATACCTATCGGTTATAATTATCAATATGAAAAGTCTCAATTGACCAATCAAAAGACACAGATTAGCAAAACAGATCAAGAAACAAAATGCTATTTTATGCTGCATGCAAGAAACACATTTTACCCTTCACCTAAAAAAGAAATGTAAAGACTGAAAATCAATATTCCATGCAACAGTAATCCAAATTAAGCAGGAATATTTACTCTTATTTTCAGAAAAAGTGAACTTTAATACAAAACTTATCAGAAGCAGCAAAAAAGTATACAATCTTTGATTAAGAGAAGTATTATAAAGAAGAGATAATAAGTATAAACATGCATGCACCGAACAACAGTGGACACAATTTCATGAAGCAAACAGCAATGGACACAAAAGATCAGATGAATACAATACAATTATAGAGGGCAAACTCAATAACCCACTATCACAAATACATCAACTAAACAAACAAAAAATCAAATATCAAAGATGAACCAAGCCTTCAAACAATGGATATATGATGTTCCATTCAACAACCCTAGAATATACATTCTTTTCAGCAGCACATAAAACTTATTCAGAAATAGACCACATATTATTAACAAAGAAAGCTTAATCAAACACAAAAGAGTTGAAATTTTACCATACACATTTTAAGATCATAGTGCAATGAGACTAGAAATCAGTACTAAAGAAATCATAGAAATTATACAGATGCATAGAAATTAAACAACTCCTGACTAATCAATGGCTCACAGAAGAAATGAAGAAAGAAAGAGGATGGCTCATAGAATTAAATGGTGTTGCCAGTACAGTATCTCAGAATTTGTGGGACACAATGAAAGCAGTTCTGAAAGGAAACTTTAAGGCTGTGAATGCCCACATCAGAAAAACAGAGACTCCAAATAAATGACTTTCCAATGCCTCTCAGAATCCTAAATAAACCTGAAAAACTCAGATCCACAGATAGTACTAGGAAGGAAAATAAAAAGATCAGAGCAGAAATCAATGAAATGGAGGCTAACAACATACAATGCATCAGAGCTGGACCTTCAAGAGAATAAACAAAATAACAGATACTTATCAATATTATAAGAAAAAAGAAAGAAAAGATAAATTAATGCCATTAGAAATGAAATGGTGAAATCACAATGAACACCACTGAAATTCAGATTATTAGCAACTACTTCATTAATTTTTTGAAAATAAACTGGACAACTCAGAAGAAATGGAGAGATTTCTATACACATATGAATTACCAAAATTGAACCAAAAAGAAGTCCTGAGTAATCCAATAAAAGGCAATAAAATTGAAACAGTAATTTTTAAAAAACTTACCAACTAAGAAAAGCCTAATGATACATTTACTGCTGAGCTCTATAACAACTTCAAAGCAGATTTAATGCCAATATTCCTCAAACTCTGTAATGAAATTAAAAGGGAAGAAGTACTTCCAAAGCCATACCTGGAAGCTAGCTTTACCCCGATTCCAAAATCAGAGAAAGAACCAGGCAAAAACTACAGCCCAATCTCTTTAATGAACACAGATATAAAAATCCTCAACAACATATTGGCAAACAAAATGCAACAAATCATCCAGAATATCATACACCATAATAAAACAGGTTTTATCCCAGGGATGCAAGGATGATTCAACAGACACAAACCAATAAATGTAATATAATTTATAACAGAAGCAAGGACAAAAATCACACAATCATGTCAACAGATGGTGGCAAACATACATTCATGATAAAAGGAAGAAAATTGGCATGAAAACATCTTATCTCAATCTGATAAAAGCCATTTACAACAACCCTGCTGCTAACATCAGAGATAATGGGGAAACACTGAGCTTCCCCTCTAAAATGAGAAATGAGACAAGGATATCTATTATCTTTCAATGTAGTCCTTGCAATATTATCCAGGGCAATCAGGCAAGAAAAAAAAATAATAGAAGACATAGACACAGGAAAGGATGAAGTCAAGGTATCATTATTTGAAGATCTGTATTTACAAGACGCAAAAAGAAATTCCACCAAAAGACTCCCAGAATTAATAACCAAATTCAGCAATATAACAGCATACAAAACCAACCATAAAATTAGGTAGCATTCTTTTTTTTTT
>NW_004524734.1:4824168-4839955 GCF_000260255.1 Octodon degus | reverse complement strand
TCACAGAATTTGAGGAATATTGGCAGGAATACCCATCTCTGACAAAACTAAACAAAAAAGTGGACTATAAATGAAGGATCATTTTGTAGTGAAAAAAATATACATATGTATATACAAAATAGGTTAGATATACAGCTTTCTCTTAGTTCAATGAGAAGAAAGATTTGTACTACTAGTGTTTAGACAAGATATCATGTCTTCATCTTGTACTATGAATAACTACTACAAAGCCAACAATATGCAATGTATTAATTATTGTAACTGTCTTACTAACCTGTTTTGAAACTGTCTCATTGTTATTTCTTTCTCAATAAAATTAATTTTTAAAAAAGAGAAATGCAAATTGATACAACACTGAAGTACCTTGGTACTCCAGAAGAAATCAAGAGTTAGACAGCATCATGGTGGGAAATATTCAAAAGAGTATGAAGATTGCTCCTGAAGCAGCTGTCTGGGCAGAAAGTGAAATCAGAGGAGATAGAACTATGACCTTGGACAGTGATCTACCATAAAGCATAAGGTACTGCAGAAGCTGGGCCAAGCATGATTGGTGAAGGTAACCTAGCAGAAGAGCAGGCAATGGTCACAAATGCTCACGCAGACAATACCACCCTTGACACTGAACCCATGCCTGCAATCTCCACACTAATACTGTGTCGAAAGTTGGCTGTTATTCTCAAGCTGTGAAAATAAGAGGTAATGTGATTGAATCAACAGCATACACAGGCAAAAGTGAAACTGACAAGTGTTGGATCACTGGGCTTTATCGTAACCTAAACACTTTTTTTAATTTATTGGATACAGAGTCTGGCTACACAGTTCAGACTCATAAGGATTCTCCTGTCTCATCACCCCCAGGGCTGGGATTATAGGCGTGCACCATCACAGAGGCTTTGGGCCAGCACAGACACTTAGACTGCTGAGCTATCTCCCCAGCCCTATGTAACCTAAACACTTTTGCAGTTGCCCCTAAGAATCTGATCTTGGTGCAGACTGATTTTATCAGGCACAGACTAAGCAGCCACAGCCGCGGACACTAAAGTTGGACTTCTGATGAAAATCTTGCCAACTCACTGATACCTAAAGAACAGCAGAAAAGGTCTAGTCCAGTTAAGAACTGAGAGAAGCGTAAGGCATCAAGATGACACCCTGCTTTTGACTTCTGTCTTTGAAAGGACCATGGTAGGCATCCTTAGCAGATCACAGAACACATACTGACTTTATTTTGTAAAATTAAGTTAGAGGGGAAAGTAATAAATTTTCATTATAACTATTCTTTATAATTTATATAAAATGTATTTTTTTGCTTCTTTTCTGATAACTTAGGTTCAGGTTTTCTTGTTGCATAAAATGTCAGTGACAAATTTGTTATGTAAAAGACTACCTGTGATAAGAAAGGACATATTGTTATGCATTTATATGTTAGCTGCAGGGGCTGGGCGTTTGGCTCAGCAGTAGAATGCTGGCCTAGCAAACTAGAAGCCCTGGGTTCAGTCCTCGGAACCAAAAATAAATAAATAAATAAATAAACCTCCCCTAAAAAACAATTCAACCAAAATATACAGTAAAATCAAAATAGACCAAAAACAAACAAAGCAACTATATGTTAGCTACAATAAATAAACTACCTGCTGACAGGGGAAAAAAAGAAAGCAAATAATAACAAGTGCTGGTGAGGCTCCAGGGGAAAAGGACACTTCTCCACTGTTGGGGGAATGTACACTAGCGAAATCATTATGAAAGTCAGCATGGAGACTCCTCAAAAAACTGAAAACAGAAATTCCACTTGACCCAGCTATTAGCCTTCTGGGAATCTTCCCAAAAGAGTTAAAAATAATGACAGTGATAAATGAATACCCAGCTTTACAGAAGCACAATTTATAATAGCTAAATCTTGGCAACAATCCATATACCCATCAATAGATGAACAGATAGAGAAAATATGTTTTTTCAAACACAATAGGCACTATGGTGCACAAGGAATAATAAGGTTGAGGCACTCATAGGTAAATGGGTGTGCCTTGGGACTGTAATATTAAGTAAAATGAATCAGAAAAATCAGATGTGCAAGCTTAAATACAGCATAGTTTCTCTTCTATGAGAAACACAGAAGATGGAGGAACGAGTGAGATGGAAAAAAAGAACTGAAGGAATAAAAATGGGACAGGGAAATGGCTCAGTAGAATAAGCGCTTGCAAGGCAAGCGCAAGGGCCTGAGTTCAATCCCTGGTTCTGCAAATAAATAAATAAATAAATAAATAAATAAATAAATAAAACAGAGCACGTGCAAGTGGGAAGGACCCAAGAGTTGGGAGGAGCAGGGAGGGGTGGGAGGTGGGCAACAAGGGAAGAATTAAGGTGTGCCGTGTGCTCCTACCAACTTCCCACAATAAATGTGATCATTATCTCCTGCAAACATGTACAAATAAAAATTGTGTTCCTCTTTCTATGCCATCCATACTTTCTACTCCATCTGTAAGCTGGGGAGAATGCCACCTAGAGTTGACAGAGATGTTACAAGGATTAAATGAAATATTTGTCAAATACTTAGATCAGGGTTTCCAGCACATAACAATCAATAATGATCATCTGCTATTTAGTAATGCATGTAGCACCAGTTACTTAGCAAATGCCCCAGTGATGGAATTTCATTTGCTTCCAAGTGTCATGATTATAAACTACAGCACAATATATATTATGGCTTGGTTTCGAATATTGTTATTATCATGAGTAGTTCTGAAAACTATCTTCTATTGCCTGGCATGTTGAAATTTACAGGAAACAGGCAAACTTGTTCAGTTAAGCTTGCATCAATTATTTGTACAAGACAAATTAAATGTTACATTCATTTTACAGACAAGGAAATTGCAGAGTTTGAAAGAGTGAATAAATTGCCCAAGACCACCCAGGAAGTAAACCAGAACTCATGCTTTGATTCTAGTCATGTAATCATTCAGCACATCTTTACTCCAAAGTTAGTGTTAGGCTGTACACTTGGCACTGGGGTATAAAGATACATAAAATACATTCACAGAATTCACCACCTAGCAAGTAAGCAACAACATACCCATGTAAAGTATTTCAAGTTTAATAAAAAACATGTACACAGGCAGCAATACCAGGCATGTGCATGGAAGAAGTAATGGCTGACTGGAGTCACATCAGTGTCACAAAGTTGGTGATGTTCTTAAGGTCTGTCCTCCCAAGCTGAACACGGAAGTGGGGGCAGACGTGGGGGGTGGGGTACTCAAACTCCTGCCTCTTGGTTCTATTATTTTTCTTCTGTGGTATGCTGCTTCAAAAACTCACTGAATTTAGATCACTTGTTTTGTACCAGCATGGAAATTATACATGCATTATCACCAGTAAATTTCTCTTCAAGTAGAGGAAGGTACAAGAGAGGGGATGGAAACTTTGAAGATTTCATCTTAAGTGGATATTTGAAAACATTAATACAACATCATCTCCCAATAATTCACCTTCAGGGCATATTACAGCCATTTTGCATGTCACTGTAAAGAACAAATGGACAAAATATGTTCTATGACACCAACATTAATAACAACATTATGTCAACATTAGTAACAACATTTTCCATCTATACATGCAGGATGTTAAAGGTAGTACTTTTATTATTTGCTTATATTATTAATATCATCATTATCATTATTAATTTTAGTGGGTATTTTTTGAATATTCACAATTGCCATCTGAAGGCCTTTGCATACACCATCTCATCAACTGTGACAAAGTCACTAAAAAGCGGGTAATGTATTATGTTATTCCCATTCTCTATATGGGGGAGATGAGGTGAAGACAGATTAAGCACCTCACAGGTAACAGGTCATGACTCGAGCTGAGGTTTGATTCCATTGTCCATGTTCCTAGTGGCGCTATTAGGTTTACTTTCCACTTTATCAGAAACATTTATTTTTAGATAACATTCATGCAGTGTCTGTACAGTGTTCTTTAACAGCATTGGGAGGGGCAGAGGAAGTACCAGGAATCATACTTAAGGCCCCAGGCTGGCCAGGCAGGTGCGGCACCATTGGGCTAAATCCCTGGCCCCCTTGAATAGCATTGAACCGTTTTATTCTCTGTATACTGAGAACCACTTGTAAGATTTCAGTTGCTGTACAGAACAAGTTTATAAAACTTGCAGGTGACATCTGAATTTGAAATTGGCACCCAGTACTGTATTTCATAGTCAAGAAATTAGACAATCTGGACCAACATCAAACAAAGGCTCCTGTGATGATTAGTTGACAAGCAACATAATGAAGAATTTTACATCGGGCTCCAGGTCCGACATAATTTATGTACATAACAAAAATGGCAATCACCCAGTATCTGACATATGGATTCACGGTCTCAGCTGTGGCCAACTCAGGGCGAATTAGCCTGGAGAATCTAAACATCTGACTCTAATCACTACCCCCAAGACAAAGGCAAGCATTAAGGGCTTAGAAGTGATGTCACTGATGGGAGAAGTTGGGAGAAAAGCAGATTTTAAGGGGAGAGGTTGGGGTGCTGAATTTTCCATTTAAGACCATGACCTTTCAGTAGTCTGGGAGTCGACTCTTCCTCACCGGTTCCACCCTCATGGTGAGCACTCAGCACTGGCTGGAGCTGCCCAGCCAAGAAGGCCAGGCAGAAGAAAGAAGAGGATTTTGGGGGAGTCTGACAGCCATCCTGGTTTTTATGCCACTCTATGTCCTCCACACACACCCTCTTCCTGCCTCCCCCTTCCTGTTAATATGACTAATGGGAAATTATTTAGTTTTTTATCCATCCCTAATATTTGGGAGAATGAGCTATAATAAATCTGTAATCTAATCTCCTCATGTAAACATAAAGAGCTGAAGTTTAAACTAAAAATATTTATTACCCTCTGATGATATTTCCCATCCTACCAGGAAGGAGGGAGGCATGGCCCCATCCTATTGCCTTTAGAGTCTGTGACAAAACCCTGCACCAGCTGCCCCTGATCTATTAATCCAAGTCATCAATCTCCTCCCTCAACCACTTCCTTTTTATAAACCAGAAGAACCTCCGCCAGTCTTTTGTTTTTAAACTTATTTATCTTCCACCTACTTGAGGTCAGCTTTCCATTATATGAAACTGATCTGGATATTAACCACTCCACAACACACACACACACACACACACACACCCCTAGTAAATATTCATAGGGACAAGAAAAAGTAGTATATTACTGTGTTGCCATTTCTGGTTTATATGCTACATTATTGGTATTGTTGGCTTGTGAATTGGTTTTAAATTTTTTAAAGTATTTTGTACCAGCTGCATGTCCACCATGCACAACAACTGCCTTTCTCATGGAGAGCTTGTCCACATACATAACACGTCTTAATTCTTTGTCTCCTTCCTCTCAATCACTCCCTACTTCCTCCAACTTTGGAGCCCTTTCCCATTCGAAAAAGCTCTATTTTCATTTTTTAAAAAGCTAAATCATATCACCAGGCATGGTAGGGTACCCTGGGAGCGGTAGCACCTGGGAAGCTGAGTCAGTATCTCAAGTTTGAGGCTGCGTGAGCTACATAGCAAGTTGAATACTAGCCTAGACTACATAGTGAAAATCTGCCTTTCAAAAAATGTTAACCTGCAGGGTTGGCACTGTAATTCAGTGGGAGAGTACTTGCCTACTAGTGCATGAGATTTTGGGTTTCATTCCCAGAAAAAAAAAAATAAAAAAGTGTAGATTCAAAGGATTTGGCCAGGGCTGGGGGGATAGCTCAGCAGTCTAAGCACTTGCCTTGCAGAGAGGTTCATGGGAAATTCTGATGTGAGCTTAGAATAAAAGAATGCTGACTGTAACATGAACAGTAAAGACTGTACTGGTGAGGTTTCAGATGGAAATGAAAACTATCTGAAGCTGGACTAGAGGGCTTTCATATTATATTATGGCATAGAAGCTGTTTACATTTTGTTCATGTCGTAAGACCTTGTGTGAAGCTGATCCCCATATTGGCCCTGGAACTACAGGCACACTATGCTGGCCACCGTAACTCAGCATGGTGGTGCACACCTATAAGCTCAGTGCTGAGAAGGCTGAGACAGGAGGATCACTATGAGTCTGAGCTGTGTAGCAAGGCCCTGTACGAACAGACGGATGGACGGACGGACGGACGGACGGACGAAAGAAAGAAAGAAAGAAAGAAAGAAAGAAAGAAAGAATTTGGCCAGATGATTACATTTTTTGGAAGTTAACCTTTACACTATACAAAGCCTCTGTTCCCCCTTCCTTACTTTTAAGTCTATATGCTGCGTTTAATAAAATGATTCTCTATAAGGTCTTATAAGATAGAGCGGGCTCACACAAAAACAGCAAGAAACAGTTCACCACTTACAAAGCACTATGCAATTACACCATGGCACTAGAATGTAATGCATCAAATCTTTTCCCTTCCCTGATGCATATGACTTTCCTCTTCTCAACCATACATACATAATTGACCCAATTTCAATACTCTTTTTTTAAATACTGTCCTAAATACTAATGTTTTAGTTTCTCATTTTACCTCTATCTCTCCCTATGACTATAAACCTCCCGGCACTTAGTATCCCTACGTAACCTCTGTAACTACTGGGATGATCAAAAAAAATACTAAACATGAAAACTGAAAGTAGAATATGGGTAGAAATATGCAGTACAGCACCTAGCACAAGGGCTGTCAGATATCTTCAGGACCTAATGACATTTCATTTATTAGTACCCTCTAATTTTCAACTGGACCTTTTCTCAGGCATACTTAAAAATACTTGGCTGCAGGGAGCATGAGGAAAAGCAAGCTCCACTTGAAATCTTTAATTTGTACCTAATAAATCACTGCTCAGCTGCCCCAACTCCAGAACACAACTCTGAGGAAGAGAACTGTGATTCACGGTCGCAAGACAGAAGAACACATTTTTCAAAAAGAACTTAATTTTGGTTGGCTAAGGACATCTGCTAATGGAGGTGCTGTTTCTTTTGATGCTGCCTCTGCAATTTGCTTTGGGCAAGAGTTCAACCTGTGCCAGGTTCCCATTTGTTTCTCTAGGCTGAACTCACTGGCAGGTGAGGGACCACGGCAGTAGAGGGCGGAGCTCAATCACAGCCAAGCATGGAGAAAGGGAAAGGAGGCAATGTGAGTTGGAGACATCTCCATGGGAAGTTGCTGGTAAAAACATACAACCACAACACCATAATTTCTGGCTCACCAGTGTTTCATTTTATATGTATGTGTTTTGTTTGTTTTGAGACAGAGTCTCACTACGTAGTTCACGCTGGCCTCAAACTCAGGGTGATCCTCCTGTCTTGAACTCCAAAGTGCTGGGATTACAAGCATGCACCACCACACTCAGGTCTGGCTGGTAAGTTTTGATAGTTGTGATGGTTCTTCTTGATTATCAATTTGATTGGCTTCAGACACCCTCAAGAGATTGGAAAAGTTAGCCCCTTGTGTGTCTGAGTAAGTCATGAGGGTGCAAACACAGGGGTTATGTATGTTCCCAGGTCCTTCCTCTCACTCACCCTCCTGGATGCCATCCATGAAGTGATCACTTTTTTCTGCCATACCCTCTGGCCATGGTGTTTCTACTTTGGAGCCAGCCAGCCAAGCTATGAAACTGTGAGCCACAGTTAAGGATCTTCCTTGAAGCTGTGCATGTTGCATATTTTATTCCAGCAATGGAAAAGCTAATACAAAACTGGTAGTGAGAAGTGGGGTCATTGGTTGTGATAAGACCCGGCCCTGTGGTTCAGCAGCCTTTGAAACTGGCTTTCAGAAAAACAAGAAAAGTCTGGAGAACTGGGCTGGAAAAATTATAGAAGGCTGCATACAAACAGGTTCATGGGCAATTCTGATGTCAGCTTAGAATAAAAGAGTGCTGACCATACTGTGGACAGTAAAGACTATACTGATGAGGTTTCAGATGGAAATGAAAACTTACTTAAAGCTGGACTAGAGGGCTTTCATATTATATTATGGCATAGAAGTTGTTTACATTTTGTTCATGGCTTAAGACCTTGTGTGAGTTTAAAGGTTGAGTTTAAAGCTGAGAAACTAATTTGGCAGAGAGTATTTCACAACAGCCCCATGTTCAGGCTGTAACATGGGTACTTATAGCTGTGTAAAGCCAGAACTAGAGTGAGAAGAAGAAGACAGGAAAAAAAGCAGAACAGGGAGATTTAGAAAAATTTCCATTAGACCAGAAAAAGAGTATGTGCAAAGCTGGGACCAAAATAAAGGTGTGGCTGAAGATCAGACAAATGCCATCCGTTACATAGCCAAGTTCTCTGAACTAGGAAAATAAGAAAGATACTTTGAAGTCATCTCAGATTGGCCAGATCCCACTCCATCCCAGGCTCAAGAGTATAAAAACGTAAAAAGATGCTGTAATAGAGAAAAGAAAAGGAGACGTGAGTTAGAGATCTCTCCACGGGAAGTTGCTGGTAAAAACATATAACCACAACACCATAATTTCTGGCACACCAGTGTTTCATTTTATATGTGGAGCTTGCTTTTCCTCATGCTCCCTGCACACAACTATCAAAATTTACCAGCGAGACCCGAGTGTGGTGGTGCATGCTTTTAATCCCAGGTTCCCATTACAGCATCCTTTGAAGATGTTTTCTTTGAGAAGAGCACTCTGGAGTTCTCTGTTCACTCACAGCCACTAAGAGAAGTAGTTTCCAGAATTCAAAAATCCAGGCAATCACAGGCTGCTGCAGTGGTCTGTGGGGTCCTGGCTCCTGCTCACACTGGCAGCGGACTTTGGCATCATCCATGTAATGCTGATATTGAAGCATGCAAAATATAAGAGTGGTGGAGTCCAGAAGATTTACACTTAGATTTCAAAGGAAGGCCTGGGGGGCCAGGCAGAGTCTCTGAAAGGACAACACGTAAAGCTGTGGAAGTAAGGCAAAGGCTGCGCTGGAGAACCCAGGAAGATGAAGATTGGAGAGACACAGAACATCTACCAAGGCAAGTTGGTGGTTATGAACAGACAGGCAGCCCAAGAGAGAGGACAAGGTGGGCTGTAATCCACAAGGCCACAGGGGCGGGGCAGCCCAAGCTCTTCAGAGGTTACATCATGCCACCACACACCCCAGATTCTGGGCACACAACTACAGGATATAATGGGTGGGCTTTTTGCTGGCTGATGGTCTTGCTTTGTGCTTTTTCTTTTTTTATTCTCCTATTAATTCCTCTTGGAATGGGAATGCTTACCCTCTGCCACTTTTTCCTGGCAGCATGGGACTTGCTTTAGGAATTTTAAACAGATTCACAACTAAGAGTTTGCCTTGAGTCTTACATGCGATTTTGAATGTGGACTTTTGAGTAATGCTGGAACTTTTCAAACTCTGAAAAAAAAAATTAATGTGTTTTCAGCTGTATGCAGAACACTTACATCATGTTAGGTGGGATTATGGCATCATTACTGTCCTTATTTGGAGACAGAATATGGCTTACAAAGATGTGTTTGGGTGTCCAACTGACAAGGGTGGACATGTGACGGATAATCTTGACTGCCAACCTGACTGGCCTCAGACACGCCTAGGTGATCGGTAAACCACACTTGTGGGTGCGCTCCACAGGTCTCGTGGGTGTGATCTGAAGAAACTACACGTGGTCATGGCCCCTTCGGTGGCTCCTTCCTCTTGCTCTGCCCCTGGCTGCCATGAGGGGCACAGCTTTCCTCTGGAACATCCTTCTGCCTCAGAGTCAGCAGCCCACAGACTGAAATCTCAGAAACCATGAGGCAAAGGTGAAGCTTTTCTCCTTTAAACTGTATGTATCAGTGTTTTGTTCTGGCACTAGAAAGGCTGAATACTACAATGATTAGGGCCGGGGAGATAGGGCCATAAAATAAGAGCTTGCCTGGCAAGTGCAAGGTCCTGAGTTCAAGGTCCTGGCCAGTGCAAGGTCCTGTACCACAAAAGAAAAAATGAATAATACAATGATTAAATTTGGTCATGAGGAGTTAGGATGACATTTAAGCATAAAAACAGGTTATAGGTAAAGGATTTTGTGCATGTTTTTTCTATCTTCTAATCCAAAATATAAAACTAAGTAATTTATGAACATGGGCTCTAAGCCAGACTGCCTGAGTTCAAATTTCAGCCTAACCACACTTAGAAAATTTGTTAATTCAGACACTACCACTTTACACTACATTCTATCATATCGAAGCATAGCACATCACAGGACGACAACACTGTGTCCTTCGGGAATAGTTTCTATCTCCAAAGGCTGTTCTGAGGATTCAATTAATTAAATAAAGCATTAGAAAAATGACTGGCACATAGGAAAAACTCAATAAACACTAATTATCATTTAATATCATTCTTGTCATACAGTTGTAACTCCTGGGCGTCAATCAAGTTCATAGAATTTTAATATTCATATGAGGTTTCTTTTTTAATAAACATAAAAGTTTCCTTGATTAATATCCGGTTTGATAGAGGACGGTAGGAAGCAGACACATCAGACTGGCTTGTTCTAAACATAGTTATGAACTAAAATAGGGAATGGAAACAGGAAACACCAATGACATCATTGCTACTCCTGCGATGGCACAATGGAGAGAGAATGACTCCCAGGTTCTTGGCTGTGTGGTTTTCATAAGTCATTAATTTTGAAGACCAGTTTTGTTCCCTGTCCATAGACAAGCTCTTGCTATTTGGAACACACACCTAGTGAGTTCTCCCCATTTCCTTCCCCCAGCCCTCTCTCACCAGATTTTACTGATCTCAGCTTACACCCCTCAGCCTCTGCCTTCCCTGATCCCCGAGGATAGACCAAATGGCCAAGGTGTACAGCCATATGCTGTCTCTTTACTATGCTCAGCTGTGACTATCAATACATACTGCATTGAGGGGCAGGTGGATGGACAGACAGGTTAAATACTATCTTCCTTTCCTCCCTCTTGAGCTGAAGTGAAAAGGTGCTTTTGTATTTAACAAAAAGAGGTTATTCAAGTGCTGAGTATGAAAGAACTGGGACTTGCAAATGCAGTATCATATGGGAAAATGAAATCTGAGGATGATGAAGAATTTCTCAAGCTGTATGTGTGTCTCATACATTTAAAATGATTATAGAAAAACTCCACAGGGCAGCAGAGAAGCACAGCAGTCCATGGCTCAAAACTAGAGACCCTGGATTATGTGTGTTGCCTCAGAGCAGAGACAATCAGTGACGGCTGAGAAAACAAAGTCCCTGCAAGCCACCAAAAAATGCGAGTAATCATTAAGCAATCACTGAGTTTTGAAACAAGTTTGGAGAAAAATCAGAGGCCCTCCTTCACCAGGATAGGCACAGGCTGTCTAGCGCCAGAGGCTGGGCCTAACGAGCCCTTCCTCTAGCAGAAACAGAAGAGCATCACTAAGTCCAAAAGGGCTGGGGGTGCAGCTCAGTGGCACAACACCTGCCTGGCAAGCGTGGGGCCCCCAGTTCAATTTCCAATACAAATAAGTTAATAAATATATAAATAAACTCCAAAAATGTCTGGGCCCTAGTTCTTCCTGCTGGACCTCAAGGATGCAAGAGAGACCACCAGCACTGTTTTTTCACCATATTTTATTTAAGCCAAGCAGAGCTATCACATCTAGGTCAAGACATAGAGAGGTTTGAGAGCAGATATTTCAAGGAAGACTGGGGGAAAAAAAAAAAAGCTATTAATTAAAAAAAAAAAAAAGTAAACAGGAAGAAGCCAGGCTTTTCTACACTGCCAATGACATGGGCCATAATGGAAGCACAGAACTAGACTGAGATGAATACCAATCTTAATAGGACCAAAAGAAGCAAGATTAATGAATGTGAAGGATTATTTAATGAAGAGAAGTGAGCAGAATCCACTACTGTGTAAAATGCAGCCTACAGGCCCTAGGAATCACAAACACAAGCTCCTAGAAAGTCTTCAGGCAGCAGCCAGGCCTGAAACACTGCCTCCCTTGTTTTTGGAAAGCTATCTGACAAAAAGGCACTCATCCTCCAGGGCTGTTCTGCTAAAGCCAGCAAGGTCTGATGGGGTTCTTACCTAGTTTACATAAAAGGAGTTTGGTAGCATAATGTACAAATCCCTTTTAGTATCCCATGTTCCAGAATTCCTAACTTAATAACCATTCTGAGCTATTCTGAGTTAGCACTAATTTTTAGGGTTTTTTCTCCTTTATTTTAAAGGAATTTAAATCAAAATGATGAAATTAGGAGGAAAGGCTTTAATAAAAAGTGCCAGAGGAGACTGAATGAAGTTGGCTCTTACTCAACTCAACCAACTTGTGACTTGAAAACTAATTTAGGATTTGCCCCTATGCTTGGAAGGAAAAAAATAGGGCAATTTTCACATTGTTTCCAATTACACTGCAGCTGTAAAATCTGGCAACATTGTCTGAGTCAAAGATTCAAGAGTGGACTTCTGAGAGATGAAGCGTTGCTGTCTCATGACATCATTTAGAGGAACCACCCATAAGCTCACCTCAACACAGTTTCTCAATAAAGTCCCCAACAGGTCATAGAGAGCAAATATTCCCCTTTCCCCACTATTTGGATATAAAATGACACCTTTAGATGTCACCTTTGTACAATTCAGGACATCTTTATTTTAAAAGATTAATCAAATCATATTTTCCAAATATCAAGCTAGGACTGCTTATCACTGGGTTACTTTCTGACTCATCTAAGTGGTATATGGCTTAAATGTGAACTGTAGTAACAGCATAGTCATGTGATACTCTGGGCCCTGATACTCGGGGGCCCAGAGGACATCCAAGAAATGCTTTCTATTTCCAAATGAACTGGCTTAAAATTCAAAGCCATGGACCTCAGCTGTTCATGAGTAACAATGACTCCAAACAAATATGATTGTACATGGTCAAATATAGTTGCTTATAAGTCATTTTTTAATTTGACATGGAAAATAAGCCATATCCTGGCATCTCTTCAGTAATAAAAAGCATATCATAGTCAGGTTGCTAAGTGTACATGATAATTTTTTTTAAGTTCTAGAAATAAAGAGCACACCCACACCCACACTGATTTATGCACAACTCACCCACTTGGTCAACCTGGACTATCAAGTTTTATAAAATACTTTTCATCAGGATATAGATGCACACAAATTATTCGAGATGCCTGATTCCTGCAACTGAAGTAAGATGCTTTAATTCCAAGGCCAAACTTGGCAATCCATGGAATTTATCGGAAACAGCAGGATGACAAGCAGCAGGCAGGAAGGAGCCAGCAGTGTTCACTGGAGAGGTGACAGTTGTGGCTGTCTGGTTCCCTCTTGTCTCGTTTTCCCCTGGGGAAACAGATGAGCCAAAGGACAGCACCGACGACACGCACCTCTGATACCCAGTGCTCCTCTTGAGGAGGACAGCAAAGTCCAGAAGCACCCAGGTTGGAATCTAGATGCACGGAGGACTTGCTTTTTCTTTAACCTACATCCCAAGCACCAACGCAGGGACTCACGACACCTCTTCATTAGAAAGTGAGGACATGCGCTATCAAAGTGGGGCTGGGAGCCTCTGGGGAAACCCAAAGCCACCAGATATGTATGGCCCTGAATTAGTATTGGGGATTTCTTAGGAAACCCAGCAGTGATAGTCACATGTGCCCAGGAGCACAGCAGTGACACTCACCTGTGATTCAAAGTGGCAGGAATGTGCGCGCACACACGCGCACACAAAGTTTTAACCCCAGGGCCCCATGCACACTAGGCAAGCCCTGTACCACTCAGCCTATTGTCCTCAAAAAAAATTTATTTTGGTCTTTTTTATGGATCTTGTTATGCAGTTCAGGCTGGCCTTGAGCTCACTTTGTAGCCCAGGCTGGTCTTGAACTTGCAGCAATCCTCCTGCCTCAGCCTCCTGAGTGCTGGGATTACAGAAATAAGCCACCACACCTGGCTTGTCCCCAACTTTTAATTGTAGTTCCTGAAGCACAGTAACTCTGGGAAAAAAACTTTGCACTGGAATCTAAAATCTGCTCTTTGCTGAGATCTTCTTAAGGGTCTATCTTGCCACCTCGGTTTGCCTGAATGAGAATCAGCACCACACACGACAATAGGAGGTCTGACGAGCCTGTCATTCTGTTGCAAGACTTTTATTTTAAGGGCAAAAAGTCTTGTCCTTGTCTTCCAAATGTGTTCTACAGTGGGACACTTACTGTAAGGCTTCAGGGGGATCAAAGCCACAAAACAAAATCCTTGCTATTTCAGTGACTTTTCCCTTAATATCTAAGCCTTCAACTTCCCTAGTAAGAGGAAAATCAATTAATGAGAGCAAACATCTCCCTTTGGACAGTAAAGGGTGGGAGGGGACGCTCATAAAGAAGTCGCCTTTTCCTGCACACACTGGGCCCCACTCGGCGTGGGATGTCTCCCTCTGCATCAGGCAGCCTTCCAAGGACCCTGAGGTAAAAGCCAAGCTCCTGATGACATCATTACAGCTGTCCTAGATAATTCACTGAATTAAAATGAAAGTAATCAACGAAAAGAGCTACCATAAAACACCCCAAATTCTGAAAGTAGACTTTTCATAAATATAAATCAAGTGGTGTTCTTTGCCCAGAGTCAGAACAGACCTATAAAATGGCTTTTAAAATGTCAGCTAATTATGTTTCTTCAGGGCAGAAACATTGGATTTGATCCCAGAGAATCTGTTCACTGCCCTGCTGAAAGTAAGATACTAAAGTCATTAAGAAGAAGGTAGAAGGTAAAAGTGATAAATAGAAACTTCCTTACGTCAGAAAGCTTTTTTTTCAACTCTCAGGAACATTAATTTTATGTGGGAAAAGTGCGACAAATCACTCTCTCAAAATAAGTCAAGACTATTGAAACATGCTAGAACATTCCATACACAGAGTTGTCTACGCAGCCTCTCCCATCTGATCTCTCCTCAGACATAGGCCCATAGCTTCTTTCTATATTAATTACAGTTACGTTCTAAGCATTTCCTGACTTCAAAAGTTCAACCCCTGGCATCAGTGAAAATCAGATCCACTGAACAAGATTTTATTAAATAGCCACCGTGGACAAGATACCCTGTGAAGCCACACAGGGAGGGGAGGCATGGTAGCTACATAAGTAGATACATTACTTACATTCACTTGGTGTTGAGAAAAACACAGTTATAGAACTACATGATAAGCCAACTGAATATGGTTTAAACACAGCATGCCCCCAAAACTACGGATGCTGAAATCTGGTGCCCATTGTAACAGTACTGAGAAGTAGGGAGGCCTTTCCGAGCGCGCTGCTCCTAAGGGATCCACACTTATGCAGGGACTGAGGCAACTCGTGAGCAAGCTCCTGCCCTCTCTCAGGCCTGGATCAGTTACCACAACAGCAGGGAGCCATAAAGCTTTCTCTTTCCCAAGCACCTGCCTGCCCTTCTGCTCCCCACTGTGTCTGCAGGCAGCCTGAGGCCCTCACCTCAAACCAAGCAGAAGGGGAATCTGGACTTCCCAGCTTTCAGAACTCTGATTCAAAAAACCTCTTTTCTTCTAAATTATCCAGTCTTTAGATATTTTATTATAGCAACAGAAACCAGACTAAGATAAAGCAAGGGTAGAACAAATGGATATTGTTTATTGAGAAAAAAGAATTTAGCTGTACTCAAGGATTATGATGTGTCTCATTGTCCAAATAATTTCATTCAGCATATAGAGACTTTTAATTCATAGAAATGAATGACACATATTGGAATCATTTGACATTTGACTCTATGGTAAAATATCTTGGGAAGAATTAAACCTATATAACATAGATAATATTTTAAGAT
>NW_004524734.1:4808730-4823518 GCF_000260255.1 Octodon degus | reverse complement strand
GGGTATCACATGATGGAAGTACTTGGCTCTTCACTCATCTTTTTTCTTTTTCAATACAGGAAATGAGCCCAGGGCCTTTGTACTTCTTTCTTTTTCCTTTCTTTTTCTTCCTAGGGCCTAAGTTTCCTACACTGGGCTCAAACTTGTGATTCCTCTGCCTCAGCCTCCCAGAAATCAGGCATCTGCCACCATGCCTGATGTGCGTTCCCTTTATTCTTTGCTGCTATTGCTTTTCCTCAGGAATATCAAGAGAAAGTACGAGCTGTCATTGGCTAACGGCTTTCCTGTTCAGATGCATGCTCTGAGGCCTCTTCCTAGCCCACTTTACAGATCAGCACAACTTGCCTTGGCCTGTCAACCACCTCTTGAGAGAAAGCTGCTTACCCCTCCTCACATTGTGAGAAAAGCCCTTTGATTCTAGGTAACAATTTCTGTAGGACATGAGTGAGAAAATGCTTCCACCAGGCAAGCCACAGAGACACTGGAGGTCACTTGTAACTGAAGCATGTGCCTCACCCAGACACATGCAATCCCAACTTTTCTTCTAAGCAGACCAGAGTATGGCTTTAATAAGATTAGAGAGGTTTTCTATAAGAACTTTGTGTACAAAGGAAAAAACTTTGTGTAGGTCAAATGAAGTGTATTGGTGGAAAATATGCAAGATCAATACAGGAACTAGATGGAAATTACAATTATTACTAGAGAATAACAGGACAAAAACATCTTGTAAGAGGTTTAAAGTAGAAAGATAAATAGAATTCTTCTCTTTTTGTTGTGTTTTGTAGTGCTGAGGATTGGACCCAGGACATGCACATGCTAGACAAGTACTCTACCATAGAGATCACCCTGCAGGCCTTAAGACGTTACGTCTCAGCATTCATGTTATACATCAAGTAGGAAATTTTGTTTCCCATCCCTATGTCAGGAGAAAATGTAGTAATAAAACATCTACTGGACAGTTTAGGCATTTTCACAGCATTTCATCTGTTTTGCTAGATTCAGTTCTCATGGAAAATATTTAAGCCATGATAACTATGTAAGATCTCCAACATGGTCTACTTCATCTTTGTATAATCCCCTACTCATTTCGTTTCCAGCATTTGGATAGGTGTTTTTTAAACTAAAACAACAGTAACTTAAAGGACACTCAAGCATATTGAACTTTGACATTTCTGTTGCAAATTTCAAGGTGAAGCTGTGGTTTGTACGTAGTTTCTGAAGTTTTAATCAAAAGCACGTTCTAGGATCAACATATTAGGAGTCACATTCTGCACCTTCCATTTTGTTTTATCTCACTCTCTACCTTAAGGTCTACTGGAAAGCATCACATAATGATCAAAGTGTATGCTCTAGCCCTGGGCATACACCATTATAGTCATTTTAATTACTATTTGTACACCACACTTCCTAAATGAACTGCACTAGAGTCCCCTTCTTCTCACTCTACATGGTGGGAGTGGGGGGGGGACAAGAGAACAAGATAGAAAAACTTCCTGCTTTAGCTCAGCATGCATTGCCCAGTGCCAAGACTGTGCAACTGTCCAAGCATCGCTCACAGCAAGGCCCAAACTCAAGGATTCCTGCCTTGATACTCAAAATGAACAACCAAAGAGGGTGAAACCCTGACAGAATAGAAGTTCTGTGGGAAGTTCAAGGAAGAGATATGCCCACAGCAATGCATGAAGCAGCTTCAGAACTCAAAGTCACCCTCTCTGACTTGTTTTCTCCATATAAACTGAACACTAAAGACTTTTGACCTTTGAAATGCTATGCTTCAACTGCTACTTTTTTTTTTTAACTGCTACTTTTTTTTTAAAGTGACTTTAATTGTACAGTTTACTTCTAGCAGTGCTCAAGCGCAGTACAGAGTCGTCATCAGGCCCGCAGCCTCGGGGTGCACCTTGGTTTTATGACCGCCAACTGAGACTTCAGGAATTTAATCCCCCTAAGCCTCAGTTCCCACCTCAAAAGAAAATGAAAATGAAAAAGTGTAAATAAAATTAGCTGAGGAACTTATCTCAAGTCTTGTTTCCCAGCATTTTCTGCATTTACATGAGAAGCATTTATTAGCTGATAGCCAATACTCCTACCATATTACCTTTTCCTTAGCATGAAGTCTAGACTCCAGCCACCTGTATCAGGGAGCCGTATTCTCTCAAAGAACAACTGCCTTCATTTGTTTTAAATGAATGTATTTCTCAACATATTCAGATGCACTGCAATGGGTTCTTTTATTTAATTTAATTTTTTATGGTTCTAGGTGTTGTCCCAAGGGCCTCACACATGCTAGGCACGTGTTCTACCACTGAGCCGTACCTCCAGGCCTATATTTCCTTTTTTAAAAATTCTCTGCTTTTTCTTCTCTTTGTCCTGTTTCACTCTCTTTACTTGTATGATTTGCTCGCATTTGTTCTGCTGAGCAATCCTACCTAATATAAGAAACAATAAAGGCACTGTCTTGCCGGAAACAGCATGTCCTTCAGAATAAGCAAAAACCTAATTCGGACTAAGCCTCACACTAGAATCAAGCCCCTTATTTTGAACAACACCTTGTGTTTCTGCCTTCTCCTTTAAGCAAGTGAGGAGACAGACAAAAAGCAAATTCTAATTTAACTCTGCAAATCTTAAATAACACATCACATGGCAGCATAGCAATAGGAACCTTGTAAGTGTTGATTAGCTGAAATCTTCTCTTAGACTGTTTTGGTTTTTTTGTTTGTTTTGTTTGTTTGTTTTGTTTTGTTTTGTTATGCTTCTGGATGCCACAATGCAAGGACTTCCCGAAGTTTGCCAAAACTGAGAAAGAACTGTCTTCCTGGCAGGCAAATAAGGTCGTTTGTTGGTTGCTGGAGTACAGGGTGGTGGGACAAGGTGGGCCTTTCTAAGTCTTTCTCAGGATCCCACCAAAAGCAGTGCTTGGAATGAGGGGGCTTGGGAAGAGCAGGCTGATCGAGTGCCACTTTTCCCAATGAGATTTTAAAAAGAACAGTGCAGGCTTTGGAACTGATTGCCAGACGCCTCGAGGCACTCACCCGGCTCAGCCCCAGAGAAATCTGCACAGAGCACCTGGCCAGAGCCCTCGCCTGCTCGCATTTCAAGGCAGAAGCAGCATTTTCCCAGGGCCTGAGCCAGCATTTTCATTTTACCTACTGGCTCCCATTTGAGAGGCAAAGCTCTACTCTAAGACTTTTGTGTCACTTAGCACAAAACACCAAAGAATTGCTCTAAATAAAATAAAGCAGCAAGGTCCTTAGCCCGCAACACTCACTCAGGTGACAGAGAACATAAACCTATAATTCATCTGCCCCTGGAAAACCCTCATAGACCTGTATCTTAATGCCAGTCTTACTTGCACTCACAAATATTCTAAATAAATAAATTAGAGGAAATGATGAATTCCAAGTTCTTGGGCAATTCTTTTAAGTTGAAAGGGCTGGAGAGATAGCTCAGTGGAATAAGCGCTTGCCTGGCAAGTGCAAGGTCCTAAGTTCAATCTCTGGTGCCACAAAAAAAAAAAAAGGTTAAGTTGAAATAGCTGGGCTCTTGCAAGAACAGCCTCAGTAGCCAGGTGTGTATAGCACACATCTATAATCCTAGCACTTGGGAGGCTGAGGCAGGAGGATTGCTACAAGTTCAAGGCCAGACTAAGCTATAAAGTGAGCCCATATCTCAAAAAGACAAAATTAAAGAAATAGCATTTTACTGTTTACCTTTTCTGTTATCATCAGTTCAGATTTTGGAAACTTAAAGAGCAAGATATAATCCTTAGGTTCAAGTAACATAAACTAAACAATCCTTTTAGCTCACAACACACAAGTTAACATAGTCTTTTCATATATACAGAACTCCAGATGTTATATAAAGGCAACAATATTCCTCTGTTCACATCTTAACTATTTAAATTATTTCGGTAATTTGGGAATCATTGGGGCTAAACATTACTCAAAAAGTAAATGCAAAATCCATAGAGTAAATATTTTGTTGTAGGCCGCAGGAAGTTAAGTAACACATTTAGGGGAGCTCCTGTCTTATAAATGAAACAAATATCCTTGCACCCAACAATGATATATACCACCTCTCAACATAAAGCCCAACAATCATTGTGCTCCAGAACTGAGTGAGTCTACAGCTTGGAATATACTGACTGTATTATCAGCTTGTAGCAAAACGGCTTCAGTGGTGCCAGGCATCACATGCAGATAAAGTCAACAACTGGAGGAAGAAAAACAATCTCCTCTTAGTGTCCTTCCTAAAAGCAAGGAAACCTTTCAGAGAAGCACTCTCAGCCTCAGCCACAACAGAGTCACCAGCCCATCTCTTAGTTCAAGAGTGGCACAAATGGCTTAGCACGACAGCCTGGACACAGCAATCCAATCATCCTGACACTGGTGTCAGACACTCAACCACAACCACCATTATATCCCAACTAGCTTGTCTTCCCAGAGTTTACTGTCTAAAAATGCCCCCCATTCAGGTAAATGGCAAAGTCTGACTCACCACCAAGCAAATCATGTGATATAACCATGAAACTACAATCCTCTTTGGACTGGGAAGGTCACAGTTCAACAGATTGACATAGGTCATTAGCAGCGGCTGCTTCCCTCAGCAAATGGCACATAGAGAGAAGAGTGCTTTAGTAGAAATCAACAACTTGGTTTCAGACATTTACATCTAACACATTGTTATTTCAGGGGGGTGGTAAGTAGGTGCGGGTGTTTGAAACCTTGATAAGTGTGGAAGGGGAGGTATCTGGGATGGTGGGGAAGGAGGATAGAGGAGGTTGGGTAGAAGGGCCAGCAATCACATTAAGACACAACTGTAACAGGAACAACCCAAAATCCACCCATTGGTCAGGAATCCCTTCAGATCCAAACCACAGCCTCTCTGACTTCCATCACTGCCGCTCCTTTCACTCACCCCGAAACCTCATCCCAGGGTCCTTTCCAGATGCTGTTATAGCTGTCTCCTGCATTCACCCCACCATTCTGCTCAGACATCACCTTCTCTCTAGGCCACCTCTACCATACAGAATTCACAGCACATTCCCTTCCCTAAATGTCTCCTACCTACCTCTACCACCTTGCTTAATTTTTCTTTAACACTTATCACAATCTCATATGCTTTTTTAAACTTCTGTTTTGTATTTACTCTCTAGAATGCAATACTTTCTAGAATCCAGGAACCCCAAGGAACTAGACAGGTTCCTGACATATAAATATGTGCTGAATGGATGAATAGGGAAAATAGGGAATCATACAGTAAATAATAATAATAAGCTCAAGAATTTGAGGGGTCTGGGAGATGGCTCAGTTGAATAAGTGCTTCCCTGGCAAGCACAAGGGCCTGAGTTCAATCCCTGGTTCTGCAAAAAAAAAAAAAGAATTTGATGAAAGCAGGAAAACTGAAATGTGGCCACAGAGAAGAATTTGAATAGAACGTTGTATTTCCCTGAAATCAAAATTAATTACACAACCACTTAATATACTCACTTCTATTAGTCCAACTGATTGATAAATATATAATTGAATACAGAGCTTGGCCATAAGCTACATCCTCAGCAGTTTTCTAGATTTTTATTTGGGGCTTAAACTTGTAATCCACTTGTCTCAGCCTCTCAGAGTGCTAGAATTACAGGCATGTGCTGCCTCGCCCATCTCTAAGTATAAAACGCTTTTAAACTATTGAATGATAGGCACCACATACCGTGCCAGCCCCCGGCACGCTGAGCGGGTGACCAAGTCCAGGCATGGTGGCGCACACCTGTAATCCCAGCACTGGGGAGACTGGAAACAGGAGGATCACTAGAGTCTGAGCTGTGCAGTGAGACCCTTTACCAAATACATTAAAAAAAAAAAAAACTATCAAATGATAGTTTTCTAATTTAAGCAGCAAGACACACCAAATTATTTTGATAAAAATCATATTCAATGCCCAAGAATCCTACAACATTATCAAAGTTTTTCTCTTTCTCATCTAATGAAAAGCTTGTATAGGATATCAAAGCTTCCAGAACCAGAAGTCATAGGCCTTGACTCAATGAGTACCAGGCCCCGACATGATCTGCAATCAAATAATCTATGATTTGGTTTCTCAGATGTCTGGCAGTGCATCTTGGCCTTTGGCCTAAAGAAAGTGGTGAGGCTATGACCCCAGGTCTTCTGGCTCCATGTACAGATCCTGTGAGAACTCACGCTGGCTCTCAGCTTCTTCTCTGACTTGGGCCCAGGAAGCAGCCTCACTCTCAGCACCATAGGTAAAACCACCAAGGTTTCCAAGCACTCAGCTACCTGCTGCCACAAGAGATGCCTGATGTATCATCCGCCCTCCTGAAATACTCCCCAATTACAGGCCTCAAGAGTATTTAGATGCTCCCGGAACATGTGATTTCCAAGGGAACATGAAGGTGACTCATTCTAACAGTCTTGAATTAAAGGTCACAGAAGCACCTAGAGTCCCAGAGCAAGAATAGTGGTAATTTCCTTGGCATTTTCCCGTCTCCACTGCCTTCCACGACCAAGCTCTGGAAATCCACAGGTCTTAATTACCAAGACCCAGAGCCCTGCTGCATAGAGCATACAGCTTGCAGAGAAGTATGATCAAGATTTTCAGATTAGACTTGGTCGACAATAGGTCTTTATTCTGCAGCTCCTATATGAAACCTAAGAATTTAACAGGTTCCAAGCAAATGAATATTTTATTCTTGTTTCATAGTATAATAAAAAGTCCTTTTCATTGAGAGGGTTTAAACGTAACCTAAGAATCCGACTTCTGATTCTATCAGTGGCCACAACCAGGATCCTATTGAAAGGACGCATTCCTTAATGTCCCACACCAACACACTCAACAGTCCTTTCTGGCAGGAGTGGGGGGCTCAATCACAAACTGTCAATAGTACAGAAAACAGACCCATAGTTGGCACAGTCTGCTATGGAAATGGAGGAAAATTTTTTATGTAGTTATTTTAAAACTACATGAACTATGCTTATATGGACAAACAATTCCATCTCAAAAGCAAGAATAAAAAACTGTACTCAGATATAAAGTTTCTACTTAAGCCCATATACTTCAAAGTCAGGGATGGTTTATGTATTCCAAAACCATTGTTATTCTTCCTAATGACACAGTAAAAGAGTTCTGAGATAATTCAATTGAAAGGGTTCCATTTTATACATCTCCTAAAAGTGAAAAAGTCTGAGCCAGATGATAAAAACACATTTTGATGAAAGGAAAGTTTATTTCCTTTTGCTTAACTATCTTTAGGTCATCCAATTTTACCAGTTTTACTCACATATACAATTGTGGATGATGAAGAAGGAGATCCACTTTTATAGGGGAAAGGTCAAGATGAAAGTGTTTCTCTTCCTGTTATATGGCTTTTAAGCAATGATATTTGTTATAAGACACTAAAGCTCCAGATGAAGTTAAGCTATGTGAAAAACTCTCATTTTCTTTTATTTCTAACAGAGTTTCCAACCACACAGCTTCCATCATGGGACTAAATAGCAAAATCTGAGTCACTGGCACCTACATCTGCGTAACTGGCCCGGCCTATGCCAGGTATGTTCAAAGGGGTGCCTTGCAGGAATCCTTCATAAAGGGCCCTGCCAAAACCAGATGCGATGATCCCATGGACTCTACCAATGCACATTTTATTGCTAGGGTGAATGACATTGATGAAGGGCAGAGCAAAAGCATCATAATTTACATCCTCATCTTCTGCCAAAGCGAATAAAGGCACAGCACTCTCCTCCTCCTGGCTGCACCCCTCCTGATGTGAGGGGCTAAATGTGGGAGCTGAGAACATGGGCAGCATCTAGGAGCTGGTCCCTTCTCCAGCAGCACTCAGGAGCTTCATGATGAATGGACTGTGTGTTGCATCCAACTTGCCTTTAACACACTCAATGTAAACCATATGTGCTCTGCCAAGAAAGAGAACTACACTTTGAATAGTGCAGCGAGTGAGCCTTCTGGTTCGCTGCATATGCATACGGTACGGAACAAGAGAGGGCTAGCCCTTTGATCCTGCCCGAGCTCCCCATGCCTCTCCTACCACAAGCATCTCAGCAGGCCTGTGAGATTGTGTGATTACAGGAATGGATGTCTCTGTCCTATAACACAACCCCAAATGATAACTAGCTACTCTGTCTGAGGCTCAAACAAGCAAAAAGCTGTGCCTTGCTGTTCTTCAAATGTACCAGGCATACCCTGCCCAGGACCTTTGTATATGGTATTTTACTCTTAGAATGCTTTTCTCATGTAAATCTTGAGCTCATTTCTTCACTTTCATCTACTTCCCAGTAAGGACTTCCTTGGGCCTCTCATGTATACTTGTATTAGTCCTCCAATACTTTTCTTCCTTTCCTGCCTAATGTTTTTCCACAGCACTTAACACTAACATACTCAACCTTGTTCTTTCTCCTTCTAGAATGTAAGCTCTTATGAATGAAGAGAAAATTTTACTGTGAAAAAGTCAGATTCAATATCTATTGATAAAAAACAGAACTCTCCTCTGTGCTAGAAGAGAAATGGGCATGCCCCTCTTCTTTCAAGGTAACACATGGTTTTCATTCACAATGTGCGACTTTCACAAGAGAATTTCAGGAATACTGGGGACAAGATCCTACATAGACAGTGTGGAGCATGAACCACCTAGGCTGGAACCACCACTGTCAAGGCGCCAAGCTCCTGGACCCCAAGAGTGTTTAGTAAATGAGAAGGTACGGGCCTTGCACCCATGCTGTAGATGAGGCCAAGCCTCAGGACCTAGGATCCTACGAGGTTGACACTGCAAGCCTATCACGTTTTGCAAGGAAGAAACGGCTCTGTCATGGGCACTGACAAGGGCACTGAAATCCCTAGTATCCTTGTCACACTGGGGGAGGTGAGGTCTGAGGAAATGGTGCTTATGGCAGGGAATGAGAACAGCAATGGTCACAACAACTATGAAGGGCCAGGTCACCAACATTAAATGGCTGAAGGCAATCCTGGCAACCCGAGCCCTGGCAAGCAGCACAAGGACTTCTCAGGCTCCGTTATGACAGCACGTTTCCTACTGTGTGCCCCCAATGATGTTCTCAGCATTCACCAAATAACTTGCTTTCTGCCTCCTCTTGCCCCTCAAAAATAAAAAAAAGATAAGAAATTACCATGGGCACAATACTGTTAACTAAGTGACAGGCTTAATTTGGATTATGCCAGTTTTCCCAGTAGTGTCGTAACGTGGTCATCATGGCCTCTTAGGCTCTTCTACCTCTAAGATCTCATCTGTCTGGTCTTGTGCTGAATCATCTTGATACTCCTGAAGGACACTTGCTCACATATTCTGTACAATGTCCTCAATGTGGGCTTTCCCATGACCAACTTGGGGCATGCATTTGAGAAAAGATTAACACAGAGAAGGAACAACCCTCGGGGTATAGGGCATCAACTTGACTTAGTTTTGGTGGGGTTACCCTTGGAAACTTGGGAGAGACAGTGTGTGTCAGCTTCCTGTACCATGAGATTCTGCACTTATTCGCTCCCCCCGCCCCCGCTCAGTTGGAAGGGAGTCACTCTGTTACACCACTCTGTGCTGACCACTATTGATGTTTGCTGATCTAACAGTGAATTCATGAAAAGCAGCACCTCCACCTTAAATCAGTCACCAGCAGAAGATGAGGTATGCAATTTGTAGATGACTTTTTGAAATTAGCAAACCTGCAGGCCAGCCAGATAGTTTGGTGGACTAAAGCACCTGCCTAGGCAAACCTAGGGACCAAGGTTGATGGTGATTGAGACTGGGAGTGGTGGTACATGCCTATAATCCCAGCTCCTGGGAGGCTGGAAACAGGAGAATGATTATGAGTCCAATCTGTGTAGTGAGATCCTGTAGACCCTGTACTAAATACATTTAAAAAAAAGAAAGATACTAGCAAAGCTGGTCAATTATGAGCCACATAACATTATTTCTGTGGGCCAAATCACAAAGACACAAAGACTTTTTTTCATAGAATGATCCCACAAATTAAACATGCAGAGTGCTTAAGGATTAAAATATTTCTCTAACATGGCAGGATAAACAGCAAATGAGTTGAACCCAAGGATAATCTGTATCCTCGGCAATGATCTAAACTAATTTATTGATGGTTGTAACTGAGTGAAAGCCTTTGTTCCATGAACTGTGTTTAATCAATAGCATTTACTTAACAAGACTGAGAACCAAAACCAAGACAAGTGGCCAAGACTGCTACCTGGCCCCGAGTTCTTCCTACTCAATAGAATCCTCTATCTGTAATTCTGGCACATGGCCGTGCAGAATAAGGACCACAGCCAAGCCTTCCTTAGAGCTAAATATGACATTCTGATTATTCTCCTTTATGGGAGACAGTATCATTCTTGAAGTTCAGGAAAAGGGACATGCCTAAAACAATTTATCATTCTTTTGAAATTCAAGCGTAACTAGGTGTCTTATTTGTTATTTTCTAAGTCTGGCAGCTCTGGTTGGACCCCAAAGCTGAGGTGCTTGGACACTACCTAAGAATGCATGACCTCACGCACCATGCACGGTAGACTCTGGAGCCACATGACAACTGGATAAGACGCTCATACAGACAGAAAAATCCCAACAATCAATCATCAAGACAACCAAAGCTGTACTCCCCAGACTTCTCTCTTCTTCTCCTTGTCCCTCTCCTTTTATCTCAGAAGAAGGTGACACATAAGACAAGGTCTCAGAGAATCACGCAAGCTTTGGAAGGCGGTGGAGGGAAAGGCCCAGGGCAGCAAGATAGTGGAAGGGTCACAGAAAGACACCTAGGATTGAGGGCAAACAAGAATGTCACTTGCTCTGTGGCTTCTTCTCTTTCCAGTAGAAGCTTTCAAGGTGCTGCTAATGTTTCTGAGGCGGCCCGTTCCTCATAGTGAGTGCAGTGTGGCACCAAGCCTAGCTGGGCATGAGAGAAGAGGGTAGCAGGCAAGCCTTGGAGAAGCTGGTTGGTTGGTTGGGGGGGTAGTAGCAAGGCCAGAACAGTGTTTATAATGTATTTTAAAATAGAAAACTTCTGAGCATCTTTTACGTGATACATGTATGTGCACCTAAGAAATGCTGAGGTAAGTAGATGACCATGTGAAAGGATTTTAAACACTTTCAATTTTTTGTACTTTATCTGTATTTTCTCATTTTCTGTATTTTCATCATTTGTAATATGACAAAAGAAAATACAGTTTAACTCAAAAAATACATTGGGCATAAGTATTTATTTCATTATTATCACGTTAGTAATTTTTGTCTCCTCAGTATTCACACATTATTTGATGCTTTTTGTGCCTCTCAGAGTAAATGATTTATCACTCTGTAGAATTTGGGGAGGAGACAAGACCACATAATCTAAAAGTCTCCTTTAGACCAAAAGGGAGTATCTCACTATAGGACAGAGCTCTAGTGTCCACTTTAGTCTTCAAAAAATAAAAACAAGGAAAAGAGTTTGCAACCATTTCCTTCCCTACAGCGCAACACTAGAAAATCCGCTCCTGAAATCAAAGCACATCAGAAACTCCACCCTTGAACACGGGCAGGCTAAACCTTCAACCTGTCTTTGCTCACCAGCCCTGTTTTTCCATGACCATGTGTTTATCATTCACTGCAAACATGCACTAATAGAAAAAGAGAAGTAAATAAAACAAAACAAAATTGTTTATAAGGCTTTTTCCTAAGTACTAAAGGCCAAATATTCCAAGTGTCAATTATCTCTCAATATTTCACATGATGCTATGTGGATGAAAATTGAGTTTTAATATGCCCCCTCCCCATCTGTATTCATCCCATTTTAACTCATTATAGAGTAATTACCAAAGAACAATGAAATGTAATTGCTTGGCTGGCCATTTTGTAAACATCTCCACATCAGAAAAAATCACAGCCAAAAAGGCATTCCACTAGATTCTGAAATAATCAAAGCTAACGAGTGGTGCTTCCTATACTTCAGGCATTTCTTTTAATGCTCTATTTCTTTTGCTATGTATGAATTCATATACGCCTCCAACAGCCCCTGGGGATTGATGTGATCATCAGAACCACTGCAGATATAAGGGACCTGAGGACTGGCAAGCCTAAGCAACCTTCCCAAATTTCTTCCTTGGGGCGAGGAGTTCCAACCCGCTCAGTCAGGCTCTGTACCTGAGTGCCCCAGGTCCCTCTACGAATGCCTGGACTGATGTCCCTGCAGGTCTGGTGGTGCTTCCCCAAGAGGGCTCTCTAAAGTCACAGAAGAGCAGCCTTCTGGAGGTCAGGTACTGGATTCTAGATGAGCAGGTCGGTGCTGCAACTGGATGCCACATTCACAAGCCACTTGCCTACAGTCTCTCTATAAAAATAGTATTTGGCTTGATTCTTTTTTGTTCTTGCTGATCAATACAATAATTCATTAACTACATATAACTCCTTTTCAACATTTATCTCCCCTCTTTCAGAGCTGGTCTAAGCAAATTCTGCCTAGTAGTATCATTATTTGCAAGTGGCACCAACAAGGGTGCATTACAAAGAAAATGTCTTTAGGCTACTTCACAGATCTGATTTAGAAATTCCAAAATATAAGCCATCTTTTTATAGTTCTGCCCTATGAGAAAGCGGAAATGAGGTCCTAAATCACACCACAGCACACGGGACACACTAAATCCACTCTCTTGTGAGCTCACTTCCTGGAAGCCAGATACACAATCTGCACTGCTCTTTTATACCTTATTACCCAGTTTTAAATTTTTCCTTTCAAAAAACAAAGTAGGGGCATTCTTCCGAGTTTCCATGATGATTATATGCTTGGTTTTCTGGAACACTTTTAGTATGCAGCATAAAACTGTGTAATAACTCTGATAAATTCAAACACCCATAGTTAAACTCTCCATCCCTCCAATAGTCATTATCCATCAACTTCCTTTTTTTCAAAGCTTTTTCATCATAAACATCTAGGCAAACCCATGTTCATAATTTCTACATTACTCAAAGTATTAGGAAAAATCTGAATTACTAGCTAAACCCACATAAGGCATTCACATAACAAACACTCTTTATTGAAAATGGTTTGACATAAACGGGGACTCACTTGTTCATATCAATTTCCTAGCAAAGAAGTCTAAATTGAAACGCACTGCAATAGAAACAGATGTTCAGTCCACATATGCAGATAAGAATTCTTCACTTGCTGGCTTATCACTAACAGATGAAGGAAGTGAATTCATTAAGGAAACAAAAGCCTGCCCAAGTGGAATACAGCCAGGTCACAGCCGTTCACAGTGCAGCTGAATCTACCCAGTTTCAAAAGGATGAAATGAAGTGAGATGTGCATGCACTAAAAAGTTGAAGGTACAATCTGAAAATACTGTAACAGAGGTAGAGCTGGCCCAGCTTCCTCACGCAAAGATGTATCTCCTTCAAATCAGTTACGGCCCACTTATATTCCTACATTTATTCATATTCTTAAGTTCTGTCATATTCACAATCTTATAAAGTTAAAGGGAAATCCTAAGTTTGATCAGCTTCAGAGGCATCCAGAAAGGACATCTAGACATCTAGAAAAAAAGACACACACCTAGAAAAGGCAAGGCTACATTGGAGAATAATCAGAAAACAAACATTAAACTCAACCTGTCCACAACAGCACTTAGCATCCCTGCCCAGTCTAAAAAGTAAAACCAAGCACAGCCTGTTCTTCCTGCTGTGCTTCATTCAACTCAGCAAATGCCATTCCCATGTGCCCACTGTCCAGACTAAACATTCCACAGCATCCTAACCCCTTCCTCTCCCATTTGCCCCATTAGAATGCACTGAGGCCCATGATGCCACAAAGGCCCAGAAAGCTCGGCCTGAACTGCAGGCTCCCCAGTCTACATCTCCTCCCCTCCCACTTGCTGTGCGGTGCCTCCTGCCTGGCCCCACTTTCCCACTCCGTGCCAGTGGCTCCCGCCCCAATCGCTAATGACCTTTGGTAGCCAAGAAAATGGTCCCCTTTCAGGCCATTATTTGCCTTCGTAACAATATTGAACAACTACATTCAATCTTTCCTTCTGAACAACTTCTCCTGCCTCAGCTTCAGAGACCTCCAAGATTTAACAGCCATGGGTTATCTGCCCACACTTTGACTTCTCTCTCTCAGTATCTTTATAGGTTCCTCTCTTAATATCCTTCAAATGTTGAAATTCTTTCCAAATTAAGAAAAGGTTTATTTTTACTTTCTCCATATTCCTGGTGACTTTCATCTACTATCACAGATTCAAGCTTCATGCATAGGGTGATAATCTATAATCATCCATCTCAGGTTGATATCTAATCTGAACTCCAGATTCACAACCATAAATAAACAATTCTATGTGGAGGTTCCGTGCACATCCCAAACTTAACTAAAACAAAAAGCCTTACTTTTCTCATGAAAATTGTCTCTTCTCTAACATCTTCTGTACCAGTGAAGAACTCCACCCTCCACTCTGGGACTCGGCCAGAAACCTGGGACCACCACAGAATCATATCTCCCACCCCGCAGCCTTCAGACCTACCTCCTAAGCACCTCTTCACATAAACATGCTTTCTTCAATTCCTCTTGAACTGACTTGGCATTAACCCCCAGGACCAATCACCTGCATTTCTGTGTTTGTGCCTTCTCTGCCTCTCAGCTTGCCCCTCCCCTACAATAGCTCTCCTTCCTTTGCACCATGGCCCTGCAGCTCTTAGCCCCAGTCAAACACCAGAACGTTCTATGCAGCTTTTTGAACACATACATGTATGCACATAAGTCATCCTTCTGTAACCAGGGGGAATGGT
>NW_004524734.1:4786445-4807806 GCF_000260255.1 Octodon degus | reverse complement strand
GCATTCCCCAAAAACTAATACATGTATGCATAAATGCTATGTACATTGTTTTTATACTGTATCATTGAGGAAAAATTCTGTACATGTTCAGTACAGGCACATAGTCCCCAAATATTTTAAATCTGGAGTTGACTAGATCCACAGTTACAGAATCTCAGATAAAAAGGACCAACTTCACATATACATAAACACATCTGAACCACATGTTCTGGTCATAGTGGTTCAAAGAGCTTGGAGTAGGGCTGAGGTATCTGTATTAATGGCTCCAGAAGGTGGTCCTAAATTGTAGACTGAAGTGAAAATCTGGCTAATTTTTCCCAACATAGCTCTGCTCATAGTTTACAAAATCCTGCATGATCAAGTTATGCTGAGTTTTCTTCTTTTCTTTAAATGCACTGGCTTTCCTCATCTAGGACCACAAGAAGCACAGTTCCCTGACTTTAGCACTTCAATTCTATGCCCTACATTTTTGCCATTTCTTTCCTCCAGTAGATGGTCATGGCCTCCTCCGTTCCGGATTGTTTACTCAGTACATTCCTATACCCTTCTTTCCTTTCTCCCTAAGAGAAGATCAGTAATTACCTGTTCACCAGCATTATTCCCCACTAGACAAAATCATCCAGAAAGAAGGGACCATAGGTCTCTCTAGCGCATAGATATATCCCAAGCACCTACCACCAAGCCAAAGAGCAGATGTTTAATAAGTGAACTATCAACTGGCAATATAGAACAGATACACTTGTAAATGACAGTTAAAATAGAGTGGAAAAGTCATTGATTATATACCAACATAGTTCTATGAAAAACACAATGGGAAGAGCAATATCATTAAATTCTACCTTAATGAGATATGGAAGACTTCCCTGATGCCAAGGTGAGCGTGGAAAGTAGAACAGAGACCCACTGTGGAATGGACATGTCACACAGGGGAGAACCAAATGCATAAAGGCAGCCATGCACAGGTTATTCAGTCCCATCAGTCTGATGCCCAAATGTGCCTGGTAGCCATCACCTTCTTTTCAAACCTACGGTCACTGTCTTAATCCAAGGCTTCTGCCCAAATCAATCAACCTTCTGAAAAACTGTCCTGCCTCTCATTCCCTCTCCCTACTATTGCCTAAAGCATAAACTGATAACCCTGTTTCCTCTGCTATAAATCAAATAAGCAACATCTCTGCCAGTGCACTATACCACGCCCACCCTGTATACACCAAAGCACCCAGTCTCCATAGATACAGCCCCCGCTTAGCTGTTCAGCCTTGTCTGTACTTCACACTCACTGCAGATCTGCCTGTGAGTCCCCTCATTGGGCTCCCACCACACACACTACTCACTACTGTCCGCTTCCACCTCCCATTTCCACATTTCTGATTCACTCACCAATTTTATTTTATTTTATTTATTTTGTGTGTGTGTGTGTGAAACCAGGGATTGAACTCAGACCCTTGCACTTGCCAGGGAAGCGCTTATTCCACTGAGCCATCTCACCGGCCCTCACTCACCAATTTAGCAATCTAATCCACAACATGCTACATAACCAGTAGCATTCATAATCCAGGGCAGATTTTCCCCACAGGAGACATCTGAAAATGCCTAAAGACATTTTTTTCTGTCACAAATGGAAGAGGGACAATGCTACTGAAATCTAGTGGGTAGAGGAAGGATGTTGCTATACATCCTAAAATGAATATCCCCCAACAACCAAAGAGCTATCCCTCCCCTAATATCAATAGCATTGCTGTTGAGAAACTGTGCTACAGGTGTTGGCCAGCTCTTAGCTGATCTAGAACAGCTACCACTTGGCGTAACTTGGCTCTGTCCCTGGTGTCATCCTCCAGAAGGTTGTCTGGGGTCTCTTGGGATAGTGGTAGCACAGGGGCAAAAAAAAAAAGCAAAAAAAAAAAAAAAAAAGGATTATCTAGGGCACCTGACAGCCTAACCTGGAAATGGCACATTATCACTTCTGCTACATTTTATTGGCCAAAGCAAGTCACAAGTCCTTTCCAGATTCTAGGTGAAGAAAAAGACTCCATTTCTTCGGTCAGAATAACCAGTCACTCATGATTCCCCTTGTTTAAAAAAATGCTGTCAAATTTGCTTGGGCATCTATAATTTCATTGCTATGCTTTGTGTCCAGTTGTCCCCCCTCCACCCTCATGCTGTCATGGGTGTTGGCCAGTCATGGGCTGGCTTTTGGAGTTTGTGACTGATTCTTGATCCAATGCTGGGATTATGAGTGTGAGGCTAGCTGGCTGCCTGAGCTGCTGCCACTCCCTTTGCTCTCTTGCTCTTTGCTGCCGCCATGAACAGCTGCCCTCTGCCATGTGCCACGCGGCCATGGAGCCAGCCAAGTATGGACTGAAACCTCCACTGACTGTTGAGTAAATAAACCTTTCCATCTTTCGTTTCAGGCATTGGGTATTTTGTCCCAGCAAAGAAAGAAGAGTAACTGAGACATTCATATTTCTCATTAAACCCACCATGAAGTAGTGATTATTTTGTTCCATCATATAATCTAGGAATGATGTTGTTGGCAAAAAAATACAGCTGGATTCCCTGGATGCACATCCCTTTACACACCCCACAGAAATAATAATTGCAATGAGCTTAATTCTTACATCTGCCAATATCACCCTGTGCAACTTGCTCACTTGTTTTGTCATCTGCTGAGCTCCCCACCCTCACTGCACATGGGAATCACTTGGGGGAAACTTTTATGAAGCAACAATGCCCAGGCCCTCATCCAGATCATTTTAATCAAAAGCTCCCCGGCGATCCTAATGTGCAGGCACCACCAAGAACTGCTGAGCTGGAGCTCTCCACCAACAGGGAGGCAGTAACGACTACCGCATACCTAATTAAGAGTAAAATGAGAAAAGCTCAAATCTCTGTAAGATGCTATTTGAAAAAGTGTTTCAAGAACTAAGCAAAAATTTCAGCAACATGGGTTTAGGTATAAATGTTGCACATTATTGGTGATGACACGTATCAGGCAGGATTCCAGGATGAAGGTGCCTTTATCCCTCTGTTGTATGCTGTTGCTGTTGTTTATGGTTTTATAATTAAGCAATTAGTCCACTTTGGAAAGTCTATCCAGAGAGGACACCTTATGCTCACCATTAATTCTAAAAGACCAGATTGCAACAAATGAGCATATATTCAAATATTTCATATTGCATAAAGCATAATAAAGGAGCAGATGCATTTAAAATTGCATGATAAAATTGGTCAAACAATGGCCGTAACTCGTCCACATGGCTGACACTGACAAAAGATCTACAAACTGCAGTACAGGGTTTCAGGGTAAATCTTGTGGGGATTTAACTGACCTAGGCAGATACAAAAGTTACATTTCTTGCTTTATCTTGGTCTTAACCATCCAGCAGAAAAGTATAAAAATGAGGTATAAAAAGTAAAGCCATACTAATATGCTGAGCTGTAAAAGGCTAAAGTCAACAACTTCTTACACTGCCAGTCCTGCAGATAACCCACTACTACTATGGACTACTGGACTATATTGGATTACTTTACAGAATTCATGTACTTACAATATTTGAATGGAAATGGAATACCCATCTCATACAAAAATAAACAAAAAAGCGGGACATAAAAGAAGGACCATTTTGTAGTGGAAAAATAAAATATACATATGTATAAACAAAATAGCATAGATACAGCTACTTTCTCTTAGTTCAATGAGAAAAAATTTTGAACTAATACTGTTTAGACAAAATATCATGTGTATATCTTATATTATGAGTAACTACTACGAAGACATAAATATGCAATGTATTCATTATTGTAACTGTCCTACTAATCTGTTTTAAAACTGTCTCACTAATCTGTTTTGAAACTGTCTCATTGCTATTTCTTTCTCAGTAAAATATAAAAAAAGAAAATAAAAATAATAAAATTGCATGCTGATTTTATAGCCAATTATAGTGGTTTTAAAATATGACCACAAATTCTTTGACACTCTTCCTTTTAAAAGTGGAATCCTAAATCTTCCCCTCTTGAGGACAGACTGTAGTTAATAACTTCTTTCTAAGGAAGTAAATATGTCAGTTATTGAGGCATGTGAAGCCTGAGGCAGGCATTAAAGGCTGTCTGAAGTCACACACTTTGGGAAAGCCAGCTGCCATGTTATAAGGAACACAGGCGGCCCTGTGGAGAAACCTCAGTGCCAAGGAATTAAGTGCTCCTGCCAACAGCTGGCAGCTAAGACCGCCTGCCGACAGCAACCTGAGTGTGCATCTTAGAAGTGGGTCCTCAGGCCCAGTGCCAGGCCTCAGATGCTGTGGTCCCAGCCAGAGTCCTATTTGCAACCTCTAGGAAGACCTGCACTGGAACCATCTAGCTAGTCAACCCCAACTTTCTGACTCCTAATCTATAAAATATAGGTTGGACACCCCAATCCAACAATCTGAAATCCAAAATGCTTCCAACTTTAATTTATTTTATTTTACTTTTAACGTATTTGGTATAGGGTCTCACCACGGCAGCTCAGACTCGTAGTGGTCATCCTGTTTTCAGCCTCCCCAGTGCTGGGATTACAGGCGTCAGCCACCATGCCCAGTCCTGGTGGCTGGCTCAGCACAGCCAGGGGTGGGGCCGGTGTGGCATGTGGTACTGGGGACCATATCCCAGTTCCTGTACTTGCCTAAGCAGGTGCTTAGTCCACTGAGCTATCTTATCGGCACTCGAGCTTTAAAAGTTTTGAGCACCAACCAGACACCACATGCAGAAAATCCTAAACCTAGGTCAGCTGTATGCTTCATGTCATAAGCAAAAGGTAGGCCCACTAAAAATACTGTATAATATTGCCTTCAGTTGTATATGAAACATACATAAATTCCGTGTTTAGAATTCCTTCCCATCCTTAAGATATCCCAGAATATATGTGAATATCCCAAAGTTTAAAAATTTCAAAATTTCTAACATTTACAGTCAGGAGTACTTAGAATAAATGATACTCAGAGTTAAGGCTTGTATCTAGAAGTCCTTCCAGAGGCTCCTGCGGTCAGCGATGGAGCTTTCCACAGGTGACTGGATCTAAGTTGTGTGCTGCTGGGATCCAGCCTGTGATACTGCAACTCATTCATGGTGTGATGCTATGATTAAGGCTGCCTTACCAAGCCTAAGGGCTGGTATCCTGGGTAAAATGTAAGGGACAGAGAGAGGGCTAATATGGCTGCTTGTCACCAGCTGCCTGCTGCCTGCTGCCTTCTGCCCACCATGAACTGCTTCTCCTCTGAGATGTCCCCTGCCATGTGCACCCTGCTTGGAGCAAGCCAGCCATGAACTGAAACCTGCTCAAACTGTGAACCAAATAAATCTTTCCCCCTTTAACTTTGGGTGTCAGGTATTTTGGCTCAGCTATGAGAAAAGCAAGGTACTCGATCTGTACTAATTAGTTGTTTTAAGCTGCTTTATTTGCAGTAATTATGCAGCAATAAATAACTAATGAACCATCACAAGACTTAAATTTTCTAGACAAACATTCAATGTCTCGTCTACTGTTTCTACCTTTTCTCCTTCCTTTTCTGTACATCTCAGGAATTTGTTTTATCCATCACTCCTCTCTGTTTGATAATCAGTATCACCATCTCTACTTCTTTCTTAAATCCTTCTAAAAGGAACAAGTTTCTCCCTTCTTAAATGAAGAACAAAGCTAATCCTAGTGCGATTCTATGTGCCTCCTGCTATGTGCTGCAGGCTCCCTTCCTGTATGTCCAGCCCTATGAGCTAACCTATGTCTTGCTTGGCATTTGTACCTCCTACCATGCCTTAAACTACTGTGACTGCTACAGCAATCGGAAGCCATGCATGCTGAGCTGGCCTCCTAGCCATGGACTCTGCTTCTTAACCCCTCCTGGTATCTCATATGCCCACCAGCAGCACACTCAATCTTTCTCCTTACATTACTCTCTGTGCTCCTTATTCAGGAAATCACATTGGCCAAGCCAGAGATTTGGGGTCACTGTCAATTTCTCCATTTCTCTCACTGCCTGCAATGATCCAGTCACCAAATCTCATCATTCTTATACATTTTTCCCCACTGATCTTACCCTCACCTCTCTTGCCAATCACCATAATGGCCCACTGGCTCCCTGCTTCAGATCTGCTCACTACAGTCACTTTCAACACCACCTCCAAGGTCCCACTCCCAAAGCACAAAGTAAGTTGTCCCTTGCTTGCTGCTAAGTTAACTCCTTACTTACACATAAGATCCAATCCTTATTAAATAACTCTAATAGCAGTTAGTATCTATGCAGCACTTCATGTATGCCTAGCGCTATTACAAGAATCGGATGCGTATTCACGTATTTAGTTGTACTGAGGGTGTAACTCAGCAGTATAGCTCTTCCCTACCAAGGTCCTGGTACAAAGTCCTGGATTTTATCTCCAGCACTAGAATTCACAAAGTGGGTGCTGAACATCCACTCACCCTTCTATAGATGAACGAGTAAGACACAAAATGTAATTTCTCCTTAGGGGCTGGCCAGATAGCTCAGCCGATTAAAGCACCTGCTTAGGCAGAGGCTGGGTCCAGGGCTTTGATCCCCAGCGTGCCGTGCCAGTCCCACTCCTGGGGCATGCTGAGATGGTGAATGAGACTGGGCACGGTGGTGCACGCCTGTAATCTCAGCGCTTGGGTGGCTGAAAAACAGGAGGCTCACTACAAGTCCAGTCTGTGCAGTGAGACCCTGTAGACCTGGACTAAATACATTTGTTTTAAAAATGTAACTTCTCCTTGGTCATGGTGTCAGTAAATTGTAGAACCAGATTTTGAACTCAGGCTGACTCCAGAGCACAACAGCTTTATTTTATTTATGTATGTATTTGTCCTTTTTTAGTGAATTCTCCCTCCCAGCGTTTAGTCCAGTACTAATCCCTCAGGCAGGGAACACAGGACCTTCGCTTATGTGACCCAGCATCCCTTCCCCATGGGCATCCACACTCACCCGTGCTCTCATGCTGAGGCCCCCAACATGCAGGTCTTTCTCCTGCCCTCGTCCTCTCTTCTCCTCCCTTGACCCTCCCTGCCCAACTGACAATACTTGCTCATTTTTCAAGACTACACTCAAGGAACCTAACACCCATGCAGTGAAGATTCCCATCCCTCCCTAGGGAGCATATTCATACCTTCTTTTGTGGCCTCAAGTAACCCTACACAGACTGCTTGCTAGCACTCGTTCATACGCCAGGCTACTCCGAAGTATCCCTTCCCTTCCCCACCCCTGTGAGCATTCTCCCCTGGGCCGCTGACTAGATTTGGCCACACCACTTATTTTGACAGTGGAATGTGAGTAGATGCGATGCAAGTGGAGAATTTAACTCTGCTTGCTGCCTGGCTTTGGCTGAGCTCTGGCGCACCTGTCCTTCCTCTGCCCTAAAGAGAACAAATCTCCCAAGCTGCCTGCAGTGCAAGGAAAAGAGAGATATGAGAAGCAGAAAGAACCCAGTGCAGCCTGGAGCCAAGCGCTTCCCAGATGCAGCTTGAGTGGAACCACTGCAGCTGACCCTTCAAATAGAATGCGCCTCTGGCACCTGCCACTGAGACTCGAGAGGGCTTGTTACAGCACATCATTGCATTAAAAACTATCCAACACATGCCAAGAAATCTTAATTGCATTTTTTTACATATCTTGAGATATGGAAACAGTGCCTAGAACATTAAAGCCCTTCATAGATTAGTTTACATGCCATTAAATTCTCTCTCTCTTAATGTATATAATTTAAATTTCTTCAGTGTTTCACTCAATACTACACAACCATCACCACTATTTAATTCTGGAATATTCTGATCACCCTCCCTCTCAAAAAACCATAGCCATTAGCAATCTCTTCATAAATAATAAACTTGGAGAAAATATTCAGAAAAAGTCTTATTACAAATTAGCATGGTATACAAACATTGTAGAAAAAGTATTTTCTAGAAATGTTTTCCTTAAGATATTTTAAGTATATTTATCTACTAAATAAGCTAAACCCACATTTCCCATATATTTTAAATATAAATATTTAACATTCTTTTTAATTGCTATTGCCAAGCAAAGGCTATGTGGGGATTTACTCTTCAGTCTACAGATTACAGAGAGATAATTATGTTAAAAGCCACAGGAAAAAAATCTCATATAGTTCAAAGCTATCAGTAAATGAGGAAAGCATGACATTGAATCTGCTTTTACACTGAAAAAAAAACCTTCTGGTCCAATGCCAAAAAAATTATATCTCAAAACTCTAATAAACAATGTCAGAGCTTCAACTATTAGCAAATAAATACTTCAAAAATATATAAATGGCTCCCCCAAAAATGACAAGGACTGAAAAATTCATTTCAGTAGCTAACTTGAAATCATGTGGCTAAATACTATTACTCATTCTTTTCTTTTACATAACAAAGATAACTATTTTTAAAACTATAAAGAAAAGCTCATTTTGTTCTATTAATCAAAAATGTGAGAGAGAGTTCTTTATTCAGAGGGCAGTACTGTAAAAGAGATGCCTTTTGGGAAAAGTTTATTAAAGACTTAAATGTTAAATAATGGGATAAATTTTTAAAACTTATGTCAAGAGTACAATGTTCTAATTTCAAAACATATTTTGTCCATATTTCTTTAAAAATGCACACTTGGCTTTATTTTGGTGTGCCAGACGAAACCATTTCGCCAAATCCCAGAATCCTAGAAAGCAATCATTCTAGTCCTGTCCTCATACCCTTCCAAAAAAAAAAGTAAAATTCTGACCAAAGCCCAGCAAAGTAACCAGTGAGCTTTCAAATATCCCGTCTCCACCTAAGCTGTCCAGCCAGTTTTTATTTTTACCTCCCCTTCCCTGGACTCCTTCTGTCAGGACCCAGCTGCGCTGTGCCAATCTGGGTCACTCAACACAGAGGATCAGTGGGCGACAGCCGCCGCGTCCACTTTTAGAAGGGCCCAAATGCCTGCGGAGTGCTAAGCACAGAGCCGCGCCTTCTCTGGATCTGTGTGATTTTGCTATTCCTAGGCTTCTGGCTTCAAAAACTGTACACCTACCTGGGAACATAAAATTCAGGGAGGAAGCAACCAGTCTCTGCCATTGGATCCTTTTTATTTCTCACATTTTGGGGGGGGGGGCGGGTACCAGGGATTAAACAGGGTCTTGGTGCTTACTAGGCAGGCGCTTAGGCCACTGAGCTAGCTCCCCAGCCCCTTCAGTTATTCTTATTTTTAAAATTAAACAGCCTCACTACCAATTCACAAACAGGCCTTCCTGACTTCTCGGATTCACACACCTAAAAGGTGTTAACGGTGATTCCTCAGTTTTCAATGACAAGGTAGATAAAAGCTCACAAACTACAGTGGAGTTCTTCTGCTCACCTGTTGTAAAAAAAAATTGTTAATATTTTATCAAGCCACTCTAACATTTTTTAAATGTTGTTACTTTACAATTCAGTATAAATGAATTCCATAGATACTGGGAAGAAAAAAAAGTTGAGCTTCCCTGGATGGATCTTTTCTTTCATCAACATATGAAAAATCAATTTGGTTCATTTAATCATATTTCTATACCTTGTAGAACCAGTCAGGTGCTGTGTGACAGTCAACGATAGCTCTAAAAGTGACATTATTCTAACTTTGTACAACTGTTAATAAAGTAAACCAACAGTGCCTTTTTTTTTAACCACTCCCCAATTACAATCCTACCTTCCTTCCAAGAATTAGCCGCAGTTCTGAGTTTCTAAATTATTTCCTTTCTATGTTCGCCTTTCCCCTATCGTTGCATTTTAATTAAAATGTTAGTGAACACTGGTGGCCTCCTCCCACTTTCCATTCTTCCAGCAAAAGCATCCAGATTGTCCTGCAGAGGACTCACCACTGCTCTGCTGGGTAGCAGCAGGTGGCAGCCAGGCCCTTTATTAAGTCAGCCTGCACAGAACCTAACAGTGCTAGCAGGCACAATATGAAATCTGCTATTCTTCCATTTGCTAATCATCACTTTAGGTCTAGGTTTCGCTGCCCAGGGCTATCTAGACCCAGAGGAGTGTCAGGGCCCAGCCCAGTGGAAAGTAATTGGTGCAAGGGGGTGTGAAGGAAAAACAAGAGTGAAGATAGCCCCACCACTGGCTCCAGGTTATTCTGCTCCCTTCACAGCTTTTCGTTAGAGTCCGAACTACTCTCACACAATATTTATCTTTTTAAAAGGCCTCCCGTTGCAGAGAATGTGTGAAGAGCCGGATAGGTGGAAGAGTCTCTTAGCAACCAGCAGCTGGGTGCCCAGAAGGTGCTGGGTAAACAGCATCCTAGATGGGGAGGGGGAGGGGCGGGTCAGCAGCTTGATCAGTGCTTAGCTGAGGTCAGGGTTTCTCCCAAGTTTTTACTTTTAAAGGATTCTGAAGAGTAACTCTGGAAATTTATCTCCCCCGATGAAGACACACACAAAGCAACTAAGGAGTATAGAACACAGCATAGCATGACAGTCACCAAGCCACGCTCTGGAACCAGATTGTCTCCGTTCAAACCTCAGTTCTGATGCCTACTAGCTGCAGGGAATCGGGCAGATCAGTTAGCATTTAATGCTTCCATTTTCCCACCTGTAAAATACTCACAGAAGAATGCTTACTTGAAAAGCACCTTACGTGGCAGGCGGAGCCAGGTGCTGCGCACTGCCCGGGCCTTTCACTCGGGCACCCCCACCAACCCGACATCTGAGAAGGGTCCCACAACCGCGCTGGCTATTACTGTTACCATTATTATTGACTCTGGCACCCCACCACACTACGTTATCACATTCCATCAACTCTGCCAGCAAGAATGAATCAGGCTTCCACTCGTCACCAACCCCTCCCTCCTATTTATGACGTCTTCAAGGTCCCTTCGGAAATAGGCAGTAAGCACATCTGTGGTGACATTTAGCTCCATAGGTAATTTTTTCACTTTCCATAACAAAGGCCAAGGGGATACTTTCTCGATGCTTCCACTCACTGGGTCATAACAGCTAATGATCACAGTCATGGTTGGTTCCTGATATCAGCTACTGGTTGTTAGTTTTTGTAGGTTTTCTTTTTCTTTAAAAATACACTGTTTTCTCACAAGGTATAACCAAAAATGTTTGCCAAACTATACTTACATTATTTAAAATCACTGACAGCAAAATAAGGTATTAATCTGGTTTTCATAAATTATCAAAATATAAAGATAATTATACATGAAACTTAGAGGGACTAAGAACAAAATATCAGACTCCATCAATAAAGAGTTCTAAGAGCCAAAAAAATAAAATAAAATAAAAATACCTACCTACAGCCAATACCCTAGGTTCGATGCCCTACACCACAAAAAATACAAAAATTTAAAATAAACAAATAATACTGACATGATAGCAACTCCCACAAGTAACCACTCTAATAAACATTCTTTTGTATAGATTCTCTGTAATTGGAAATATACTAAGTTTTCTCTCCAACTAACAACTGGGACTAAACCAGCCTTTTACAACAAGTGAGCCAAAGAGCAATGACTGCTATGAGATAAGAAAGAGAAGGTGAGAGTCCCAGGACAGAATGCCAAGTGAAGGTTTATTTTTAAAGAAAGATGTTTTGCTCCCCTGACTACAGGATTGGAACTCCAAGTTCAATGAGCCCCACCCCTAGCCAGGGGTGGGGGAGTTCGGGGTGTGGATCCTTAAATAATTCCTTCAGCTGATACCACCTACCAAAGGGCCAACAGTGGAATCACTTTCCGAGTGTCCAATCACTGCCTGTCTCCAGGCAACTATTGGGTGAACTGCTTTTTTTAATCACTCTTTAAAAACAAAACACTTTGCCTCCTGTCAGGGCTGCAACAGTGTCTATTTTCTCTGCCACAGCAGAGACTGAGTGCCAATCAGGGATCGTAGCTGGGCACACACTAACGGACCAATCCTCTGGCTGTGGGCAGTATAGCCAGGGGCCCTGGTGAGGGACAGACTGTGAAAAATGAGGAGGACCCAGGACAATGACCAAGACCCTGTTCTTGGCCACAGGAGCTCTGAGCTTATCAAAAGAACCAGACGTCATCTAATGAAACATCCATTATGTGAAATATGACAACTTTTCTAAGAGAGCTGAATGCTCGGGGTCAGGGGAACCAGAGGAGAGAAGGAAAATGGACTTAGAGGAAGTGAGGAGCATGTTATCCAGGCAGTCATCAGATGTAAGCCCTGCTTTGAAAGGGTCTGGTCCTGCAAAGTGAGGCAGAGGCCTTCAGGGTGGCCCCACCTCAACAGTCCTGATGTGCACTTCACTGCTGCCCACGAGAAAGCCCTGTGCAGGAGCTCCTCTGCAAGCCGGAGCAGCTGCTACTGACATGCTGTACAGCAGAATGGAAGAACCTTTCAGAAAGCATCTTACTAGGGAAGGCTGTGGGCTTCATTTTCCATGTCTCTGTTTGTTTCCTGGAAAGATGACGAACATGATGGTGACTCTGGCAGCAGATTAGATCATGAAGAGAGTTGGCTATCTAGGGGGCTCTCCAGGGTACCTTACATTACTAGTTCATGAAAATCCCTATTCAGTCAGGCATACCAACACACATGAGTTATCCCAGCTACTCGGGATGGGACCAATCTGGGGACTTTCACCCTTAACTAATCCCTAGTGTTTCGTTTTTTGGAACACCCACAACAATGGCATATAATAAAATTTTTCTCTTCAAATTCTTGTTCCTTGAACTTTTCTAGGTAACATTTAAATTTCATGCAAAAATTCAAACCTTTGCAATCCTTGGCATGAGTTAAAATGGGCTGGATATACAGCTCAGAGCTCCCTGGGTTCAAGCAAGATTCCCAATGCTGTTAACATAGATAGATAGATAGATAGATAGATAGATAGATAGATAGATAGATGATAGATAGATAGATAGATGATAGATAGATAGATGATAGATAGATAGATAGATAGATAGATAGATAGATAGATAGATAAATATCCCCCTACTATGGAGAACTTTAGGGCACATTTGCAAACCAGAGGACCAAAAAGCTCGAGAAATCACTCTGCTCACCCACCACCAATGTGCAGCTCTCCGGTAGTCCCTGCTACATCACAGGAGAGGCAGTGCAGCCTCTAAAGTCTCCACTTTGCTCAAGAATTTTAACTCCAGAATCCAGGCTCAAAGATAATCTCAGAGTTCTGTGCCATTTCTCCTAGGAGAGCCCTTCACTCGTGTCCTGGATGTCAATGGCCCAGGGGATTGTTATGGAAACTTCTCTGAGTGGCCTGCAAGAACAGTCAAGAATTTCTGACCCCCTCTCCTCCCACCCCAGGCACATACCTTCATCATACCTGGCAGCTTTTAGAGCATCTCTGCTTGACCTTTCCAAAGTGTAGTCACAGTGAAAGCATGCACTGCACGCACACTCCAGCCCTTTTCTCAACAAGTGAGCATCAATCCAATTCTCCTTACAATCCTGAAATGGCCCTGGCTTACCTATTACTTTCACTAAGAATTCTTATCTCTTGGGGCACTTTTCATTTAGGACCCCCCGTTCTCCTCATTCCTTGTCCTTGTAAATATATACCCTACCTTACAATTGTGCAGGGATTATTTAATCTCTCTCTTTTGCACTACATTTTACATTTCACAAGGGCAGGAACTATGTCTATTTTATTCATCATCTAACTGATTCCTAGCACTATGCCTGACATAATGTTAGGGTTCACTAAACATTTTCAGGAAACGAATCTTTCATATACTTTCACACATTAACACTTATTTTAAGGACTAGCCAAATAGCTCAGTGGATTAAAGTGCCTGCAAGCAGGCACAGGGACCAGGGGTTTGATTCCCTGGTCCCCAGAGTGTGCCCCACCCCAGGGGTGTGCTGAGATGGAAATTGAGACTGGGTGTGGTGGCATGCACCTGTAATTCCAGCTCTTGGGGGGCTGTAAACAGGCAATCACTACGAGTCTGATCTAGTAGTGAGACCCTGAACACCCTGTAGACCTTTCCCTAAAATACAAAAAAAAAAAGTAGAATAAGCACTTGCCTGGCAAGTGCAAGAGCCTGAGTTTAACCCCTAGTTCCACCAAAAAAAAAAAAAAAAAAAAAAAACACCCTATTTGAACTACCACTTAAAATGAAGCAAATTTGCATGCCAAGTGACTGTTTTCACATTTTAAACTATTTGACTGCACTGTCATTCAACTTCAATTAAAATAAAATACTCAATTAAAATAAGTGTTCGAGACATCATTTGTTAGAAATGTTTCTTAGGGGAGGAAAAATAGCAACAAATACAACTTCATTTTGTCATTTGGTATAGACTCACCTGGTGAACCCATTCAATTAAAAAGAAAAAGTTAGGCTACAGGGTTTTTTTTTTTTAAGTTTGGATCCTATAAATTAAAAAAAAAAAAGACACACAGGTCCTTCTGCCCTTGGCCTTTACTCAAAAAGCAAATGCAGGGCTGGCGAGACAGCTCAGCAGACTAAGCACCTGCTTACACAAGTGCAGGGAGCAGGTTCAACTCCTGACCACATGCTGGGCTGGCCCCACCCCCAGGCACGATGAGCCAGCCACCAAGACTGGGTGTGGTGGTGCATGCCTGTAATCCCAGCACTGGGAAGGCTGAAAAAGGAGAATCACTACAAGTCAGAGCTGTGTAGTGAGACCCTGTACAAAAAAAAAAAAAAGCAAGTACTGGTATAGTCTCACCCTCCTAATGCCCTACTAGGGGCTATGTAGGAATAGACACACAGGTAGGTAGATAGGTAGATAGATAGATAGGCAGATAGGCAGATAGGCAGATAGGCAGATAGGCAGATAGGTAGGTAGGTAGATAGATAGATAGATAGATAGATAGATAGATAGATAGATAGATAGATGACATCCTTGCTTCTAAAACTGACCACGAGGCTGAGCGGCTACCCGGAGTTGTGGGGTACAGCAACCACTGCAAGCTCACTGAAGGGCAGCAGAAACACAGCTCTCCAAGTCCAACCAATGCTTCTTCTTAAATGATCGCCAAAGATACAAGGATACAGTTTGGCAAGCAGCATAAAATTAAGGGGAAATAGCATCAGGCAAGTTACTCCTTAGGTGGATGCAATATGACCAAGTCACCTTGTTTCTTCCCTCATGCCAACAATAATCCCCTGGGACCCGATGGCTAAGCCACCAGGGTTAGTTGCATGAGATCAGCTCTTTAGAAGTGTTGTTTTCAAAAGTGCCAACATAGAATTTTCTCAGTCCAGACCTGAATCACATGACATCATTCTCCTTGCAAAGAGAGATATAACCTCTCATGTTCAGGCAGAAGTCTTTCCAATATCCTGGGGGTTTTTTGTGTATGTTTTTGGGTTTTGGGGGGGTTTTTTGAGAACATTTTTAAGTGTTAAGCCTAAAAGCAGCAAGCAAAGGAGAGGGGCCAGAGTCTCCCGTGGAGCCTGAGACTTCCCTCCTAGAATACGCTTTGGCAGGATGTGCATGTGAGAAGGCTCTGGGCTGCTCTACTGAAAGACAAATCCATGGGGTGTGGGCGGGTCCAGGAAGCCCCCATCTCTGAATCCACATCCTGCGCCACAGCTGGAGGTGCGGGGCACAGGAGACCTCTGCATTGTCTTAAAACAAGCTCAGTTCTTAGTCCCCATGAAATCTTCAGTGTAAGAGGAAATATAAGGGATCAGATAGATAACAGTGGCTGTGGAGTCAGGCAGGCTCGGTTCAAATCCTGACACTAATGAAGACTTACTGACTAAAACTCCTAGAAGCCCCGATTTCCTCAGCTGTAAATTTTTCTCTAACATTTACTTGTAACCTTGGGCAAGATACTTCATCTCTCAGAGCCTTAATCCTCCATCTGCAAATGGGGGATGATAATAGTGCTTGCTTTGTGAGGATTAATGTGTGTGCAGACTGCACCCAACGCTGATACACAGGAGTACTCAGCAGCAGCGCCATTACCATTATTATCATTACCATGTTATCCCCTATCCATGGCACTTCTAGGTTTCAGAACAGCCTCAAGCACAGAGAAGCTGCTGGGCCAAGTTTCATACTCCTAGAGATGCCTCGTCCCACCTTGCACTGACTGCCACCCAGAATCCAGCAAGGCCAGATGTCAGCACCATGGCCCCATTGTCAACCACCAGTGAGTGCAGGGCTGAGTTCCAGCTGCTGGGAAAACGTGCCCGCCCTTCCGAATGGCCAGTGCTCAGTCCGCCCATTTAGGACATGCTTGATGCAATTGGTTTCCAGGGAGATGCTGGGGCAAGAAGTAGGGCTCCACCTCCAGGGCTGCTTCCTCTCTCCCCAAATCTGTGGGACTTCACTGTTTTCCCGGCATGTGACAGCACTGTGTCATAGCAGCACTTGTATACAAACAAGCCAGGCTATTTCAATGTCATTGTGAGAAAGGGGCTGCTTTCTCCAATGCGCACATCTATTCAGATTACTACTCCTTGCTTGATCCACCCACAGAAGTTTTCCTTCCTCTTCTTCATCTCTCCAAAGCAGAGCCGGAGGACTATTTGCAAAGTTAAATCTTGGCTGTGATTTTAAAGAGATGTAAAGTAGGTGTTGCGGCACTTTCCTATTATCCCAGAATTAAGGCAGCTGAGGCAAGATGGTCATAAATTCAAGGCCTGCATGGGCTACACAGTGAGACCTTGGCTCGAAACAAATAAGTAAATAAATAAATAAATAAATCCATGTCTCCACTCTGTGGAGGTGGAGAATTAGGATGATGAATGACTATACAACTGATATATTGTGCCCTGTGTTACTGACCACCAAATGCTAGTTTATCTCAAAGACAACTCATAAAGCTTCCCAACTGCCAAGTAGTACAATGTCATTCTGTCTTGAATAACTAAGCTACCCTCAGTGCTTTTAATTCAGTTCCTAAGTTGAACCAAAAAATTCTACATGGGTTTGCAGAAGTGAACCACAATGATGAACTGAACTCTTCCAAACCTACTTCCCACTTCTTCGCAATATAGATTAGGTCATAAATGCGACTGTCTTTATCATTAAGTCCCATGGGCATGACATGATTAAAGTGAAAGGCATCCAGAAAGTTCTCAGATTGAGAAGTGAAGCTGAGTTGGGTTGAAATCTCTAGCCCCTCCCTAAAGGCTTGGCAACTTGTTCCAAATCACAACTGAAACCAAGCTGAAGGGACATCTGTTCCTCCAGAAAGGGTTTGGCACTGAAGAGAAGAACTACAGATTAGAACTGATTAATATTGTCATGGGTGGAGACACAGAGGTGGGGGGGAGCCAAGAAAGTTACAATCATCTACCTACTAACAAACAACTGTAAATCAGAAGAGAAGGGAGGAAAGCGGAAGGAAAAATTACAGAGGAATTATTCTTGTTTTCTAGCAGGACTTGACATATCTTCAGTGAACAAAACACTGCTGCAATTGAGATGAATATTTGAACACTATTTGTATAATAACTTAATATTGGATTGTCTGCAAGAAGAAAGGCATGAGAGTGCTGAGCTTGGGATCTAATAATGAAAACTATATATTAAATTTCAATATCCAACATACTACTGGAGGAAACTTTCCTAAACCATGCTGGGCTAGTGGAATCATCTTAGGAAGAGATTATCAAAGTTTTTCTCCTGGCCCCCAAATCACTTAAGCACAAATTAGAGTAACGTGTAGCATCTACTTCTAGTCCAAATAGCCAAAGTTAATAGGAGACAGACAGGCTGGGGGTATAACTTAGTACTACACAGATCCTGGACTCTATCAAATGAATGAATGAGTAATATTAGAATGAAATCTGTTGGTAATTGAGTTATATTTTATACTCTGAAAACAGGATTCTAAAGTGTTTCTTTCAAAGTTCGGCTTAGCTGTTATTAAGAAGCATAACAGCAGCAATAAGAGTGGCAGAAATAATGAGAGTAAGAACAATAGCAATGCTGTAATAATATTTGTGATGATAATACTAACCATCATTTGCATAGTACTTCCTAGGTACTAGCCAATATACAAGCATGATAAATAGATTAACATCCTAAACCCACACAACACTCCTATAAGGTAGGTGAGTTATTATCAATATCCTGGTTTACAGACTTTTCAACAATATCAGTTCGTTATTTGTGTTGTTAACAACTAGAGACGTTTCAGAGAAAACAGTTGGAACCACGAGGACAGGAAGAGCAGCTTGTCCCATGGCACCCACCTACAAGGTGACTCCAGGGCTCAAACCTGTGACCCCCCAAGTTCCAAAAATGGATTTCTTAGCCACCATTCTACACTTAGCTGCCCCTTGCTTAGGAAAACTTTCTAGCAAAGGAATGTGGAAGGCAATTAGCCATGCCCCAGTCTGACAGCAGCCAATCATACTTAAAATTTGAAGTTCCCTATAGTAGCCTCCCTAGACCCACAGTAAGACATGCGGCTTGCTCCTGCAGCTATAAAAAGTCCCTGGAAGCATTACTCAGCTGTCCCCACATGGTCTGTGGCCACTACAGCTTTCACCTTTGCCAGCAAAGGCAGAAGTAGGGGGTAGGACAAGGCTGGAGCCTGTTCCCAGGCCACATTTCCTGCTGGTAACACACTCCTACAACTGCCAAGGCTGAGAAATTCCTCATGAAGAAATTATGTCCTAGAGCTTTTTCCTTGAGTCTTTGTGAAGAATGAAGATTTTTCAAGCCAACCCCTGACTCAAGGAAACCAGGAACTGAGGAAGAAAGACAAGTGGCAAAGTTTGTTTATTAACCTGCTGTACACCACAAGGGAGCATTTTTCAGAAAGGATGAAATTCCTGACCAAAAAAAAAAAAAAAAAAAAGCCTGTGGGAAATTTAATCAACAACTGAACAAAAGAGAAAAACAAAGCCCTAACCAATGAGGATGTTGCCAAATACAATGGGGCCCCAAACGGAGATGCAATTGTCTCCAGATAAGAATCCCTAAGGAACTGGGCTCACACCAAGTATTACACTATTGCTATATTAGCCAAGGAATCTTTGCTCATAGGGCAACTGCGTGCAAAACCATCTGTTACTACCCTTGGGTTCTCGGGTTTGCAGACAAGACATTTACATTTCAAGAGGAACCTTTGGGAATAAAGGAAAGGTCTCTATTTTTTCCAGGAGCAAATACCCTTTTTACATACCCTGGAGGAGGGCGGAGGAAGCTCTCCTTTCCATGAAATCAAACTCCGAAATTGAAAGAAGATAGGCCTACTTCAATAATGCACACATGCTGCCTGGTCCTATAGCCACAAAAGCTAGTGCTTGGGGGTTTCTACCTTCTTCAGCTGGTATAAATGGCAAATTATCAAGAGTAATACCAAATTGCGCTGGGATGTAGCCCAGCGGTACAGCACCTGCCTGGCAAGCAAAAGGCCCTGAGTTCTACTCCTGGTAAAAAAACAAAAACAAGAATAATACCGCACTTTCTTTAGAGCCTAAAGGGACCCTACTTTCTCTGGAGCCTCTTCTTTTTTTTCTTAAGCCTGATATAAAAATCTGATGTTCTGTACTGCAACTTATTTAACCTGGAATACAGCAATACTCGAAAGCAGACCGTACCTGGGAGGCATTTTGTCTCATAACCTAGGTAGGGGCTGTAGTAGAATACTGGTGCCAGAACGCATGGAGGTGCACACTTCGGACCTGTGCACCGTCCTGTATGTAATTCATAACACAGTACGCCTTTTAAAACTGAGTGTGTCCAGGCTGCTTACCATTAAGGAAACCCGGAGACCAATCACTGGCCCTCAGGAACACGGAAGCTGTTTCTGCTCTTATACCCCTGCTGGCCCCCTCCCACATCCCAAATCTCTCCTGAAAATGTTCAAGTTCAAGAACCTGACCGAGCCCAACCGCGGGGCTCTGCCTAGGTGAGCAAGCGCCAAGTCCTCCCAGGCAGTCTGGAGCCTAGGCACGCAGCACCTGTCACTCTCTGAGCCTTCTGGACACGAATCAAAAACAAAAAGGCAACACGGGTTTCTCCTCTGGTGGTGAGCAAGCCGGGGCTTTCAGCAATAGAACTTCGGATTTATTCTTCGGATTTTTTTTTTTTCACTGTTTTTTTAAATAGGAACAGTAGTGCTAAACTAAGGAGCACTTCCTCGCACGGAGCAGGTTAACCGCGCAAAGGCGCAGGCCTGGGACTGGGGCACTGGGCGAGCCCGGTTTCTGCAGGGCTCAGGTTCAAGTCCGTAACCTCGCAGCTCAGTCACCCAGCCCTACCCTGGCCGCATCCGAGATCTGTGGTGCCCCGAGGTAGGAGCGGATCACTTAGTGACAGTCCCGGCACTAACAGGCTTCACCATCCTGTCAGGACGCAGCAGAGCACTTCCTCCCTTCACCTATTAGGCCGAGGGCCACATTCACCTGCTACCAAGCCCGAGAAAGGCCTCTCTTTTAAGCAGAGACTCCTCGCAAGGGTCACAGGGGCTACCCCTCCCTCTCACACCCTCCAAGCGTCCTGACCGCCACAACAGGGCATTTCAGCAGCGCAGGGCTGCCGAGCTCGTCTGCAGATAGTCATCGTGAATCAGGATCAGAGAGCACCTCCTGGCCCGAGCCAGAGCTCCGGTGATTTCCCCGGCCTGCCACCGCGGCATTTAGGAAGTGACCGGGCCAGGCACCCTGCCCCTCGCAGCCCACCCTTTGCCTCCGGGCCGCGTCTGTGAGGGCGGTGCGCTCGCAGGTGGCTCCTGCAGGCTCCCCCCACCCCGAGCACCTCGCCAGCCTCCCACTTGAGCCGGTGCCGGGCTACAGCGAGAGGCTCCGGCGCGTTTGCACCTTGGCGGAGACACTGGCAGCTGTGCTCTGAGCGCGGGGAGCAAGGCCAGGAGCAGAATGTGGGACAGCCCCTAAAAGAGGCGCCCGCAGGACTCGCGGGCTTGGGCTCCCGCGCCGTTGCAGCGCTTCAGCTCTCACCGCGCTCGCCTTGGTGGTGCCCGGACGCGGCAGAAACTGAGATTTGCGGGTCGCGCGGAAGGGATGCAGGAGCAGGGACTCCCTTCCCACCCCAAGCGTATAGCCACACCGCAATGTCCCTCATCCGCGCCGGCCCCAGCTCTCAAGCCAAAATGCCAGGGGATCACAGCTCGCCCGAGGCCCTGGCTGCTGACCCGGAGCGGCGGGGGGTGGGGGGTGCTGCGGTCCCAGCGCACCGGCAGGTCGCTCGCGGCGCCCTGCAGAGGCCGCAGCCGGCCACCCGCACCTACCTCGATCCACTTCTGCGCCTCGGAGAAGGCGGGCTCGGGGGGCGGCTCCGGCTGCAGGGGCTGCAGAGCTTCCAGACCGAGCGCAGGACAAGCCATTTGCGAAGCCCCGCGTCCGCTCGCGCGCTGGGCCGCCGGGATGAGCACGGCCGCCGCGGCCGCCGCAGGAGCGCGCTGCCCGCCCCTTCCCGC
>NW_004524734.1:4770090-4786055 GCF_000260255.1 Octodon degus | reverse complement strand
GTCCCGGGATCCCGCGCTGCGGCAGCCGGGCGCGCGGGCACCTGCCTGGCCTCCCGCCCCGGAGGTGGGGGCCGGGGACAGTCCCCGGCCCGGCGCCCGGAAGCGTGGGCCGTCGGATCTTTCTGTAAGAGAAGAAAAAGTAGAAAGTCCAGCAGGCTACCTGGGCCTTGGTCTGCGGATGTATTCAGCCGGTATTTATTAGAGACCTACTGTGCGCCGGCTGAGAACCTGTAGGTGGGGGTGTGGGTGGGGGGCACGGGGGAAGAAGGACAACAGAAATGCAAATCAAGAGACCTCACCGTCAAGCCCGGAATAGGTGAAGATGTAGGAGAGAGCTTGTGGCTCCGGAAGGCACGAGCAGGCGATTTCTGTGAGCCCCGCGCCTTTCTCCTGGAGGTTCTGTCCCTGGGAGGCACGCGGGAGGGCAGAGGACTGGAGGAGAGGGAGGAGGGGAGTCATCTCCCCCAGCTCACTCGGTACCCTCCTGAACACCCCAGAAGACGGCCGGTCTTCTCTTGCCCCATCCTACCCCACGTGGGGGATGGGAAGAGCCGCCCTGTTCCATCTGGTTTCCAGACCCAGCCTGATACATAAACCTTCCTGGGCCACCTCCTGAGCTGCGTTGTGATTTGCCTAAGAACACAACTGATGATCGTGGAAAGTTTCCTGAGATGGCATCACCAGGTGACATAAAAGTTTCTCTTGGGGCTGGGGAGATGGCTCAGTAGAATAAGTGCTTCCCTGGCAAGTGCAAGGGCCTGAGTTCAATCCCCGGTTCCGCCAAAAAAAAAAAAAAAAAAGTTTCTCTTGAACTCTGTTATCAGTAATTAATTGACATACATCATTAGACTTAAAGACATTCAAACCTACCACCATTATCATTAATATTTACAAGTCATCTAGCATCAGAGGACTCCACAAGAGGACATAGACTTTGGCGTTTAGGAGGTAACCACATTGCTAGTGCAGCGATACCTTTATTTCCGTATGATACACTTCTTCCAACAATAAAAGTAACTGAAGGAAATTTGGAAAATATAATAAAACAAATCTACACAAAAATCACGCAGTGGAGAGATCATTGCTATTTTGTAGGATATGAAGTAACTCAACATTTTGACTTGAAAAATAACTAAGACATGTACTACATAATACATGTCGAGTGATTGATATGGATACTGTATTGAACCAGCATGGGTTAGTTTTGCCTAGTCAGGAGGCTGAAGCAGGAAGAATGCTTAAGACCAGTGATTTGAGGGCAGCGTCGGTAACAAAATAACATCTTACTAGAGAAAAAAAAAAAAGTATGGATTCATTGTTCTGTTGTTTTGTAATGACTTTATTGAGATATAATTCATATACCATACAACCCACTTATTTAAACTGTGCAATAGTTGACAATGTGTATTTCTAAATGACTAGAAGAAGGAATTTTTAATGTTCTCATTACAAAAAATGATAAACGCTTGAGATGACAGATTTGCTAATTGACCCTACCTGATAATTAGACTATGTATGCATACATGGAAGCTTCACAGTATATCCCATAAATATGTACAATTATTATGGCAATTACAAGTAAAATATAGTTCAGTAGTTTTAAATGTATCCAGAGTTTTTCAGGCATTACCCTAATTGATTTTAGAACATTTTTACTTCTCTACAAAATAAACCCTAAATTAACAGTCACTCCTGTGCGCCCCTGAGCCCTGTCAAACATTAATATATTTTTCTGAGCTGGGCATGCTGACGCAGGTCTGTAACCTCAGGACTTTGGGAGGCTGAAGCAAGAGGACCGCAAGTTGGAGCCCCACCTGGGCAGGAATGTAGCTAAGTGTGAGCACCTAGATTCAATCACCAGCACCACAAATAAGTGGGAAAAAAATGAACGTGTTTGTGTGTGCGTGTGTGTTTCTTCTCCATACATTTTCCTATTTTGAACATTTTATATAAACAGACTCATAGGCTAGGCATGTAGTTCAGTGGTAGAGTGTGTGCTTAGTATGCCCAAGGCCCTGAGCCACTCCTCAGCTAAAATAAATAAGTGAATGAACAAACAAATAAATGAAATCATGAAATATGCGGTCCTTTGCATGTGGCCTTTTTCTCTTACCTTTATGTTCTTAATGCTCATCCATGCAGCATTGCAGCAAGTAACCATACTTTTTTCAAAGAGATGGAATATTACTACCGTGTCTGCTTGACCCCAAAGTCCTGAGCAGCTGGGACTAGAAGTGCACACTAAGTAGCAGGGACTACACCTGGCACTTCATTTTTTCTAATGCCAAATAATGTGCCACTGTGCTGCTGTGTGCTCTGTCTAGCCATTCACCAGTTGGAACTTTGCGCTATTTTCATTTTAGGTTTTTTGAATAATCCGGTTCTAAACATTTACGTGTGTGTGTGTGTGTGTGTGTGTGTGTGTGTGTGTATGGGTTTTCATTTCTTTTTTTATTAATTTTATTGAGAAAGAAATAGCAATGAGACAGTTTCAAAGCAGATTAGTAGGACAGGTACAATAATTAATACATTGCATATTGTTGTCTTCATAGTAGTTATTCATAGTACAAGATGCAGACATGATATCCTGTCCAAACACTAGTAGTACAAATTTTTCTTCTCATTGAATTAAGAGAAAGTATCATTTCTCTTAAGTATGTGCCAAAGAATGGCATTGCTGGGTTGAGTGATAACTCTGCGTTTAGCCTTTGTCAAACTACCAGACCTGTTTTCTTTAGCAGCCACACCATTTTACATTTTTACATTCCCACTGTAGTGTATGATGTTTCCTGTTTCTCTATATTCTTACCAACATTTGTTAATCTCCAGATTTTTATTACAGTTCTCAAAGTCCAGGACAGTACTTGATTTGGGTTTTAATTTACACTTCCCTGATGGCTAAAGATACTCAGCATCTTTTCATGTGTATGCTGACCATTTGCACATCTTCTTGGAAGAAATGTCGATTCAAGTCCCTTCCCATTTTCAATTGAGTTATTCATTGTTGTTGAGTTATGAGGGTTCTCTATTCTAGATACATGACATTTGTCAGAAACATGATATAAAATTTTTTTTCTCATTCTGTGTATTGGCTTTTTTACTTTCTAGGTGATCTCCTTTGAACCATAAAAGGTTTTATCTTCATAGTACAATATATCTACTTTTCTTGCTTTGCTTGTGTTTTTATGTCATAACTTAGCACTAACTAATCCCAAGCCACAAAGATTTTGCTTTATGTTTTAACCTAAGGTTCACAATTTTAGCTCTTACATGTAGATCTATGGTGAATTTTAGTTATTTTTCTGACAACATGAATTGTAAGGTCAAAGTGAAAATTTAGTGTGAGAGCCTGGGTCTTTTGAAAAGCAGATGCCAACGTGGACGTGAAGTACAAGGATTTTATTAGGGAAATGGCTTCAAGAGAAAGTACAGAGAAACCTGGAAACTGGTGGGAAAGCTTCCTAAGCACCAGGCATGTCTGACCTGGAGTGAAGAAGAAAGGCCAAGAACACTGGGGAGAAGCACTCTTTGGCTGCCATTCATCCAGAGAAAGCTTAGCAAGGCCAGCAGGAGGTCCTTGAATCACTGTCAGCTGCCAGAAGAGCCCAGCTCTCCAAGAAATGGGCTCCCCTTGGAATCGCTGCCATTTCTACTGATTGGCTAAGAGTAACCCTGTGTGAAGTACAGGGCCTGGGGGTGGTGCAATGTGGACAATTAGAACTAAGCAGTATTCCACAATTGAAAGATAGAGATAGAGGTAGAGGCAAAGGTAGAGGCAGGGAGAGGGGCAGGGGCAGGGATAGGGGCAGAAGCAGAGGCAGAGGCAGAGATAGAGATGAAAGGATGAACTAGAAATACTCCATCACAACCACCACACAGAGACAGAGTCCGTCTTGACCTCAGCTCTGAGTGTGTGAGCACAGGAAATGGGGTGCAAATCCCTTGGGAATGTGTCTTCATCACTTTAGCATGACTGGAACACAATACCCCACACCCACAGGTTCAAGGTTACATATTCTAGCTTGTAGCTTCAGTCCACATTGGGCAGGCTGTAAGGCAGAAATGGCCAAATGAAAGGCCTGGTTCTTTACAGCTGCTCATCCATACCAGCCTGGAAGCAAAAAGCAAGAAGGGAGAAGCCAGGGACAATACACTGACCTCCCTGTGACCTGCATCTTCCAACCAGGCCCCACCCCTAGCAATGCACTGAGCCATGAACTTAACAATGAGTGAATCCACTAGTGAGTATAGCACCCCCATGACACACTTGCCTTCCACACATGTGAACCTTTTGGAGGGTACTTTAAATCTAACCATAACAATGTGTAAGCATAAGACTAGTCCTCTTCATAGATAAAATGTAAATGATCCCGCCCCCTCTCTCCACTAAGCTAAAAGAATTAACTTAGAATGTGACCTATGACCTCTAAGGCACCTAACAGAAGCAAAGTAAAATTAGAAAACAAGCCCTCTAAGCTTTCCCTTATACAAAACCTACTGAATATGAGGTATAGCCGGCAGGCACAAAATGTATACATGAAAGAAAAAATGCATGCATGAACAGGACAAAATCAAGACTGAAAAAAAAAAAAAAACTATTTAAGATCCCTAGAAATTCATTGATTAACTGGGCATGATGGTGCATACCTGTGATCGTAGTACTGGGAGGCTGAAGCCAAAGAATCTCAGGGAGTTTGAGACCAGCCTGGGCTACAGAGTGAGTTCAAGACCAGCCTGAACTACATAGTGAGATCTTGTCTCAAAAAAAAAGAAAGAAAGAAAAAAAAAAGAAAAAGAAAAAAAGATTGCGCATGCCAGCACTGGGGAGACTGAAAACAGGAGGATCATTAGAGTCTAAGCTGCATAGTGAGACCCTGTTTAAATACATTAAAAAAAAGAAAGAAATCCATTGAATAGCTTTCACACAAAGCTTATAAAAAACATTCTCAGATGATTAAATTCAGGAAATAATGAATCAAAAACAGAATAGCAAAATGCAATGAAAGGAAATAGGAAAGTGCACAAGGAAAACAACAAGTGCAAAATGTAGTTGTAAGTTTAAATCTTAAAAGATGGATTAGAGTATAGGTCAGACACATGTGAAGAAAAGATTTGGAACTAGACAACAGATATTTGGAAATTATATGAAACAAAGCAGAGGACACTAGAAACAATATTAAAGGTAGGCCAAGACTTGCGCTGAGCCAGCTACCAAGACAGGACATGGTGGCACACACCTGTAATCCCAGCAGTGGGGATGCTGAGACAGGAGGACCACTATGAGCCTGAGCTGCATAGTGAGACGCTGTACCAAATAGACAGATAGTTAGATAGATAGATAGATAGATAGATAGATAGATAGATAGATAGATAGATAGATAGACAGACAGACAGACAGACAGACAGACAGACAGGCTAAGGGAGTGTAAAGATCTCATAAAACAATTACTAGGAATTGTTGAAGAAAATGGAAAAAACAGAATTTGGGAAAATAATGGCTAGAATTTATTAGATTTAATTAAATACCTAGTCATTAAATTCAGAGAGCACAATGAATCCAGATATATAATACAATATGTAATACTGTACATATACATATATCTATATAAACATATACATATGTATGTACATAAACTGTAGTTGTGTGTGTGTGTGTGTGTGTGTGTGTGTGTGTGTGTGTGTGTGTTTTACTGAGGACTATGCCCGGGACCTTCATAATGAGCTACATCCCCAGCCCATTTTTGATTCTCAGACAGGATCTAACCACGTCATTAAATTGCCCAGGCTGGGCATAAACTTGCAATCCTTCTGCCTCAGCCTCCCAGGGTACTGGAGTTACAGGTGATATTTTCATGCCCTGTTAGTACTATATTTAATTAAAACACACATGGTTTAATTCTAAAGAGAAATAGCAAAATATCTGATTGTCTATATCTGTACCATATAATGCTATATTATGCTATACTATGGTTAAATGTATAGTAGTAGAGAAAGTATACTTTCTCTTTGACAATGGCACTTCCATGCCTTAGCACCAAGTACAGGATGAAAGCATGAATGGATAATGGATGGATGGATGATGAATAGATGGATGGATGATGGATGGATGGATGGATGGATGGATGGATGGATGGATGGATGGATGGATGAATGATGAATGATGGATGGATGGGTGGATGATGGATGGATGGATGGATGGATGGATGGATGGATGGATGGATGGATAGATGGATGGATGGTGGATGAATGATGGATGGATGATGGATGGATGGATGATGGATGGACAGATGATGGATGGATGATGGATGGATGGATGATGGATGGATGAATGATGGATGGATGGATAGATGATGGATGGATGGATGCATGATGGATGGATGGATGGATGGATGGATGGATGGATGGATGATGGATGGATGGATGATGGATGGATGGATGGATGGATGGATGGATGGATGGTGGATCAATGATGGATGAATGATGGATGGATGGATGATGGATGGATAGATAGATGATGGATGGAAGACAATAGTTACATGAAAACCCATATAAGTAGTTTGAATCAATTTATAGTGAAAATCAGATGTACTCCCAATATGTAATGTTTGTATATGGGTACATGTGTGTATAAAAAATGAACATGTAAATTTAACATGACATTTAAAAACTTTTAACTTTTCAATTATATTTATTTCACAGAATTTTGTCAATATTGCATAAGAGAACTGTGTAGAAATTATACAGATAACACTTCTGAGCCATCTGAGCACCCTCATAAAATCTGAAGCATAACATCAGTGACCTTTCTTTCAAATTTTCTTCTCATTTCCTTTCTCCTCGGACCCTTAAATATGAAGTGCTTATAACTTAAATATGAAGTGCTTTCCCCAAACATTCACATGTTGAGGGCATGCTTTCCAATGCAGCAATGTTCAGAAGTGAAATACAGCTGGCACCACAGGCCGCACTGGCCCCGCCCCCCAGGTGCACTGAGCCAGCCACCGAGACCAGAAACAGTGGCACACGCCTGTAATCCCAGCACTGTGGATGCTGCACACAGGAGGACCACTACAAGTCGGACCTGGCTATGTGTTAAAAATACATATATTAAAAATAATAACTAAAAATAATAATAAAAGAAGTAGAATCTAGAGAATTGACTAGGGGGGAACCAGCCTGACCCGTGGATGAATCTCTGCCCAGAATGGGCTGCTAGGCGCGGGGCCTCACAGGAGAAGTAGTTCCCTCACCGGCAGTGCAGATGGATGTGTCTTTGAAGGATATATCTCTTCCCTGGTTCTTTTCCTTCCTCTCCAGCTCTCCTATACCACTTGTTTCTTTCATGATGTTTCTGCCTTGATACAGGCCTACAGCAAGGAGCTGGCTGGCCATGGATCGAAGCCCCTGGAACTGTGAGCTACAGTCAACCTCCATATTGGCTGGGTACCTTGTCCCCATAGTGTAAGGTGACCAACACAGATGCCTGCTTGTTGGAGTTGCTCCTGGCTTTCCTCTCTATCTTATATTGCTCAGACTTTCTATATATTTTTTATCTTCCCGATCTTCTGGGTGACTGCCTTAAACTCATTTTCTAGTTTTCCTACTGATTTTCATTTTATTTTTGGCTGTACTTAGAATCAAATCCAGGGCCTTGCACATATGAGTCAAACACTTTTGGGCAGGGCTGTAACTCAGCTGTACAGCGTCTGCCTGGAAAGCACGAGGTTGTGAGTTTGACTCTTGTTACACACACACAAAAAAAAAAAAAAAAAAAAAAGAAGAAGAAGAAAAGAAAAGAAAAAAAAAGAAAGTAAAAGAAAAAGAAAAAAAAGCATTCTATCACTGAGCTACATTCTCCAGCCTTGCATTTTTATTTTTAGTAACTACAAATTTATCTCCAAGAGTTGGCTGCATTTTTGAGTATTGCTTTTCATTAGCAAAATAGGCTTGTTTTGTAGATATATATTAACTACTTTAATCTGAGTATATCAGAGGTTTTAAGTTTGTTTCTTATTGGGCAATTGAAAAGTTGTGCATTGTCATTGCTGGTGATTACAAGGTCACATAAAAATTCAGTGAACTAAATAAGCTTTGTACATTCTATTCTTTCTAAATTCTATTTTGAAAAAAACTGACTTTAGTGTTATGGAAGAAATAAAATCAAAGGTAGAACAAAGTTTCATTGGGCCTAAATCTTTTATGAATTACTAATATAAAATTAGGTTTGGCTTAGGCTTTATCGTTATAATATTTATTTAAAATGACAAAAGAAATCAAACAAATTACAAGTTATAAAAAGCTGTCAAATATGACTGCTATTATAAAACCCAGAAGAATAACATTATTTTTGTTAATTAACTAACTGCCTAATGCATCTCCACAGTGCTTTGTTCCTACCTTTTTTAGACTGTATGCTGTTTTTGATTACTTCATCATATGATAACATTTTATTTTTTTCCATAAATTTATTGAGAAACAAATAGCAATGAGACAGTTTCAAATCAAATTGGTAGGACAGTTTCAATAATTAACACATTGCATACATTCTTCCTAGTGGTTAATTGCTGTACAAGATGCGGTCTTGATATCCTATTTACAAACGCCATTAGAACAAATCCCTCTATTCATTAAGAGAATGTAACTATATATCTATCCTAAGCACTTTGAATACACAGATACAAAATGGACATTCATCTGTATCCTCGTATTTTGTTAAGTTCCATCATTTAAATATTATAGGTGTGTAAACTCAGCAAAATATTCTAAAAGAGTTCAGTAGTCCATAATAGTATTGGGTCTTCTGCTTGACTGGCAATGTCAGAAATTGTTGATCTGAGTCCCCTACAGCTCAACATAACAACATGGCTTTACTTCTTATACTTCGTTTTTATACTTTTCTGCTGGATGGTTAAGACCAAGGTAAAGCAGGACCTATGCAACAAGAGTTGTAGCTTTTGGGTCTGATAAGGTCAGTGAAATCTGCTCAGGTTTTATCCTGAGATCCTGTACTTCAGATTGTAGAACCTTTGTCAGTGTCAGCCATGTGGATGAGTCACGGCCATTGCTTGGCCAATGTGCTCTCTGTGAAAGCCTGAGAGAATGTTTTCTCTCCATGTGACTCTCCTTAGGCACACTCTACATCATCAATCACTTTCCTCTTTGGCCCCATAATCTCCTTGATCAGAAAATTTGGGACACTACTGAGTTACATGACGTTACAGTACAAATTCTCGTATGTCCTGAGTCTTAACTGACCTTGGAAGGCTAGGGCCAAAATATTGGCTTTCCTTGCAGCCCTCCTTTTTCTCTAATTTTGGTCTGCAAACTTAGGTTGTTAACCACCCAGAAGACAAGCTTATTGTTATTACCATATAACCTAGACTGTTAAGCTTAACCTCACTATCTATCTGAATAGCAAACATCTTAGGCATAACATGGAACAGGTATTTTTCATCAAGTATTAATATGTTGAACTTTAAGTCCCTATAGAATATGATGAAAAAACATTTAAAAATTAGAATATATTTTTAAAAATAGACATAAAGAATTATATACTTCTTGTGTTTACACATAAGTCCAAAAATCTAACCATATACAACTTTGAAGCAAGACAGCCCCACAATATTCCTTTTCCTATCTCTTGCCTTCATGATAACATTTTATACTGGAGCCAGTGAGATAGTGCAGTGGTCTAAAGCACCTGCTTAGGCAAATTTAGGTAGCACAGGCACCATGGTTCAATCCCTGGCACCACATGCTGCTCCAGCCCCACCCCCAGGGTGGACGGAACTAGCCACAAAAGTAAAGTATAATCAGTTCTCCAGAGAGGAAAGAAAGGTTATTCAGGACTGTTTCTTGCACAATATATTGAAATATTTTCCCCACTACAAATCATTCTTACTAAGCCTTATTTCTACACTCATGCCAGGGAAAAATTAATTAAGACAAAATAATAAAGACCACAATATATCGTATATTAGGGAAAAAGATGGGATTGAACCCATAAACCCTCACACTAGCTATATCCCCAATTCTTTTATTTTTATTTTGAGACAAATTCTCACTAAGCCATTAAGTTGTTCAGGCTGAGATCCAACTTGGAATCTTCCTGCCTCAGCCCCAAAGTGCTAAAATTATGGGAATATGTGCTACCATACTGGGTTAATATATTATTTTAAAAGATGAAAAAGATCATGAATAGGGCTAGGGATATAGCTCAGCGGCATAAGCACCTGCCTGAAAGTGCAAGGTCTCCAGTTTGATCCCCAGGACCTCAAAAAAAAAAAAAAAAAGCTCATAAATAGTTGCTTCCGGAAAGCCTCTGCAAAATTCAAAGGTTGGTTTTCACTAAGAATAACAAAACAAAACAAAACAAAACAAAAAAAAACCCAGAGAAGTAATTCTACTTCTATTTCTGTATTTTTTTAAAGCACTGTACATAATTGTTCATTTAGAAGGTACTTTTTAAATGCATAGGCAAGTTTTTGTTTTTGTTTTTGTTTTTGTTTTTGTTTTTGTTTTTGTTTTTTTGCAGAACCAGGGATTGAACTCAGGCCCTTGTGCTTGCCAGGCAAGTGCTTATTCTACTGAATTATCTCTCCAGCCCCTGCATAGGCAAGTATCATCACTATTTTTTACTTTAGATCACTATAAATTTATTCTCATAAAAATATATGTAGCTGAATCAATATATGTCTGACGTTGACCATAAAACTGCAGATTATCAACCATAATTCCCATGTGGAATGCAAAGCTTATTCAAATGTAAGTTAAAATTGGATAATTTAAACCTTAAAAATTCATTGTGTTATAAAACTGCAGTGTTAATAGTAGTAATTGTTTTGTACTAAGATCAACAAAAGTTTTGTTTGTTTTTTAGTGTATTTGGTACAGGGTCTCATAATGCAGTTGTAGTGATCCTCCAGTTTTCAGCCCTCCCCAGCACTGGGATTATAGGTGTGTGCCGCCACACCCCGACTTGGTCACCAGCTTAGTGCACCCCGGGGCCAGAGCTGGCACAGCATGTAGTGCCAGAGATTGAACCCCAGTCCCTGCATTGCCTAGGCAGGCACTTAGTCTGCTGAGCCACTTTGCCTGCCCAGAAGATTTTTATAAAAGTATTTATCATTAATAAGGTTAAGAATTGCTGGTCCATGGAAATAATAAAACTTTGATTTTTTTTTAACTAATGGTTCTAAAATTCCCTTTCAGCCACACTGCACTGATGTCTTCCTCTACTCCGACTGCTCTAAGAGAGTATATTAGTCTGGGCACTTTATAGACATAAGAAGTTAACAGCTCTGGGGTTGGGAGGTGCAAGATCAAGGCCCAAGCAGGCTCAGTCTGCTGAGAACCTGTCCCTCACAGGTGACACCGTTATATGTCTGTACTTAGCAGAGGGAATGAACAAGTTCCCCCGGGACTGCAGCATAGAACACTGGTCCCATCTATGAGGGCCAGGCCCTCATGACTTAGTCAACCATCAATAACCACCGCATTGGGGATTACAGCAATTACTATAATGTGATGAAAATGTTTGATGTTCTCAAATTTGGGAAAATGTCTATCAATTTTATATAGCACCCACATGCTTTGAGTCAACAGTTTCTATTTACCCAGTTTGTCATCAGTGTTCTTGTGGTTGTTTTCTTTTAAGCTGTTTGTATGTTTGTTGGTTGGTTAGTTGGTTGGTTAGTACCAGGAGTCAAACTCGTGACCTTACGCTTCAGGCAGGCACTGTGCCTGCTGAACTATATCCTGACCCCAATCTATTAAGTTTTATATTACTGTTGTCATTGTCATGTACCACATGTTAACTTGGCTGTCTCACAAAATTCACACTTGAAGTGTGCCATGTGCTTACAATCACGTGTGCTGCTATATCAAGACTATTTGTGATAGGAAAGAACCTCCATTTTAAGCCAAGCATGGTGGTGCATGTCTGTAATCCTAGCATTCAGGGGGCTGAGGTGGAAGGATGGAAAGTTTGAGACCAGTCTGTGATAGATAGTGACACTCTTGTCTCAAAGAACACCACCAAAAAATAAATGAGAAACTCCATTTTGGCAAGAACTCATTGAAAAGCAGACCCCACCCCCACTTGTGATTTCATGTGCGTGGTGACGCCAGGACCCTGGTGAGCTAGCGCCTGGCCCCCCTTCTGCCTGATTTCTCCCCCACACCTGTGCCAGGGTGCCAGGCACCACGAGGCACAGACATGTCTCCAACCATTCCTGGCCCAGCAGCATCCTGTTGGCACTGAGTGATCAGTACAGCAGACAGTAGGAACAGCTCTAAAAGTTACTTCCACACCAGGACAGTTGGCAATAACAAGATCCTATGCAGCATACTGACCACACACATACATTAATACTTCATATAGTCTCTGCTCTACTTCCCCTTATCCAGATTCCAAAAATACCCAGAGTCATTGCACCACCCAACATAAAGGACATTGTGATCAAGTCTCTAGGCCAAAAGAGACAGCAGTTAAAATGTCTCTTACACATTTTACAAAAATATATAGCACTGTGAACACTTTGAATGGTCCTCCCAGGAACTTGGAAAGGTCCATCTGGAGAGGGGACAAGAAATTTAAATTACGTTCTTAATCTGCCTCAGATAAAAGAAAGACACAGTGAGATTAACTTTCTTCTGTAATTTGTTTGGATGCCTGGAAGGAACCCCAGACCCCGTACGTGCTAGGCAAGCAGCTCTACCCTGACCTACATCCCCAGCCATCGTCTAGCATTAATTCAGAAGAGAACAGTGCTCTTGAGAATGCCTTATTCTTCGCATGTTAATGAGTGCCTGGAAGCTCAGACAAAGCACTCATTCATGGTATGTTTTATTCCAAAAGGACAACTATATGACAGAATAAAATCAAACTTATCTGAATGTCTATTTTTTCATAGCAAGCAAAAATTAAAACAATTTTCTGCATGTTATAGCATACCTAAGGAAAAAATATAGTTTTTATGATGAAAACTACTAAAACTCATTAATGGTTTTCAGGTTTCAGAAATTATTTTCTCCCTTCCCTCTGATATGCACTGAAAGCTGCTGGAATTTGTGGAAGCATATAGCAAAGCATCATCAGTTTTCCTTTTATCAACTAACGTTAAAGCCCTTTAGGAAGGCAAAACGAAATACATATGGGGAGAGAAGTGGAGTAATGCAGCCTTCTCTGAAACTGTGCCGACTAAGGGCCTGTTTCCTATTCAGTTCAGATGCCAGGCAGTATGGCTGCTTCTATGTTCCCATGGAAACCGCAGCCTTGCTGAAGTTCAAGTTAATTTCTTACTGCCATCTGCCTGTTGCGCTGCAGGCCTTTCTCCAGCGAAATCAGTCAGAGCCCTGTGTGGAAAAAGAAGGTAACTTAGAAACTCCCTGGGCTGTTTCTTCAGAAGAGCCAAGATTGGAAACAGATCCAGCTGAACCTCAATAGGAATTAGTTGTTGGATAAAGGGAGTTAAAATATATTGTGTGAGCTCTTTCAAGAATGAACTGATATCTAATGCAAATGGACTAAATGGGTAGTTAAAAATAGTTTACCTTACATGGCTCAAAATTCATGTGGTGCTTTACCATCCTTTAAACCCCTGAAAAGGAGCAAACTTTTATGTGCTTCATGAAAGTGTTAATGATATCTTTAATCAAAAGGTCATAAACGAGTGACCCACATGATTTGACTGTCGACGTGGGTTTTCAGCCTACAAAGTGTTTTAAAACAATGCTTGAATTAGTTTCCAACTTCTACAAATTAGGAAACTTCATGGAAAAAAACAAAAGGCAGCTAGATCTCTACTTTCTGTAGAGAACTTGGAAGAGGACGCTGCATGACTGGTCGTGGAAGCCAGAGCTGACTGCAGCAGCTCCCTGGGAAGAGATGTGGCTTGCCCATTCGCCACCACCCCTGCCGCCTACTATTTACGTGTGCTGGCTGCTCCGTTCATTGACGGCAGCTGCGTGGCTCCTGCGCATCCTTTGCATTCACAGTCCCTTCCTTAAGTTCACGCAGTATCCACTTCCTCGGAAGTAATGCATAAAGTCTAAGACTCAAATGTGTAGATTCTTGGAATATAGTCTTCCCTCAGTATGGGATGGGGCAAAGGCACCTGAGGTAACCAACCAAACTCTAGATGCTCCTCTAAAGTGCAACAATACTTGCACATAACCTGAGGACAGCTTCCTCTATAATGCACTGTAAAGTGTCTCTAGATGATGCATGCCTAATACAATGTAATGCCGAAATAGTTGTTACGCTATATTATTTAGGGAACAGTGACAAAGAAGAAAGTCACTGCATGCTTGGTTAGATGCATTGTTTAGCCAAGTATTTCCCTTTTGAGATTAGTTGAGTCCACAGAGGCAGAACCTGCAGACACAGAAGTGACTGTACATTGCTTTGACCAGCCTGACACAGAGTAGCAAAGTTGATATTGCTCACATTTGTTTCTTCTTGGTGGCAATTACTGGATTTGAGTAACTTTTTTTTTTTTTTTTTTTTTTTTTTTTTGCCAAACTGGGGATTGAACTCAGGCCCTAGCCTTGCCAGGCAAGCACTTATTCTACTGAGCTATCTCCCATTTGCATTAAGTAGAAGTAAAGTAGGAAACTGTGGGCATACCAGCCTCTTGCTCTTGTCTTCATGATATTAGCAATAGTCATCTGTGCTTTGTTTATTCCCTGGTGTAATCTCCCACCAGACATTACAGAAACTGCCGAGGTCACTGGGATGTACCCCTTGTCATAGGTCAGAAAACTGAGGCTTACAAGGATCAGTGAACAACCTGAAGTCATATGGCGAGGAAATAAACTTTGTCTTCACTAAGTTCTGCCTGCCTCGATGTTCTGCACATTAAACTCCTATGTCTTTATGAATGTATTTACCCAGCGCTTAAAATGTCTATTGCTGTATTTTAAAATATATTTAAGAATATGTTCAGAATGAAAAAAGTCTATAACATAGAACCTCAAGGTGTAAATATCCTAAGGAGGCTGGGTGTGGTGGTGCATGCCTATAGTCCAAATACTTTAAGAGGCTGAGACCAGAGGATAGAAAAATTCAAGCCTACCCTGGGCAACATAGTGAGATTCTATCTCAAAATAATTAAGATTGTGCTGTAACTTACTGTGAAGTCCCTGGGTTCAAACCTCAGTATTGCATAAATAAATAAATAATCTAATAAAAGTAGTTACTTCAGCAAATTTTATTACCTGTGTTGATCATGAATAAATATGCATGAAATTACAAGATAACACAGTACATGTTAATATATAAGGAAATAGAACTGTAATAATAAATAAAATTGAGGCTGGAGTTAACCAAAAATAAAAGTTAAAAAATCAGTTAGGGGTATAGCTCAGTGGCAGTTTCCCCAGTATGCCAAACCACTGGGTTCAAGCCCATGTATGAAGGAGAATGGGAAGAAGGGCACAAAGATTTTTATTTTTTGGAGTCAGGATCTTACTATGCAGTCCAAGCTAGCCTTCAACTCCCATGTTCTGGCCTCAGCCTGCAGAGTGTGGGTACTCCAGGAGCGCACTGCCATGTCCAGCAACATGAAGTCATTTAAACTTTCAAGAGAGTGCAGTCTTTAGGGAAACAGACAGTAAGAGTCAGTTGAACAAGGAAGAATAGGCATTTCATGAGAAGATGAGTACCACTGGCTCCAAACGTCCTCGCTAGCACTCTGAGCTCCTAGCAGATGCTTTTTTATTATTAATTTTATTGAGAAACAAATAACAATGAGACAGTTTCAAAACAGGTTAGTAGGACAGTTATATTAATTAATGCATTGCATACTGTTGTCTTCATAGTAGTTATTCATAGTACAAGATGCAGACACGATATCCTGTCCAAACACTATTAGTACAAATCTTCTCATTGAATTAAGAGAAAGTAGCTATATATCTATCCTATTTTGTATGTGTGTATATATATATATATATATTTTTTTTTT
>NW_004524734.1:4752172-4769990 GCF_000260255.1 Octodon degus | reverse complement strand
TGCTACAAAATGGTCCTTCATTTATATCCCCCTTTTTTGTTTAGTTTCGTCAGAGAAGGGTATTCCATTTCCATTTAAATATTGTAGGTGCGTGAATTCAGTAAAATGATTCAATATACTCCAGTAGTCCATAATAGTAGTGGGTTATCCATAGGACTGGCAGTGTCAGAAGTTGTTGACTTGAGCATTTTACAGCTCAGCATATTAATATGACTTTACTTTTTATACCTCATTTTTATACTTTTCTGCTGGATGGTTAAGACCAATAAAACAAGACCTATATAGCAAGAAATGTAGCTTTTGAATCTGACAAGGTCAGTCAGATCCCCTCAGGACTTATCCTGAAACCCTGTACCACAGTTTGTAGATACTTTGTCAGGGTCAGCCATGTGGATGAGTCCCAGTCATTGCTTGGCTGATTTGCTTTCTGTGAAAGCCTGAGAGAATGTTTTCCCTCTAGGTGACTCTCCTTAGGGCTAGCAGATGTTTTTAGCTGCCTCTTGGTTCAGTGTTCCATACTGACTCCAGTAAGGAAGAAGTTCTTGGCCTGCTCAGATGGAGTGGGCAGTTTCTGAGGCTGCTTTGGCATCAATTTAAAAAAAAAAAATCTGTGGATGAGCATTTAAGATTAAAATGTAGTGCTGGGGATGTAGCTCAGTGGTAGAGTGCTTACATAGCAGGTTGTAGGGTCTGTGTTTGATCCTCAGCACAGAAAAACAGAAAGACTAATGGATAATACTCATTTCAGTGTTGCTGATAGTCATGAATAATTATAGTAACATGTGTCCAACAATCAGGGATTTATTAAATAAATTATTAAAATTGTATATTATTAAAATATATAGTCATTTACAATGTTCTGTTACTGGGCATGGTGACACATGTTTATAGTCCAGTACTCTGAGAGGTAGAGGCAGGAGAATCATGAGTTGGAACCACACCTGACCAACATAGCAACCTAGGGAGATCCAATCTCAAAATATAAAGTTAGAAATCTCCAGGGATATTGCTCAGTGTGAAGGCTCACAGTTCAGTATCATCAAAAAAAATCTATGCTTACTAATTTTCCATTGACTATAAAATATACTTAAGTAAAGGAAAACTATACTCGCACAGGAAATTTACACCACTGTGCTAACAGTGACAATCTTTGATTGGCCTGACTAAGAGTAATAGAAATTCTGTTTCCATTGAATTCTCTGTGTCTTCTAATAATTTTACAATGAGCATAGATTACTTGTTGTAGTGGATTTCTAACAGGTGGCCAACTTGCTACACGCAGTCAAATTAAGCTAGCATGGTGCAGGGTATGGGAGGCCCACCTGAGGATTGTTGCCAGCAGCATAAGGCAGAACCAAAGCTGCTGGACCGCTGTTAGGGGTGCTGTTTGGAGAAGCTGTTGGAGCTGTTGGAAGCTCCTAGTTCTCTTGCGCTGTTCTGCTGGAGAACCTTGTCATGCTGGCTTTCTCAATGATCTTTCAAAAAGCTTGAGTCCTCATCTTGAACATCGATCCTTGCTCCAGAGGGGAAGATGGTTCACTGCTCAGCCTCATGAAGCTTCTCGCATTAGCCTTCCTGATAGGAACTTGGCTTTCCTCATTGCTGGAAAAGCTCGGAACTTCACTGTTGCTGAGGATGGCTGTGGTATTTGGGGTGGGCGGAGCTCTGGTGCTTACCTTGAGAATTGCTTCCTGGCTCCAGTTCAGATCCCTCAGCCTGCTAGCACAGATCCTTCATCCCACTGGCATAGACTTCCTAGCTTCAACTACTGACCTTTGGGCCTTTCTAGCACAGATCCATGAAGTGGGCCTACATGAGACTTTGTTGTGGGCTCTAGGCCTCCAGCTGGACTGGTGAGAGGCATTGCTATGAGATCCAAGACTTCAGCTGGATTGTTTACTAAAAAGCAGGGTGGGGAGATAGCTTGGTAACATAAGCACCTGTCTAGCAAGTGTGAGGACCCAGGTTTGGTCCCTGGTACTGCATGCCATGCTGGTCCCCAAACTTGGCATGGTGGAGCACACCTGTAATCCCAGAACTGAGAGAGGCTGAGACAGGAGGATCACTACAAGTCTGAGCTGCATAGTAAGACCTTGTATCAAATAAATAAATTTTAAAAAGCAGGATGACCAAAACCTATCATGACAATGAATAAATGACAAGAGGCTAGACATGCAGAGCCACAGAGGGCTAAGATTATAAACCTAAAGAATTGTCTTGCCTAAATCTCTTCAGCATCTTTCCAACATTCCAGGAAATGATATAACTGTAAAAATGACTGAGCCGTTCTGCTCAGCAGGCACCAAGGGATCTTAAAAATTAATACAAGAGCCAATATTTTAACATATTCTCATGTAAATAGCTTCAATAGAGATAATTTATTTTCCCTTGCCTGTGTTGCCTAGACAACAAAATACAGAGAGGCATTTCTTTAAGGTGATTACTATCTCCTCTGTATGCAAGATGCTACAATTATTATCCAACCCCTTTAGTTCAGTCAGCCCAGTTGAGGGCCCGGATACACCCGACAACAAAGTAGTCTCTCTCCAAGCAGAGCACATTCCACTCCTGGTGCCCACTCCAAGGTTGTGCACTTGAAACCTCCACACGATTCCTTTCCATTCTGATCCATGCTGTTCCACTGCAACACACACACACACACACACACACACACACACACACACTCATACACTATACCTTGTCACATCATTTTTTAGTGATTTAACTTTGTATTTGTTTCCTAAGTATGCTATAACAAATTACTACAAATTTAGGGACTTAACTTTTTTTTTTCTAATCAAAATCAAGTCAGGAGAGCTACACTCCTCTGGTGGTTAAGGGAGAATCCTTCAGACTCTTTCAGCCTCTAAGGGCGCCCAGCCTTTCTTGGCCTCTGAGTCATGACTCTAGTCTGTTCCTCCATCTCTGTGGGGCTGCCTTTATACCTCTCTCCTCTTTCTATTACTGGGATCCCCATCCTTGCCTTAGGGAGCACTCAGAGTTCAAGATGACCTCATCGTGAGAGGCTTGACTACACTGGAAATGGCAGTACTTCCGCAGAAAGACACACCCGTGGCTGTTGCAGGTGAGAATTTGGATATATATTTTTTGCAGATGCAATAAAACCCACTAAAATGTTACACCTATACATGATTTTTTTCTTCTAAGTAACAAGTTAATTATGTTTCCAGTGAATATTTATTGGGAACTTACTCATGCAATGTGCTAAGCATTTTATAAGTATTATCTCAAAGATATAAAATATCTGTTCTCTACCCCATTCACTTCCACTTCCCCTCCAGTACCCAAATATCCAGTTTCCATTTGAGTAAAAGAGTAGCATTTCAAAACTTCCACCAATGAATAAAGCAACAGCTTTCGTGAGTGAGGAAGAGCTGCTGCTGCTTGCAGATGATTTCTAGAATGACCTGTTTGACCACTTTTTGAAACTGTACACCTAGACTTACAGTTAGTTGTAATACCAGTGTGATTTCTAAAATTCAGTGCCTAAAACCTGGATCTTTTTAAGAAGTACAATCTCTGCTTCTCAACTTATATCAAAAGCCTGGGTCAAATTAGATTACCTGAATGCATACTGACTCTTTCCAACTTGTTATTATGGAAGATTCCAAAGATCTACAACCTAAATTATGGGTATAAGATACCCATATATGACCTAAACTCTATGTTAATTTTCTTTTCATTTCTTTTTCTTTCTTTTTTTTTAGGAACCGGGGATTGAACTCAGGCCCTCGCGCTTGCCAGGGAAACATTTATTCCACTGTATTCCACTGAGCCATCTCCCCAGCCTCCAATATTCTATTTTAGCTTTATTCTGTAATTGTGCATCCACCTATCCTATCTATGAATCCATCACATATGATTTCTTTTTCTAAATACATCTTCATACACATCACTGAAGCAGATCAGAACCCAGGTAGACATCTGAAGACCAGAACGAGGCTGGAGGTTAGATGAGCACCCCTACTTTGTTCTATTTAGCAGTCAAACTGGGCAGCCAACTTGCCATAGGGAAAAGTAAGAAGTCACATAGGAGCCTAGGAGTGTGGCAAGGGGAGTCCTTTTCCGCAAGGACATAGAAAGAGTAGAAAATGAATTCCTTTACAAAGGACACCCTGAATGATGTGATGGATGAACATGTCCAACAGCATCCCAATAATAAACACAAGCTTCCTCCCATATTATCCACTACAGCCAAGCAATAATTAGACTTGAGGAACTCTAGTGTGATTTTTTTTTCTTGAGGTAGGATCTTCCTGTGTTTCCCAGGTTGCTCTATATCTCCTCAACTCCATGTGTTCCTCCTGCCTCAGCCTCTCAGTTACCTCAGATTACAGGTCAATGTCACTGCATTTAACTATTGTCTGCATTTTTCACAGTGCTCCTATGATGATCCATCTGTTTCTGTTTGCTTTTATCTGTTGGTTGCCCTCATTCTTTCCTGCTCCATAAAGACATTCTCTCTCTGGGCATGGTGGCACACACTTGTAGCCTCAGCACGTAAAAGGCTGAGACTCGATTGCTGCTTGCCAGTCTGGACAACGTAGTGAGTTCAAGTCCAGTCTGAGCTATATAGTGAAACCTTGCCTCTAAAAACCAGAAACAAAAATTTAAAAAATAGAAGCACATTCTCTATAGTTTATGATAATGGGCCCAGAGATAGGTTTCTGATCAAACCAAAAAGAATTATTTCTTTCCAGCCTGTGGCTTAAAAATTCCAGGAAAGACTAAAATTGGTTGATCTTGGAACACAGCTTTTTAGGACCAATCACTGAAGCCAAGAGCATGTGCCAGCCCCTGTGCTCGAGGAATAAAAGCTACTCTTGGGATTTGCATATGAAGTTTCCCTGATGGTTTATGGGACGTGGGTGTTAACAACATTGAAGAGTTCATAGCCAAATGGATTATTAGGAGTAAGGGATTTGGGAGGGATTATGTCCCAGGAGTATGAAGAGCATATCCTGTCCCCAGTTCCCTACTCTTTCCCTCTGGCTCTTCCTTGCTCTCTCTGATCCTTGCTGCCCTGAGGGGAGCTGCCCACCTGTACAATGGCATTTTGCCTGGGAGCCAGCCAACCGTGGACTGAAGCTTCTGGAATTATAGGCCAAGATAAACCTTTTCTGCTTTAAATTGTGTATGTCAGATGTTTGGTCACAGCAATGAAAAGCTGACTAACATAGCTATTGTAGGAGAAGTTAGAGGACTCTAGAGCCACTAGGACCATAAAGGAAATTCAGAGTTCTAACATTTTGGTTATATATGTGTCTTTTCATCTAAGGCCTACTCCTCCCATAAGCTTTGATAAAAGTTAAACTCCTAATGATGTTGCAGGAACAATATCATTAGCAAAGAGTTTTTATATTGTGACACTTTAGGTGCAGAGGTTTTATTTAGAAATCAGTTGAGATCAAGTGATTAGTAAAAAACTGATATGCTCTCAGACCAAGGAATAATAATAGAATATTAATAGTTTTTGCTAAGGTCAATCATGAAATTTTTACTCTTAGATTTTGTTGAGTAAAATAAAAATTGTAAGGGTGAATTCTAAGTGCTAAAGGAACGTGGTATGAAGGGGAGAGTAAACTGTTTAACCTCTGTCTAACCTTCTGTAGCATGTTTATTTAAACATTCCACCAATGTTGATATGATTCACCGAAGAATGTAACCTAGGTTATGTACTGTTAGATATAATTTATTTACAGATCTGCAGAACTTTGGCTGCTTCTATAACAAATGTTAAAAAAATAAACTAAATGTGCAAGACTTTAATCAAACAGTTTCAACATATAATATTAAAAACAAAATTGAGACAATTCCAAAACTTAAAAACAGCTTGGTTTTTCCAACTCAAAAATCTGACCAGTAATCGGAAAAAGAGCTTATTATCCCAGATAACCCATATAACACAAATCCAGCACCCCTTATGTCAAAGTCTCACCCAACTTTAATTCCAGGAATCAATCCATCCCATCAAAATCAAAATCATTCTCAGCAAAAAGCCATTTTCTTTTAAAAAAAAAATGCTCTTGTTTGGTAATAATGTAGAACTAAAATTCTAGGATTCCTTAATCCTTCATAGTGCCTGGGTTTTAAAATCTCAAATAACTTGGATTTTTCAAAGTGCCAGTACTCCATCTTATGAGTGACTGAAACTTGGGCTTAAAAGTACTTTAAAATGCACTGAAAGGGGAAGATGAACCAGCAAGCAGCTCCCTGTATGATCTGTTCAGATAATCAGTTTAGGTTGTTGCAGAGAAACCAGTTCAATTGTGCTGCCAGGGCCTTCTAAGTACTGTGACTTGACCCTCCCCGTGGGCCTTCCGAAGCACACTCTGCTACTTTGCTACTGCTTTGCACACAGACCTCCTTCCATGGGAAATCTTGCTTACCCATCCTAAAAGTCTGGGTGGGGTTTCCCCACAACCAAGCAAGGTCGCCTCCCTGGATCCCTTGGGAAAGAAGATAGTGGAGTTGGACAGCTGAAACATAACAGGAAAGCAATTCCTCTAGGTTCCTGCATCAGGAAATAGCTCCTCGTGCCAAGCATGTAACTCCAGTGCCAAGACCCCAATCGTATGGAGTGTGACATTCTGTATTTAATTCTAAATAACTGAAGGAATAATACTTTGAAAAAAAAAGTGTCTAAAGTGCATCCTGTTCGGCATAGAGATTGAGCAGACACAGAAGCCTTTGTCCCTGCTTGTATCATATGGTGGACAAAGACTTCCAGTCATAACTATCTTCTCGATTTAGACACACAAAACAGCTCTTAAAAAGTAGAAAAATAAATGCAGACCTAATGTCCAATGAGCATTGGAATCACTGAGCCAGAGCAGAGTGCAAGCTATTCCACACACTATTTCGATTTTGACAGGAGGCACAAATGACTATTTCAGGGCAGGATGTGGTTGCCCTTCAGGGTACAAAGCCCAAAAGGTAGCAAAGGACCCCAGACATCTCTGATCAGCTCTCCTCAGCAGGACAGGCTGTAGGTCCTCCTGGCCCCAACTGTGTCCTGTAACAATCCCATCTTAACCCAGCTGGAGAGACCCGGTGTCACCCTGCACCTGAAGAGTTAGCTCCTCAATGACCTCTCTGCCTTCCTTCCTGCCCTTTAGCCCCTGCACAGTGCTTGAGCACCTGTATTTTACCCTAGCTTCTCCTTTTTAGTGCACCGATGAAGGGCTTTCTGGATTCTAACCTATATGTTCCGTTTCTTGGCTTGTGAACTCCTTTGTCCTCCTGGCAGTTCTTTGTCATCAACAGGATCTGAGGAACATTTATAGTGATACTTTAGTAGCCAAACTCAATTCATCCCAAATTTGTGTCTCAACCCTGAAAAGTTCAAGAACTGAATATATTTTTCACATACGAAATTAATAGAAAATCAAATAATGGGCTCTGAGACCCAAACTTGCACTTACAAATTAATTTTTCCAGGACCTTAACAAATTCCACAATGATTTTTTTCTTCAACTCTATTGTACTCAGTTTTCTCCTTAGCTTTACTGCTGGATTCAATAACTTTCTTTGGAGCCATGAAAGTTATTGAAAAGAAAGAAGCAATGAATGTCTGAATGTACTACCCCTAGCACTATATGTTGTCTAAGTGGCCCTGAATCTTGAGCACCACCTCTTAGTGTCAGCAGCAAGGCAGGACACGTCATTCACTCTTGGCCTACACAGATTTTCTCAAGTCAGATGCTCCTTTCAACTATTGAGCAAAGTTACAAACACCAATGAGATTTTTTTCAATCTTTGCTGTTGCTTTAATGGAAAGCTTAAGCTTGAAACCATTTGACACACAAAAAAAAAAAAAAAAGAAAGAAAGAAAGAAAGAAAGAAAGAAAGAAAGAAAGAAAGAAACCATTTGACAATGGAGGTGTCACGACTATATTTGTGTCAGCCTCCACTAAGCAGGTCACTCAGAGGAATGCTTAACCTTCCAGACATATTGTGAGTAAAATGTTCCCTAGAGTAATGATATCCTTTGACATTTCTACTATAGCATGTTCCCTATATCTCAGTTAACTACTTGGTTTAACCCTCCAAGCCTGCAGTTTTCAGTGTGGGCTACACATTGAAATAAGGTGGGAAGTTTCAAAGACCAAGATGTACCTATGCCTGCCTCCTACCCCAGAGTCTGGCTTACTGATTCAGCTGTTTCTTAGTGTGTGGGGGATCCTTGGGGATTGGCTTCAGGATTCCCCTCCCCTGAGGATACCAAAATCTGTGGATATTCAAGTCCCTTAGGCAAAATGGCATAATATTTATACATGACCTATACATATCCACTGTACTTTCAACTGCCTCTTAGTTACTGATATTGCCTATAAAATGTACAGTATATGTAAAATAAATAGTTATTATACTGGATTGTTGGGAATAACAACAAGCAGAAACTTTACACATGTTTAATACAGATTGTATCTTTCACAAATATTTTCAACCCCTAGTTGTTTTTTTGTTTTGTTTTTTTAAGCAGAGATGTGGAGTTTGTGGATAAAAGGGTCAACTGTAAGGGTGAAACAAGGAGTCTTCTAAGGTTTTAAAGTTGAAAATTTCCAATTTAGAACATACACTTCATCAAGGTCTCTGCATGTGTGCACACTGACTAAAAGGTTGAACTCTTTGTAGTATGACTTTTCATAGAATCCTTCTATCCTCTTGATTATTTTAACTGCTGCTCTCAACTCACTGGTTTGTGATGTTAATTTGGACAGGTGAAATAAATAATTGATACCATTTGCATATCGAAACAGCTAGAAGTCAAACGGATGGAAACAATCTTATTGTAAGCTTAACAAAAGAAGGGACATGCTGTATTCATCTCTGAATTTCCACAGTACCCTACCACAGTACTTTGATCAAAGGAGGCACCTAATACATATTTAGGAGGGAAAGTAGAGTAGCTTATATGTAGGGTCTGCTTCCAATTTTTAAAGTATCTGTAATATGTATGATACACATGTAGTTGGAAAAGTTTGGGGCAGTGTTTCTTCAATGGATTCCCTTTTTTTTTTAAAAAAAAAAAAGTGCCTTTATTGAGTTATAAATTGCATGCCACACAATCCCCCCATTTAAAGTCTAGAACTCAATGGTTTCAGTATATTTACCAAGCTATGCAACCATCACTCTAATCAATTATAGCACATTCATCAGCCTAAAAGGAAATCCTGTCACCATTAGAAGTCACTCCCCTTCCTCCCCAGTCCCCTGAATACATAGGCAAACACTGACCTATTTTATGTCTTTATGGATTTGCCTATTCAGGACACTCATATAAATGGAATCATGCAATCTGTAGTCTTAGTGTCAGGCTTCTTTCATTTCCCATAATACTTGCAAGTTTAATTCAATATTGTATGATGTGCCACCACTTCATTTATTTTACTGCCAAATAATATTTCATTGTATGGATATAAAGCATTTTACTTATTCATTCATCCATTGATGAACCTTTACATTATCTTCACTCTTGGCTATTACAAATAATGCTGGGTGGAACATTTATTTTGGGGTGAATATATAATTTCACTCCTCTTGGATTTATATGCAAGGGCTGAATTGCCAGGTCAATAGTGAGTCCATACTTAACCTTTTGAGGGAGGGGCTGCCAAATCATTTTCCAAGCTGGCTACACCATTTACATCACCACAATCTCCCTCTCCCTCTCCCTCCCCCTTGCCTCCAATGGAGCATCTAGGTCTTTCTTTCTCATTGCCTCAAGGGCAGGATGCGCCTCATTGAAAGAAACAAAGGGGTGTTCCTGACTTTTGTGTCCAAAAGTCTACCCCCTTAGGGGACCAGTGAGAACTCACAGAACTGACAAAAGGGATTAGAGAGAGGACTTCCCTCACTGTCCTCCACCCACTCCTCAATACCAAGAAAAACTTCCTCCAAGATTGAGAAAAGAACAAGAAACAGAGGGATGAGATAAGAAGACAGCTTTAGGGTGCTGAGGGGGTGGTTGTTGCCCAAGCAACAGACTTTAGGAAATGATACAAGGAGAATCTAGCCCCACCCCCATGTTGTGGTACTGAGACTTAGACCTAAAGCCTTCATACTGAGTTATATCCCCAATCATCTTAGTTTTCTATTTTGAGACAAAAATCTCATAAAACTACTTTTTTTTTTTTTTTAAATTTAGTACAGGTCCATAGGGTCACACTATGTAGATCGGACTTGTAGTGATCCTTCTGTTTTCAGCCTCCCAAGCTCTGGGATTACAGGCTCAAACTACCATGCCCAGTCTCAATCACCATCTCAGTATGCCCCAGGGGCGGGGCCAACATGGCAAACTAGGATCAAACCCTGGAGACTGTACTCTGCCTAAGCAAGTGCTTTAGTCCACTGAGCTGTCTGGCCGGCCCTCACAAAACTACTAAGTTACTCAGGTTTGGCTTTAATTTCCAGTTCTCCTGCTTCAGTTTCCAGGGTATCTGGGATTACAGGTGTGTACCACTAGCTCCAGCTTTTGTTTAGTTTTGATTTTGGAGACAGGATTTCACTATTCAGACCAAGCTGACCTTGAATTATTACCAAGTTCTGGGGTGCTGGGGACTCCTTCTAGAGATGCTTTCTAAGTTCCTCTTGTCTGGAACAAAGAACTGGAGAAAACAAGGACAAAAGATAGCCAGGTTCTACATTGACTAAAGGTAAGGGGAAAAAAACCAAAACATGTTCTGTGGAACAACTGTGGGCCAATTAAAGAAGGACAAAATCATACTCTGCAGGTTGAGACCAGAAGAACATAAAAGAGAAAGCACAGTGGGGAAGAGCCTAATGGTAGCTGTCTTTTGTATCCCTGACTGCTCGGCTGACATCAGATCTAGGCTGTCCTTTCAAAAACCTCAAGAAGAACTGAAGATAGCATTCTCTGATTGGCCCCAGGTGCAGGGCTTTGGGAACTTCTCTTCTGTACATTTCTTTTATAAAATTTATTGATTTTTTAAAAAGAGTGTTATGATTTGAGTCTAGTTGTCCCCCCAAAGCCTCTTGCAGTCCTTGGGGTGGCTTCTAGAGTTTGTGATTAATTCTTGATCCAATGTTGGGATTATGGGTGTGAGTAACACACCTACCCTGGGGCGGGTAATCTGCATGTAACATGAGAAAGGCAGAGAGGCTTGCGAGCTGCCACAGCAGCCACTCCTGCCTTTTGGCTTTGCTCTTTACTGTTTTCTGCTGCCATGAGCAGCTGCCCTCCACCTCTGCCTTGGAGCCAGCTGAGTATGACCTGAAAACTCCACTAACTGTACACTATATAAACCTGTCCTTCCTTAATTTGGGATGTTGGGTATTTTGTCCCCGTACGGAGAGAAGAGTAACTAAGACAAAGGGAGAAAGGGACCAACAACTGCCAGTGGCCATATGTACTCTAGTGAGCTTCTGTGTAAGTGTACTGAGAGGTAAACAAAAGAAACTTGCAATATTATGTGATAGTAAAAAAAAAAATTAAGCTCATCAGCAGAGGACTAGATGAATTATTCTGTGTATACTCAAAGGAATTCTAGACAGCCTTGCTTCCCCTTATGGCTTATATCTCGAAAATAGAATACTACTTGCACTTAATCTGTGAACATCCTCCAATTTATTTTGAATTGTCTCTAGATTATTTATAAATCCTAATAAAATGTGCATACTACACAAATAGTTTTGATACCATATTGTATAGGAAGTGACAAAAAAATAGTCTGCCTATGGTCAGTACAGATGCTTTCATTTTAAGTGCTAGGCACTGAACCTAGGCATTCAATTCTAGAGTTCACAGACCAATATCCCTAGCCTGCTTGCTTGCTTGTTTTCTTTCTTTCTTTCTTTCTTCCTTTTTTTTTTTTTTCTGTATTTAGGACAGAGTCTACAGGGTCTACAGGGTGTCACTAGGTAGATTGGACTCATAGTGATCCTCCTGTTTTCAGCCTCCCAAGCGCTGGGATTACAGGCACATGCCACCATGCCCAGTCTCAATTGCCATCTTCTCAGTGCTTCCTGCAGGCAGGCCGGCATGGCAAGCTGGGGATCAAACCCCGGCCGCTGCGCTCTGCCTAAGCAGACAGTTTAGTCCGCTGAGCTGTCAGGCTGGTCCTTACAAGTCCTTTTCACAATTTGTTTTACTTAGTGTAGGGTCTACAGGGTACACAGGTCCCATACAACAGATTGTATTGGCTCGGGAGCCACTGGCAGTGCCAAGAAAGCTCCCACCTTGGTGGCTGGCACAGGCAACAGAGATGACTTTTAATCAGAGCCCAAGTGGTTGTCCTGACTCTGACATTCAGGGCAGTGTAAAATCTGGAGAAGCATGTCATTTCCCCGGGCTTTTCTCTTCTTAGAAATTGGAACAGAAGCTAAAGATGTAAATTAAGAGCTGAGTGCATGCCTTACAGAGGCAAGCCCTGGCTCAACCCCAGCACCAAACATAAAGTGAAACAAGGGTAATAACTCATGTCTGGTTTGCCTCCCAGCATCCTCTGAGCCATTCTAAAAATCAGCATAGCAATTCCATTCGAGTGCCTTGTGTGCCTGCTTGGATGGCCAGTCTTTGGAGTCGATTTATTTTTCCTGGATTTTACTCCTTCCTTGGTATGTGGTGGGCTTGCACTTTCCTACTTTTCTGAAAGTAGGTATAACCATGTGACACTTCGTCCAGTAAGTTTTCGGTGTAAGTGATACGAGTTCCTTCCAGGAAGAAGCTTGAAGAGCCTTTTCGGGATCATCACACTCGGGTTCCAGCTGCAGAGTGGTAATGGGGTTCTCCACCTCAGATCTCCAGGTGACTAAGGTGATCAGAGTCTCCATTCAGTGGGCTACTGTGTCATGAAGGAGAAATCATTCCTTGTTACAGTAAGGACTTCAGCTTTTGGCATTGATTGATTGATTGATCAATGATTGATCAATTCATTGATTTTGGTACTGGAGATCGAACATGGGACCTTGGGATTGTTTATAACCACAGCAGAATTAAGCTTAGCCTGATAGGTAAAATAACAAAAGCCAGCGTAGCATTTGGATTAAAAACAGTGTGGGTGGCAATGTGACAAGTTTTTTGTTTAGTTTGGTTTTTGGGACAAGGTCTCGCTATGGAACCCATGCTGGTGGACTACTGTGTAACCCAGGCTGGCCTCGAACTCTTGCTACCCCTGCCTCAGCCTCATAACCACTGGGAATACAGATGTGCACACGAGGCCCAGCTAACACAACCATAAGTCTTGATGACACAGCATCAAGAATAAAGTAATACGATCAATAAAATTATGAAAAAATAAAAATAAAAGAATAAAGTATGTAGAATAAAACTGACATAGTATAATAGATATGGACTCTTAACCCCCTTCCCTTACTATGTTCATCATCTAGCAGAGTCTTACTCTATCTTTCTAAGGGTAGAGAGAAAACAATTTCCAACCTCCCCCTGCCCTTTCTCTTTCTCTCTCTTTCTCAACAGGGTCACCATGCAGTTCAGTCTGGCCTTGAGCTCACTTTGTAGTCCAGGCTGGTCTTCAGCTCACAACAATCCTCCTGCCTCAACCTCCCATGTGCTGTGATTGCAGGTGTGCACCACCACACCCCACCCAAGCTCACTTGTTGCGAAGAAGTGCACCCATCTCTCTGCAGGGAGGGTATTACACCCAGTGACAACTAGCTAACTCAAAGACTGGCATGACAGCTAGTAAATCTGTTTGCCAAGTGGCTCTGACTTTCTTCCTTCTGGGAGTATGGTATGAGAGTTCTTTCTTTTCCCCCTGGAGTTATGTAGGGCCATGGAACCAGCTATATGCAGTGAGTTTAACCAATTAAGTGTCCATGTTAGAACCCCACCCCCAGAGTTCTTTCTCCTCAGATCTTTTGATACCTACTGTTAGAGATCAAGATTTCTCCATCAACAGAAATTCATAAATGTAAGAAGCCGGTTGCTCTTGCCTAACTCAGAATGGACATGAAATATTAACCAAATGAAATAAACAAGCAATATTGTTTTAAGGAACTGAGATTGTGGGGTTGTTTGTTATATCCGGCTCTTTTCACTGATGCAGAGGTAGAGGCATTGCTTGCTTTAATGTGATCACAACCTCAACGGAAGGTGCAACATTTTCCTTTACAATCGGCCTAACTTAGCAAAAACTAAATAACACATGAACAAAACAGAATAGAACAGAGACCCCACAGAGGCCTTAATAGTAGAGAGGCGGCCCTGTGCTCTAATGGAAGAGCCCCTGTGTCCCTCCTCCAGTGCTGACTCTGGTTTTCAGGTACCCTCTGAGGTTTTGTCTCTTGGGCAGCTCTGAAACTGGGACCACAAGGCTCAAGAAAAGATGTCATTGTTTCTTCTGGTTTTAGCTCAGAGTCTGAGCTCCCCTGGCCAGGGATGAGCTAAGTATTGGAGCACTTGCACAGCAGCCTCAAGATTCTCAGTTTGAACCCCAGTTCCAGGGAGGTGGACGGTGGGGGAGTAATCAAATTCCCAAAGGTGAATTATCAAGTGACATTTTTTTTTTTTGTTTTTGTTTTTTTTTGTATTTTAGGGAAGGGTCTACAGGGTGTTCAGTGTCTCAGTACTAGATTGGACTCGTAGTGATCAACCTGTTTACAACCTTCCAAGAGCTAGGATTACAGGCGCGCATCACCACAGCCAGTCTCAATTGCTGTCTCCACTTGCTCTGGGTGCGGGGCTGGCATGGCAGGATGAACCCCTCAAGTGATTGTTTAAGGACTATTGTACATAAAAGCTTTTCTAATCTTTTTCACATATTTACCACTGATTCATTATTCCATGCTTGTATGCTGTTCTTGTGAAAAGGGAAAACCACCTGATGCAGCCAGGTAATTTTTTTTTTATAGAACTGGGGATTGAACTCAGACCCTTGTGCTTACTAGGCAAGCACTTAGTCTACTGAGCCATCTCCCCAATCCCCAGGTAATCTCTAGCAGGTGATTCGCTGCTCTAAGCCTGCTATAGGTTGTATCTAGATGTCACCCAAAAGCTTCATGAAGTCATAGAATTTTCTCAGAAGTGGCTGAATTAATAGTGTGTGATTGATTTGTAGTATAGTACTGAGGTTAAGGGGGTGTATTTGCTGAATTAGTCCACTGATTGGATTGGCACTGCCCTAATCTCTGGAGACTAGAAACAATATAAGGAACGGGAGACTTGTCTCACTCACTCTTGTTGTGTTCACTGTCTCCTGCTGCCATGAATGGTTGCCCCTCTGTCACGTGCCACCACTCCTTGGAGCCAGCAGATTATGGACTGAACCCCTACAAACTGTGAGCGAAATAAACCTTTCCTCTTTAAACTTTGAGTGTCAAGTATTTTGCCTCAACAACAAGAGAAAAGAGACTAAGACAGAGCCCTACAGACACCTTCTTTACTTGCCTTGTGCTTGCTTTCTGTGCTCGGAAGAATGCCTGGAGAATTACTTGTCTCATGAATTAAGGATTTGTTCTCTGTACTCAGAACTCTTCCTACAGCCTATGTGTGGTTTGGTTGTTGAGATGAACACGTCTTTAAACACTTAATGACATCTCTGAAACTCTTGCTTTATTGACAAAAATATTGAAACTTTTTTTATTCAATGGACTGATCCTTAAGGTGAGAAAATTTATTTCACATTTATTTGTGATTAAGTAGAAAGTTAAGAAGACAAATAATGTTAATTCACTAAGGAAACCTGTCTGCAGCAGACAGAATCTTTTGAAGTTGATGTTCACCTCTTGAAAACAGGGAAGGGGGTAAATGGCTTGCAGATTTTTAGAGACTTAAACTTTAGTTCCTTCAAGAGAAAAGAGAGGCAGGTCCCAGGGACATCATAAGCATTCCCCATTGTTACCAGAAGCTAGACTACTGAAAAGCAGCTGAAGCCTTTGTTCTGCCTTCCTGCTTCCGTCAGCTGAGAAGGAAGCGCCACTCAGGCTGGCTAGCTCCACTCAGCCTTCTGGTCTCTGCTACCTCAAAATAATGTCCCCGACCCCATGACCAGTTTGGTTCTTCATGTTCATCTTAGCTATCACAGTGGTCACTAAGTATTTCTGTAATTATTCATGTAACAGTATCCTTCAGTAGATTATAAGCTCTATGACAGCACTGGGTCTATCTTTTAACAAATGCTTATGTGGTGCCTGTTATAGACTGAGGACATATATGCATCTACTTTCTCTTAATTCAATGAGAAGAAAAACTTGTACTAATAGTGTTTGGACAGGATAACATGTCTGTATCTTTTTAAAAATAATTTTATTGATTACGGAGCTCCCTGTGGTTGATTCTTCATCACACTGAAACCATTAGGAAAAATCCTTGTGGTTAACAGCAGAGGCTTCAGAGTGTAACCTGTACTCGAGCCTAGAAATTATTTTAAATGGTGACTGATACGTGTCAAGGTGAACTCGTCCATCCTAAGGCACTCCCACTTATAGTAGGAGCTCAGCTGATCCACGCGGACAAGTTAGGTCAGAAGGTAGAAGATAGCACCATGCCGATTCGTCGAGCTGTGAATTCTACCCGAGAAACTCCACCCAAAAGCAAACTTGCTGAAGGGGAAGAAGAAAAGCCAGAACCAGATGTAAGTTCAGAGGAATCTATCTCCACTGTAGAAGAACAAGAGAATGAAACTCCACCTGCTACATCTAGTGAAACAGAACAGCCCAAGGGAGAACCTGAGACTGAAGAGAAGGAAGAAAATAAGTCTTCTGAAGAAACCAAAAAGGAGGAGAAAGATCAGTCTAAGGAAAAGGAGAAGAAAGTGAAAAAAACAATACCTTCCTGGGCTACTCTTTCTGCCAGCCAGCTAGCCAGGGCCCAGAAACAAACACCGATGGCTTCCTCACCTCGTCCCAAGATAGATGCAATTCTAACTGAGGCCATTAAGGCATGCTTCCAGAAGAGTGGTGCATCAGTTGTTGCTATTCGAAAATACATAATCCATAAATATCCTTCTTTGGAGTTGGAGAGACGGGGTTATCTTCTTAAGCAAGCACTGAAAAGAGAGTTAAATAGAGGAGTCATCAAACAGGTAAAAGGAAAAGGTGCATCTGGAAGTTTCGTTATGGTCCAGAAATCAAGAAAAACATCTCAGAAATCCAGAAACAGAAAGAAGAGGAGCTCTGCAGTGGATCCAGAACCACAAGTGAAATTGAAGGATATCCTCCCACTGGCCTTTACTCGCCTTTGTGAACCTAAGGAAGCTTCCTATAGTCTTATCAGGAAATACGTGTCTCAGTATTACCCCAAGCTTAGAGTGGACATCAGGCCTCAGCTGTTGAAGAATGCTCTGCAGAGAGCAGTAGAGAGAGGCCAGTTAGAACAAATAACTGGCAAAGGTGCATCGGGGACATTCCAGCTGAAGAAATCAGGGGAGAAACCCCTGCTTGGTGGAAGCCCAATGGAATATGCAATCTTGTCTGCCATTGCTGCCATGAATGAGCCGAAGACGTGCTCCACCACTGCTCTGAAGAAGTATGTCCTGGAGAATCACCCAGGGACCAATTCTAATTATCAAATGCATTTGCTGAAGAAAACTCTGCAGAAATGTGAAAAGAATGGGTGGATGGAGCAGATCTCTGGTAAAGGATTCAGTGGCACCTTCCAGCTCTGTTTTCCATATTACCCAAGCCCAGGAGTTCTATTTCCAAAGAAAGAGCCAGATGACTCCAAAGATGAGGAAGAAGATGAAGATGAAGATGAGTCATCAGAAGACTCTGAGGATGAGGAGCCACCACCTAAGAGGAGATTGCAAAAGAAAACTCCAGCCAAGTCCCAAAGGAAAGTGGCACCCATGAAGCAGAGAGGATCCAAGCCTGCACC
>NW_004524734.1:4744293-4745422 GCF_000260255.1 Octodon degus | reverse complement strand
AAAGACATCTGACGCCAGGATGATAAAGTTGGTTCTGTGGCTCGTCACAAGTGCGGAGTGCTGACAGCCTGCTCCACCTCCAAGTGGACATGATGGGAACCAAATAGCAGGCACAGGAGGAGCAAGAAGGAGCTCAAAGAGGCTGAGGACCACGGTCACACTTTGCATGCTGAACAGATGGAGAGGGAACTAAAAGAGGCTCTTTGTAGACAAACAGCCCTTGTGCCCCATTGAAACCCTCTGGAGAGGCTCTCAGTCCACACACGGATGATCTATATCACTGTGTGGCCAACTCCTTCAGGACCTCCTGAGAAGTCTCAAGGCAGATTCTAGGAGCTCACCTCTGGAAAGCCTAAGTCAGTCAACCCAGGGAGACTCAAGAATTAGTGGACAGCTTCCTGAGAGTCTAACGAGCAGCTAGGCTGGGCTTGCTTTTGCAGTCTTTCTGCGCCAGTCTCCCAAGTGCTGGACTCATAGGCCAGTTCTCTAACCATCCTGATGATATGCCTGTGTTTGACCAGAAAACATCATCTTTTGCTAACAGCAAGTGTTTCCACAGGTGGCATTTTGGATGACAGTGGTTCAGGTGTGTGGAGCTCCTAGGGTCAGGAAGGTCTGAATTTCTGGAATCACGGCCCAGAAAGACCATCTTCGTGGCACAAAGGCCCTAGAGAAGAACTTGCTCTTCTTCCCAGGCATCTCCTCACACCCACCAGCAAGTTCTTCCAATGTGGTCACCAGTTTGGAAGCAGTTAGAATTTTTAAAAATCTATTAATGAATTATAGCAGGAGAAATAGGAATTTTGAGAATCTTGGGATTTCCAAATACTCTAGAAAGGAGCAGAAGGGAGATGAGTGTGGGAACCAGTCAGCAAGATGGTGCCCAGGGATCTCTCCCTGCTGGTATTTGCACCTTAGGGGAGTTCCCTTTCACTGTGCTAGAGTTGGCATGTGTGATCAAAAGTGTGCAGCAGGAGTGATGCTACACCGTTCCCACGAGTACATTGTTCTAAAAAAAACTGTGGTTTTCATCCTGGGCTCTCTTTCTTCCCCCAACTCACTGGCTTGGGAGGAAGTTACCTGGCATGTTGAAAGGAAATCCAGGCCGTCTACAAGAGGGCTACATAAG
>NW_004524734.1:4742930-4743818 GCF_000260255.1 Octodon degus | reverse complement strand
GGCCCCATATGGAGTTGATTTTCATGTATTGTGCTGCCTAGATGTTGTAAGTCATTTATGGAGACTATCCTTTTTCTTTCACTTTAGTGTCCATTTGTTATAAGCCTAGTGACTGTATATGGTTGATTTCTTGACTGTCCATTTGTTCTGGTCTCTTTGCCTATCTCTGCATGATGACTTTTGTAATACCACACCTATCACTCCAAAAGCATAGTGCATTTCTCCATTATCTGCCTTTTTTATTTTTTATTTTTAGGGAAGGGTCTATAGGGTATTCAGGGTCTCGCTACTAGACCAGACTCAGTGATCCTCCTATTTTCAGCCTCCCAAGAGCTGGGATTACAGGCTTGCGCCACCATGCCCAGTCTCAATTGCCATCTCAGTGTGCCCCAGGGGCAGGGCTGGCACTGCACAATGGGGATTGAACACCGGTTGCTGAGCTCTACCTAAGCAGGTGCTTTAGTCTGCTGAGCTATCTGGCTGGACCCAATATATTTTTAAATTCCAGTTTAGGTTTCTACATAGCCTTTAGTGGCATCTCTAAGAAAACAGACCCCTACCTGTGTTCAGCATCTTCTTGCCTCCGCGTATTTGAAACAGCCCCATCACCACAGGCGTTTCTGTTCTTCTATACGTCCCCTTCATATACAGGGAATCTATCTGGTTGGAGAGGGGCAAGTGAGAATTGCTCCTGAGGATACACAACTGTATGTGTAGGGGGTTCCTCCAGGAAACTGTATGCCTCACTTTCCTACTCTAGATCTCCGCTCAAATGTCCTTCCTTGGGGTGAGGTAGGAGTCTAATCCTCATCACCACAAAAGCAAAGACAAATGCCTTTCTTCAAAGAGGTCTCCCTTGGTCACTCCATCTAAAGTAACTCCTTGTCT
>NW_004524734.1:4736797-4742795 GCF_000260255.1 Octodon degus | reverse complement strand
TTATTCTACTGAGCTATCTCCTTGGCCCACTCCCTGTCTTTCTAATGCCTTTGGCCAAATTTATTTCCCTTCACAGATTTTGACATGGCAAAGAATTTCACCTGACAAGACATATGACATATGTTACCTGTCTGCACATGTATTTTCTATCCCTCCACTGGCATCTGATCTCTCTCTCTCTCTCTCTCTCTCTTTCTTTCACTCTCACTCTCTCTTGCTCTCTCTTGCTCTCTCTTTTTCTTTCTGTCTTGATTAGAAAAGTTCTCTGGGCTGGGGAGATAGCTCAGCAATATAAGCACCAGCCTAGCACGTGCAAGGTCCTGAGTTTGATCCCAGTAACAAAAAGAAGGAAGGAAAGGAAGGAAAGGAAAGGAAAGGAAAGGAAAGGAAAGGAAAGGAAAGGAAAGGAAAGGAAAGGAAAGGAAAGGAAAGGAAAGGAAGGTTCTCTGACTTGCTCACCACTATCTTCTCAGCATTTGAGACTCTGACACCCAACTGGATCTCGATCATTTGTTTTAATTACTGAGTGAATATGCATCTTTAATATCATGGAGAACCTTCAAAGAGGTTCCATGACAGGATGGCAGCATCCCAGAGAAGAAAGGAAAGAACACAGCAGAAGGAGTCAGAATACTGCACATTGATTCTTGCCTGTCACCTTTTATATTCTGGGAAAATCACTCTTTTCATTTATATTCTCATTTATAAAATGAATACAGGAGGGCTGCAGAAATAGCTCAGCAGCATAAGCGCCTGCCTAGCAAGTGCACAATGCTGAGTTCAATCCTCAGTACCCAAATAAGTAAGTGAAATGAATACAGTAATACCTACCTCACCAGTTTCCACTAAGAATTGAGGATTGATGTATAGATAGATAGATAGATAGATAGATAGATAGATATATCACCTGACTAAGCATTCAAGAGATGACTAGCAGCACAAGCTGCATGTGACTATGTCAAGGAAAGCCTCAGGGAAGAAGTTGGAGAATGACTCACTAAAACAAGGAAGTTGGGCTGGCCAGATAGCTCAGAGGACTAAAGTGCCTGCTTAGGCAGGCACAAAGATCGGGGTTCAATTCCTAGCATGCGGTGCTGGCCCCACCCCTGGGGCACACTGAGCCAGTGACTGACACTGGGCATGCTGGCACATGCCTATAATCCCAGCACTTGGGATGCTGAAAACAGGAGGATCACTAGGAGTCTGATCTGTGTAATGAGACCCTGTAGACCCTGTACCAAATACATACAAAATAAAATAAAGCAAGGAAGTCAAGAGTGTCACCCTTGTAGAGGGCTTTAATGTTTTCAGAGTGGTGCCTCAAAGTTATAACCATATCCCTTGAAGAGGGGACAGTGATAAAAAGGAAAAGAAAAATATCAAAAGACTCAATAGAAAGAAGACAGTATATAGAGAGGGTGTTTTGGAATTGAATGGCAATGTGATGAAATAGAGTGAACACTGGATGAGGAGTCGCAGGGTGGCCCTGCACAAGGACTGTGGAAGGTCTGCATGCCTTCCTGCATCCTAGGCTCCACTTTTCTGGCTTACTTAGAGTCTTTCTAACTAAGAGGCTACTGCCCTGATTAAACACCCACTTTATATCCACAGGATATGTCTGACAAACAGAAAGCAGATATCTGAGTGTAATAAACAAGGTTCTTCACTGCAAACAAGAAAAAAGGTGCTTTCTATGCATGCATTTTGGTTGGGCCCCTTTTAGTTGGTGGAACCCAACTCCAGCTGGATTTGGGGGTGACAGGAAGTCATTCTGTGCAATTGCACAGCTCTAGAATAATAGACAGCATTTGTCAGGATCTCATACAATGACATCAGAGTCCAGTCTGTCTGTCTCTTAGCTCTGTTTCCCCTGCCAGCTTCCTTCTGCCTGGAGCCTCTGTCTCTGCCACCCAGTGGTTGCCATAGCTCCTGGAGTTACACACTTCCTGCTTCACAACAGTTATCTCATGAAGAACGAAAGCAACATTTGGAGCTGGGTCTGATTGTCCGATTGGCCTGACTAAGGCATAGTGCCGTGGACCAAGTACAGGCTATACCATGTTCTGATTAGTTTATATCTGGTTGTCTGGTGTCCCAGGTCTTCAAACTCTCTGACCGGGTTCTTGTCCAGTGGTAGGACAACTATTACTTTCTGAGATTGAGATCATTATCTCCAGAGGCTGAGCCTGCCTGGTTGGCTTCCTTAAGGTAAAGGCCATGTGCTTTGCAGATAAATCTATTTGGGCCCACAGAAAGAATCATCCAAGCACTCTTAAATAAGTTGGGAAGAAAAGTCTTTCAGAGTGCTCACTCTGGCAGCACATATACTAAAAAAAATTAATAAAATAAAAAGAAAAGAAAAGAAAAGAAAGAAAGTTCTCTCAGAAAACTAGTCTAAAGGGGAGAAGACCAAAAGTAGGCGAAAAAACGGAAACTGGAAACAGATGGAGAAAAGGATGTAATTAAGAAAGCACAGAGGGGCTAGGGAGATAGTTCAGTAGAATAAGTGCTTGCCTGGAAAGTACAAGGTCCTGAGTTCAATCCCCAGTACTACCTAAAGAAAAAAAAAAATGGGACTTGTAGCTTAGCTCAATTGTTCAAGCGCCTGCCTGGGCAAACCCAGTCAGGCTTGGGGACTGCAGTTCGATCCCCACCTCCACCTGCCACACCACACCTGCCCTTAAGGCAGCCTGAGCCAGCCAAAAAAAAAAAAAAAGAAGAAGAAAAAGAAGGCAAAAGCCATCAGGAATTCCATTTCCTACTTGAAGGCTTTCTCTCCTCGCTTTCTAGGTTGGGCTCCTTAGCAGTAGAATTGAAATTGTTCTCAGGAGAGGCAAGGGACCAGAATGAAAGACTTACCTAGTGCCAGGGTGATTACACAGGAAAGCTCTGGAAGAACTGAGTCAATCCCACCGGAAGCAAGGGGCTGTGCTAATCAGACATGGGACGGGGTATATCTCCTCCCTGGCAGGCAGTTTGGTCAAGGGCAAGTTTCTAGAAAAGAAACAGTTCTGAGTTGTCAGCCCACGTGCCCAGTGTCTAGGCGAGAGAGCTAGGGGTGGGGAAGGAGGGCCAGCACAAGCCCGCTGAGCCTGTAACCAGGTCTGCACTTTGCCTAGACTTCTCATCTGGTACCCCCTCACACGGGATCTTTGTATTTCCTAAATATCTGCTCCTTTCTTACTCATAAGACTTTTAATGTAGAAAATAATCCCCTATTTTTTTATATAGTTTTTGTTTTGTTTTGGTTTTGCTTTTTACAGTTTCAAAAAAAAATTTTTTTGATGCAGGATCTTGCTACGAAGTTAGGACTCGTAGTGATCCTCCTGTTTCAGCCTTCCTAGTGCTGGGATTACAGGCGTGCGCCACCGCGCCCAATTCCAGGGCCAGCAGGCGGGAGGGGGCACAGCATGCGGTACCTGGGATCAAACCCAGAACCTTGCTCTTGTTAGGCAGGTGCTTATGCCACTGAGATATCTCCCCAACCCAATTAATCCCCTACTGTGTGGTCCCTAAGAAAAACACTTTCTTCTGTTAGCTCTTTTTGAGGTCATTTTCATCTGTGTGGCTTTGATTATTGGTAAAATATTGAAGTGACAGCTTGCACCACGATATGTGAAAACACAGATTGGGGCAATGATGGGGAGAAAAGCCTTGAAGCCACACAGACGAGGGGGCCTGCTCCCCTGGCCTTCCATCTGGATGCCACCAAATGCACAAGTGGAAGAGCCAGCCAGCCAGCTCACAAAGTCGTGGGCAGTAACAAGCCACTGTTGTTTGTTTTGTTTGTTTGTTTGTTTGCAGTGGAATAGCTAAAGTTCTGCCATCTGACTATGTTAACCCACTTAAATAGAAAATTAGGGGCCAGGGAGATGGCTCAGTGGAATAAGTGCTTCCCTGGCAAGCACAAGGCCCTGAGTTCAATCCCTGGTTCTGAAAAAAAAAAAGAAAGAAAGAAAGAAAGAAAGAAAGAAAGAAAGAAAGAAAGAAAGAAAGAAAGAAAGAAAGAAAGAAAGAAAATTAAAGTGATGCATAGAGAAAACTGTAGGTAATTTTTTACCATTATTTATTAAATAAAAATAATCTACAATGTTAAAATAGAAAATTTAAATAAGCCATAAAGAAATTTCCTGACATCTTACAGCTAGAAAAATGCCTTTCTGAGAACCAGAAGCAGTGCTGTCTCTACTCGGCCAGCGCAGCGATGGCCCCAGCAGGCCTCTACCGTGTGACTGCTTACACAGGGTTGTATCGGTGGTCTCCGCGGCGTCTCCACCACGCAGCCGCAGTACTGTTTGTGTAGAAGCCATCACGCAGTAGAGACGCCTCAGCGTTCAGACACACCCAGAGAACTTCAGCTCAACCTCGAATGTGGTTCAAAAGAACCCTAAATTATTATCATAATGTATTATGGTCCAGAACAATTGGTAATAGCTGCCTGGCGTGCAGGGAGGCAACCCTAATCATCATAGTAGTAATAATAGTTTTTAAAGAATTCTTTATCAAACCTTACAAAAGTCACAGAGCACGTTCAGTGAAAAAAAAAAACAAAAAAACAAGGTAACATTTTGAGAGTGTAATAGGTGCAGATATAACACTCCTGTTTTGGTGTTCTAGAATCTCCACTGTATTAAAATGGAGCAAATTGTTACAATATAGTTTTCCTTTTGGCCAATAACAGCCCCTTGGGCGGACCAGACTCCAAAGCCCCTGCCCTCCCCTAAGCTACTGTTTCTTTGATTTGGGTTTTTTACCATGCAGCCCAGGATGGCTTTGAACTCACTGTATATCCCACAATGGCCTCAAATTTATAATCATCCTGCCTCAGCTTCCCAAGTACTAGAATTATAGGCAGGCATTACCACACCCAGCGGATCAGAGTAATCATAAATCACTAAGTTCTGGGTGACTTGTTACAATATGAATGATAACTAAAATACTCACATCCTGCTTTTATTCCTTCAAATGAATCCTCCACATGCTTTCTGAGGCCTGGATCTGACCATACTTTTCCTTGCTTGGCTAAACCCCAATAAACCTGCTCAGAATGAGGTCTCTACCCCTAGGCCTCCCATGTGACAACCAAAATTCTGTTCACCTAGCCCCAGCCTTCTTTTCCAGCAGTCTTCAACCATGAAACCTGCATCTGGCCATGGTGAGCTTCTCCCCTCTCTCACTGGACACACAATATTGTCACAGGTCATCTGCCAGGCCACCCTCCTGCACATGACCACACCAGTTCCGAGGGCAGGTCTTCCTTCCAGCCTGTTCAGTTCCTTCAGGTATATTCTTGAGCCCTTTCTCTCATTAGGATGACCCTCAGAATGTGCCCATAGCTCCTGTGGGCCATGTGTGCTCAGATAGTGTTATGGTTTGTGTCTAGTTATTCCCTCAAAGCCTTACACAGTCATGGGGCAGCTTCTGGACTTTGTGATTGATTCTCAATCCAATGATGGGATTGCAGGTGAGTGCTACACCCTGGTCCTGGGGTGGGGGATCTGCATTACAATGTCAGGAAGGAGAGAGGTTAGCTACCTGCCTGAGCTGCTGCTCTGGCTCTTTGCTGCTGCCATGAATGGCTACTCTGTGCCATGTTGCCATGTGCCGCTCTGCCTCGGAGCCAGCTGAATACAGGGTGATACTTCCACTAACTGTGAGCTAAATAAACCTCTCCTTCCTTAATCTTGGGTATTGGGTATTTGTCCCAGCAATGAGAGAAGAGTAACTGAGACATGTAAGGACCCTATTGTATTCATGTTTTCCTGTTTGAACCAGAACTTACCGGGGCATACTCATGCCCCCAAGGAATGGATGGATGAGTGTCAGCACCTATGAGCTTCTGGAAAGCAATCACTCGGAGTTGTTCACCATTGCAGGCCTGGTTTGCATGGCAAGTATGCCATGAATATTTAATTCAACTGAATGACAGAAAACGGGAATGTTAAGAAAAGGGGAGCAAAAGGAGGGAAACGAATAATTTAGAAATTTCCATGAGTGT
>NW_004524734.1:4732361-4735277 GCF_000260255.1 Octodon degus | reverse complement strand
ACCACCTCAGCAGCACCTGAACAGCTCGAGAAAGTGCAGGTTGCTCAGGTGACTCGCAGCCCCGCGGCCATGTACCCCAAAGAGTGGGTGTTAGATATCTAAAGATATAGATGTCAACCACCAACACTTCAAGCCTGTGAAAACTTATATAAGTGCTGGTGAGCTGCAGAGCTTGTTTGGTAAACAATTTCCTAATTCTTCTCTACTAAGGGATGGAATCAAAGAAATGCACAAATACCAGTAGGTCACTACTGAGGCAACTGAGGCCTACAGCCATCAGGGAGGACCAGCCTGGAATTTAGGAGGTACTTATGGGATCTGCATACTACTAATGGGATATTACAGCTGGTTTCTTTAAACCATACCCTCCAGTGTGGGGGTTGTGAATGTAAAGCAGACATTCAGCAGCCATCTGTAGCTATGGGTTGCTGTCCTTGGATTGAAGCAACCCAAGACCTAAGGTATTCAAAAAGAAATAAAATGTTTCTAGCTGACTGCAGTTGTACCTATAGCCCCAGGTACTTGGGAGGCTGAAGCAGGAGGATTACACAGTCAAGGTGCTAGGTTCTATCTAGATGTCTTCTTAAAGCCTTGGGTGCTCAAGCTGGGCTTTGGGAGGTGACTGGAATACAGAGGCATGACACTACTCATCAGTGGATGAGTTTATAACTAAATGTGATTTGGAAGGGGAAGCCTGGTTAGAATGAGTGAGTCACTGGGGGCGTGGCCGAGAAGGAGGCATCTGCCTCCCTCCTCCCTTGATCCCTCTCTGCTCTATGTCTGCCATCCCATGGACTGTTGCTGCTCTACCTTGCCTCTCTGCCTTGGGGCTAGCAACTGAGAACTGAAACTTCTATAAACTGTGAGCCAGAATAGACCTCTCCTCCTCTAATTGACGTATCAGATATTCTTTCCCAGCATCAAGAAAGTGACTAAGACATAGGCCAGCCTGGGCAACCTAGTGAGACCCTATCTCAAAATATGAAAAAGGGCTGGGATATAGCTCAGAAACAGAGCTCTGGCCTGGCGTCAGTGAGGCCCTACATTCAATCCTCAGTATAAAAAAATAAAAAGTTTGCACTGAATATATACTATATGGTTTTATATGAGTCTTGAGTGTCCACAGATTTTGGTGTCTACAAAGGTCCTGGAACCAAACCAAGGGTCCTGTGACACTAAGGGAAGAGTGTAAATCAGACCCTACTCACCAGCAAGTGACCTTTTTAAGGATATAATCATGGCTTTCCCAGGTCTTTAGAAAAGGTTTTCTCCTTCTCCACAGGGACACAGTCAGGGAGGCAAAAAAATCTTCCTCTGGTTTTGGCTAACTTAACATTTTTTGAGTTGAAATATACTAGCAAATGAGATGGAATTTCCAAACAAAAGGGCAACCAGCACTGCCAGTTGTCTTTGAGACACATGGGACAGCCAAGTGCTTTTACCCCCACTCAGGTACCACAGTGTCGCTTTTGGTTTATATGACAGCCCAAGGACAGATGTTCTGTAAGAAGAAAATTGAGGTGCAGCGACCACTCGATGTGCAGCTATAAACCAGGCTCACGCATCCCTGTCACTCCGGCACACGCTTACTTTGAAAACAGGAGTTTTTCCGAATGCTGGCTCAGATGTGACACGTCAGGAAGATGAATGACGAAGTAGTTTGCCTCTGTCCAAACTATATCAGTGGCAGTGGCTCTGACGACACTATCACTTTCAGCTGGGATTGGTGTGGTTTCCCTTGGGTGTGGCAATTGTTCCACTAAATTTTCCTGTGACTTCCTTTGATGTTTTAGGTGGAGATTTAATACGTAACTTTCTATGTTTCCTACCTTCGTGTTTTTATTATTATTGAAGGTGGAAAATTCAGCAGGCAAAAGAGTGCAAAATGAGCTGCATTTTATTTTATTTATTTATTTATCTATTTTCAGAACCTTGTACTCACCAAGCAGACACTACCATATCCCACACCCCATGAACTGTATTTTAAATGGATAGACCTTGAGACCATATTCTTAAGTGAAATAAATTTGGCATACATGTGCAAAATGAGTTGTATTTGATAGATAAAACTGTGACTAAATAAAATTTGAAAAATAGACAACTGACAACACTATGAGCATACTAATATTTCCTTCAAGTTGTACTATATATATATATAAATTTACTTTAGTTATTGGATACAGGGTCTCACTACCCAGTTCAGATTTGTAGTGATCCTCCTGTCTCAGCTTCTCCAGTGCTGGGATTATGGGCATGCTCCACCACAACCCGGGTTCTGGGGCCAGCATAGCCTGAGCTACCAGGGACTGAACTCTGGTCTTTTTCGCTTACCAGGCAGGCACTTAGACCACTGAGCTATCTCCCCAGCCCTACACAGTATGTTTTTTTTAAAATGGTTAATTCTAAGACATAGGAAGATGTTAATAACCAGTAAGAAGTGGAATTGTATGATATTCCTTTGGGAGTTGCTTGGCCACTTGAACACCACTCACAGAGCACAGTCAGAGACACCGCAGAGTGCAGGCATTATTACCTATGCAGCTGTTCATTTTCCTCCTATACATTTAGACCTTCACAATTTTATTCTTTTCAAAGATACAGAGTCTATCCCATTCCTTTTACCAACAATTAAAGTTCACTCTGGAGTACCAGGGATAATTGCTGGAAACAATTACAACAGTAAATGAAATCAGATTCCTTCTTGCAAGTTCTCTGTCTAGCCAAGAGATAGATACCTAAATATATGTTGTGTGGAGTTGTGTTGTGTTTTGTATTGTTGTATTGTTGTTTGTTTTGTTTTGTATTGTTTATTGAGGATTGAACTCAGGACCTTTGAATACTCAGCCCTTTTTTCATTTTTAATTTTCAGACAAAATCTCTTACCAAGTCATTAAATTACACTCCTGCTTCAGCCTC
>NW_004524734.1:4722853-4732261 GCF_000260255.1 Octodon degus | reverse complement strand
TTTTTTTTTTTTTTTCATTTGAGGAAGATCTTGCTGTGTTGTTCAGGTTGGCTTCAAACTCCTGGGATCAAGTGGTCCTCCTGCCTCCCCCTTCTGAGTGCTCAGACTACAAGTGCATATACATCCCATAGTTTAAATTAGAAATTTAAAAAGAGATTATGAACCCCCATAGTGTCTCCTTCACATCTGAAATAAATGCCGGCCTGGCCACAGCTGCCAAGATTCTTGTGGCCAAAATAGGCAAAGCCAGGTGAACAGCTGAGCGTCACTTCCGTGGCTAGGCGTCACCCTGCTAGCTCCTCAGGAAGGCCTGTGCATGGCCCAGACGCCTCAGCCTGAGGAGAGTCTGCAGCTGCTGGCAAGCACCAGGAACAAGGCCGCAGCCACCGTAGAAGGCTGCAGAGACTCAACTTGGCCAGGCAGAGTGAAATAGCCCCACATAGACATAGAGGTGATGAAGTCGAAACAGTTTTTGTAAATCTTAATTGCCTATGAGACTCATGATTTTTTATGTCACACTGTCAAATGTGAGATACTAGAACTTACTGGAGATTCAGATTCAAGGGCGGCACCTCAACAAACGAGCAGCAACTCAACTATCTTTGCTTTTCTAAAACCCCAGCCTTCCTGCTTCCAGAGAGGTAGAATCAGCATGTCTTGGAGTAGGAGTTTTAAGAAAAACTTCTTCATTTTTTTAAAGAGTGTATTTTTTTCTTGTATTCATTTGTATCAATACATAATTGTACATACTTATGGGGTACAATGTATTACTTTATACCTGTAAACACTGTGTAGCAGATCAAATCAGTGTAATTAACATATCTATCACTTCAAACATTTGCCATTTCTTTGTAGGGAAATATTTAAAATCTTCTAGTTTTTTTTTAAATAACTATTCGTTAACTAAATTCTATTGGGCAAAAGTTAGAAAAGGTAGTGTAGAGCCAGCCAAATAGCTCAGCAGGTGAAAGTGTCTGCAAGCAGGTACAGGGACCAGAGGTTCGATCCCCGGGCCTGCCATACCAGCCCTGCCCCCCGGGGTGCGCTGAGATGGCAACTGAGACTGTGTGTGGTGCCACACACCTGTAATTCCCAGCTCCTGGGAGGCTGTAAACAGGCCAATCACTATGAGTCTGATCTAGTAGTGAGACCCTGAACACCCTGTAGACCCTTCCCCAAAATATTACAAAAAGAAAGAAAGAAAAGGAAGTATAATCGCAGTGCATAAACTTAACTCACAACAAAATCTGTAATAGCTGATGTGGGAGTGTGTTTTTATAACAAATACATGGGTTTTAGCCAGATACAAATAGCTGAGCTTCAGCCAATCCCAGGCTCCCAATGGACGAGACCACACTCAAGGCAGCAGCTCACTGTAACTAATCCAGCTATTTCTATACTTTCTGCCCATGTTCCACTGCATAACCCTGCTGTGACTCAGCACAGCTCGCTGAGCCCATTTATAGAACGGTGCCTGATTTAGCAATTGTTCTTCACTCTAATTGTTATATACTTCTTTCAAATTGTTAGACTTGCCTGAAATTAAAATTAAAAAAGATGAGTGTACCACAGTTATTGAAAATGTAAAACACAACCATATTTTTTTCGGAAATAGCAGGTATGTATCACTTTTTTAAAAAATCATTTATTTCATTGTTCTTTGTTAGTTGCTGGATTGTCTAAAATGTCAAGCTTGCCTTTTTCAGCTTCTGAATTAGGAAGTTTAATATTATTCATGATGATGCCATCATCCTGGTCTTCAGATTCCGAACTGTCCCCTGAACTGTCTTGGGAACTCCCTTCTAAACTATCTTTTCTTTGAATCTACCCGATTCATTTCAAATAAGACTGCATCCATTTGTATAACGTTGCCTACAGTCCTGTCAATATGTTCAAAATTGAAATGACCAGGAGGAGTGGCCTCCATTTCTTTTCTGAGCCCTTCCTTTCCCTGGGCCATCTGTGGGAGAAAGCTCTGAACTTGGTCTAATGATAGACTCCTCTCTATCCTGCTTGAAGAGTAGAGGGTTTTCTGGAATTAGGCTTGGAGTTGATGAGCAACTTCTTCTATATACCTCTTGGGCCATCACCCGCAGTTAGAAACTCTTTGGAGACGCAACCCCTGAGCATTCCTGGGTGGGAGATGAAGAACTTCAGCTGACACAAGACCTGCTGGGGACCTCCATACATCTGCAGCCATCCTTGTGTGACAACCACACAGCCCACCAAACAGCGCTTCTGCCCAGTTCCCTAGAACTTTTTTTTTTTGCAGAACCGGGGATTGAACTCAGGCCCTTGTGCTTGCCAGGCAAGTGCTTATTCTACAGAGCTATCTCCCTGGCCCCTAAAACTTTTTTTTTCCAAAATTTTATTGATAAACAAATAGCAATGAGACAGTTTCAAATCAAATCGGAAGTACAATTTCAACAAATAACACACTGCATATATTCTTCTTAGTGGTTAATTGATGTACAAGATGCGGACTTGAGATCCTATTTACAAACACCATTAGAATAAATCATTCTATTCATTACTAGAAATTTTTTTAAGAAAAATCTCTCAGGAGTTTTTGTAGAAGAGTCAACATCAATGACTTCATACTTAACCTGGTTGGGAAAGGCAGCTGGGTAGATTTTTTAGTCCATTGAGTCTCATCCCTCCCCTGGGATCCTGATTTAACATCTGAGTGAGATCCTGGTATCTGGAAACTTAATAGAGAGCCCAGGATGACTTTTAAAATTGATCAAGTTTGAGAAGTACTGGGCAGACAGGGTTTCCCACACTTCTCCTGTGACAAGAATTATCTGGGACTGTGGAAACTTCCTGCTTCCATCAGACATATCTAGACTAGTCCTCCACCATCCTTCTACCTCCAAGCTAGGCAGATTATACATTGTTTAAGTGGTTTGTGTACACAACAAAGAACTAATCAGCCATAAAGAAGGGTGTATGTGAGGGACCAGGGAGATGGCTCAGTAGAATAAGTGCTTGCCTGGCAAGCACAAAGGCCTGAGCTCAATCCCTGGTTCCACCAAAAAAAGAAAAAGAAAAAGAAAAAAAAAAAAAGGTGCATGCAAGTATTTGCAGTGAAATGGATGGATTTTGAGATGATAATAGCAGGTGAAATAAATAAGACCCGGAGTGTTAAATATTGCATAGGTTCTCTAAAATGGGAGACCCCTGAATACAATTCAAAGTTAAAATAGAAGACCACAAAGATACACTGAGAGGGAAACTCCAGAGATGGGAAGATCTGAGAAGGTAGGGAGAGAAGGGTGCTGGGAACAGAAAGTACAAGTGACTCAGATTCAAGATGCTCGAGTACCAACTCCCTAGAGTAAATTAATTTCCATGTGTTGCAAATATATACTATTAAAAAATCAAAGTGTTGAGTAGTGCTCTCTGTTAAAAGCCATTCATTTTTTCCACTCTGTGTGTGTGTGCGTGTGTGTGTGTGTGTGTGTGTGTGTGTTATACACTATGGTCATGGTCATCAAATATAACCTTTTTGTTACAAATATATTTTACAAGCTATACTAAAGGCATTTGGAAAAAGGAAAATGAAACTGCTATGCTAAACATGAAGATAACTTCAAAAAAGTTGATTTAGATATCATTTGACTGTTATATTTTCTTTTAAACTGCAATAATTTATGTATTTGTATATTTGCTTTAGAACTACATATAATTTTACCATAATAAAATAAGCGTTTCATTTGGGGGAGTTATTGTTGGAAACACAAATTCCTTTGCCCCAGACCAAGGGAATCAGAATGTCTGACTCAGAGATCTAGCGATCTGTTTATTTAGGACAGAAAACAGGAAGAAAGCCTTTGTGGGAGTGGAAAGGGGTCTGGGCATGGGGACGATAAGAGGTAACAGAGGAAGGAAAAGTAAAAAGGATCAGGGTGTGATGCATACAGTGCCAGTCCCCATGGTGCACGTGCTCATTATGTGTCACAAAGATATATTAATAAAAAGAGGGGGAGGCTATCACCTGATTCTTGTTATTTGTGACTGGTAATAAGGGCTCATTGAGTCACATCTTCAACTTGCTATTAGAGTCTCCCAGGAACTTGTGTGCCTGTGGTACAGTATGCAAACCCAGGCATTTATCATTAGAGACGTTGAGCACACACGGTGTTATGCAAACATCGGTCACTACTATACAATTCCAGAACACTTCCAATGTTCATCTGGGGGCTTTTAAAATATCTGGATGCTAATCCTAAGGTCAGGCCTGGCAAGTGTGTGGGAGAGCTTCTGGCTACCCTGCACCCGCAGGACCTCTCCGGACCAAACCCAGGCACGCCGCATGAGTGAGACCCTCTGCTGCACCCTCAAGACCCCTCCACCACTTGGAGCCTCCCAAGCTCCCCAACCCTGCTGAGTGAGAACTTCTGCTGTGTTCCCAGGAACCCTCAGATCCAGCCCAAGCCCAGGCCCTCTGCCGCACTCTTGGGACCTGTCCACCCCTCCGGGGCACTCCCAAGCCTGCCAAGTGAGTGAGAACTTCTGCCTTGCTCTCAGGATCCCTAGACCCAGCCCAAACCCAGACACTGCAAGTATATGGGAGAGCTTCCCCTCTCCCCTGTGCCCCCTTGTCCCCTTCAGACCCAGCCCAGACCTGGCATACAGGCATGGGGTAAAATTCTGCAGCTGCAGTCCCTGCAGAGAGAGTAGGGGACAGAACCACCCAGCTAGTCCAGGAGCAGAACATCTTGCCAGAGGGGCACAACAGGTTCACTCTCAAGGGCTGCAGCAGGAAGGAGCTGAGCACAGCAGCCAGACCCAAGCATGGACAATTGGATAAATTCAAACTTTGTAGATCTGCACCTGAATATCAGTAGGTGCTAAGATTATAACTACACCAAAGCTCTACAGAAAGGTCAGAGGACAGTGCTATACAAAATGACGAGAAGGAGCAAAATGCAATCTCAGACCCCAAGCCCACCCAGAACAAGTGCAGAGGACACTAATACAGAAGAAATTGGGAATCACACAGCTGAAATCTCTGAATCAAGAACATCTGAAATAAAGAAACAACTGCAGAATGGTATAGAGGAACTCAGATCAGAAATAACCTCTGAAATTAAAAAAAAAAATCTCTGAATTAATAGCATCTGAAATAAAGAATCAAATACAGAAACATGGAGGAAACCTGATCTGAAAAAAATCTCTGTAGTAAAAGAATTAATAACTGCTTCTAAAGAAGACATCGATAAAAAAAAATAGAGATTAGAAAAATGACAGATTGCTCTGACCGGAAGTGGAAGTGGAGCAAAGATGCAGGACCATCAGAACGTGCCCATCGACATCCAGACCCGCAAGCTGCTCGACTGGCTGGTGGACAGGTGGCACTGCAACCTGAAATGGCAGGGTCTGGTGCTGACGATCCGAGAGAAGATCAACGCTGCCATTCAGGACATGCCGGAGAGCGAGGAGATTGCCCAGCTGCTGTCTGGCTCCTACATTCACTACTTCCACTGCCTGAGGATTGTAGACCTTCTTAAGGGCACTGAGGCCTCCACAAAGAACATATTTGGCCGGTACTCTTCCCAGAGGATGAAGGACTGGCAAGAGATCGTCTCCCTGTACGAGAAGGACAACACCTACTTAGTGGAGCTCTGCAGCCTCCTGGTTCGCAACATCAACTACGAGCTGCCCTCGCTAAAGAAGCAGATCGCCAAGTGCCAGCAGCTGCAGCGCGAGTGCAGCCGCAAGGAGGAGGAGGGCCAGGCGGGGGTGGCGGCGCAGCTGGAGCACTTCCGGCTCGCGTGCAAGCAGTACGGCATCTCGGGAGACAACGTCCGAAGAGAGCTGCTGGCCCTGGTGAAGGACCTGCCGAGCCAGCTGGCCGAGATCGGGCAGGGGCGCAGTCCCTGGGTGAAGCTATTGAGCTGTACCAGGCCTTTGTGGACTTTGTGTGTGAGAGCCCAGCGGAGCAGGTGCTGCCCATGCTGTGGTTCGTGCAACGGCGGGGAGACGCGACCGTGTATGAGTGGAGGACGGGGACGGAGCCAACTGTGGTGGAGCAACCGCGCCTCGAGGAGCCTCCTGAGCCGGTGGAGGCGGGCGCGATCGACTGGGGCGACTTTGGGGTGGAGTCTGAACCTGGTATCTCTGCTGAGGCCGCTGGCATCGACTGGGGCATCTCCCTGGACCCAGAGTCCAAGGAAGCTGTGGGTGACGGGATAGACTGGGGCGACCCCAGTGCTGCTCTGCAGATCACGGTGGTGGAAGCGGGGACCGAGGCCCCGGAAGGTGTAGCGAGGGGCCCAGACGCCCTGAGCCTGCTCAAGTACCCCGAGACCCGGAGTCAGTTCATCGACGAGCTCATGGAGCTTGAGATCTTCCTGTCCCAGAGAGTAGTGGAGATGGGCGAGGAGGCTGACATCCTGTCCGTGAGCCAGTTCCAGCTGGCCCCTGCCATCCTGCAGGGCCAGACCCAGGAGAAGATGGTTGCCATGGCGTCCACGCTGCAGGAGCTGATTGGCCGGCTCACCAGCCTGCAGATGCAGCACCTGTTCATGATCCTGGCCTCCCCGAGGTACGTGGACCGAGTGACGGAGCTCCTACAGCAGAAGCTGAAGCAGTCCCAGCTGCTGGCCGTCAAGAAGGAGCTGATGGCGCAGAAGCAGTAGGAGGCGCTGCAGGAGCAGGCGGCGCTGGAGCCCAAGCTGGACCTGCTGTTAACAAAGACCCGGGAGCTGCAACAGCTGATTGAAGCCGACATCTCGAAGCAGTATGGTAGGCGCCCCGTCAACCTGCTGGGGACCTCCCTCTGAACTGGGTGCCCAGCAGTCACTGCATGAAGAGTGGAAGCTGATGTCGGAGCCTTCCCAGCTAGCGCCTGGCTACCTGGAGCCCAGAGAGGGACAGGTGGGAGTCGTCACCTGATGGCCACCACGCCTCCACCCCAGGAGCTCTCAAGATTGGCTCTGCCGCAGTGGACCGCCGCTTCTTGTACCTAATAAAAGAAGAAAAGGCAAAAAAAAAAAAGAAAGAAAGAAAGAAAAATGACAGATTCCTTGAATGAGCAATACAGGAAAGAAATAGATCACATGGAACAGAGTCAAAGAGATATAGAGGAAATTAAAATCCCAATCACAAGCTTGCAAAACCATTTGAGCGAAAGTGAAAGTAGTTTCACATCTTGAAGATGCAGCTAGTGAAAAGGGACTTAATATTTAACATATCAATACTTGATGAAACATACCTGTTCCATGTTATGCCTAAGATGTTTGACACTCAGACAGATAGTGAGGTTAAGCTCAACAGCCTAGGTTGTAGGGTAATAACAATAAGCTTCTCTTTTGGAGGGTTAACAACCTTAGTTTGCAGATCAAAAATTAGAGAAAAAAAGGAGGGCTGCAAGGACAGCCAACAGTTTGTCCCTAGCCTTTCAAGGTCAATTAAGACTCAGGACATAGGAGAACCTGTACTGTAACATCCTGTAACTCAGTTGTGCCCCAAATTTTCTGATCAAGGAGATTATGGGACCACAGAGGAAAGTGATCGATGATGTAGAGTGTGCCTAAGGAGAGTCACTTGGAGAGAAAACATTCTCTCAAGCTTTAACAGAGAACAAATTGGTCAAGCAATGGCCGTGATTCCTCCACATGGCTGACACTGACAAAGGATCTGCAAACTGCGGTACAGGGTTTCAGGTTAAATCTTGAGGGGATTTGACTGACCTTATCAGATACAAAAGCTACATTTCTTGTTATATAGGTCTTGCTTTATCTTGGTCTTAATCATCCAGCAAAAAAGTCTAAAAATGAAGCATAAAAAGTAAAGCCATATCAATATGCTTAGCTGTAAAAGGCTCAAGTCAACAACTTCTGACATCACCAGTCTTATGGAAAACCCACTACTATTATGGACTAGTGGACTATTTTGGAAAATTTTGCTGAATTCACACACTTATAATATTGAAACAACAAAGCTAAACAAAAAAAGGAGATACAAATTAACAACCATTTTGTATCTGTATATTCAAAATAGTTAGGATAGATACACAGCTACATTCTCTTAATTCAATGAATAGAAAAATTTGTTCTAATAGTATTTGTGAACAGGACATCATGTCTGCGTCTTGTACAATGAATAACCTCTAAGACAACAGTATGCAATGTATTAATTATTGAAACTATCCTACTAATCAGATTTGGAACTGTCTCATTGCTATTTGTTTCTCAATAAAATTGTGGGGACAAGAAATATTACATTCCATTAAAAAAAATAATCTGGATGCTGAGACAGTAGTCCAACCGAGTCAGTGAGCACCCATGTGGTGGGTGCACTCTGACGCACTCCTCGTGACTACAGCGTCCAGCCAAGCTCAGAACCACATGGCTTCTACACCCCAGAAAGCCCCTGCTAACGCACCCTGCCACGATCTCGCGCTGCTGCTCTGCACTCCATGAACACCTCCTCAACCTGCTCTTTTCAGCTACTGCCTAATTTTGTTCTCATGTCCCCAAAATTCTTAAGTTCTTACGTCCTTCTCACAAATGGTGACCGAGTTTTCTATTGGGTTTTTTTAAAAAAATCATTTATTTATTTATTTATTTATGTATTTATTTATTTATTACAGGACTCATAGTGATCCTCCTGTTTCAGCTTCCCCAGAGCTGGGATTACAGGCATGCACCACCACGCTCAGTTTTGGAGTCAACATGGCATGCAGTACTGGAGATTGAACCCCGGTCCTTGTGCTTGCCAGACAGGCACTTACACCACTGAGCTATCTGCCCAGCCCTCCGATTGGTTTCGTACACTTTTCATGAGGCTGGTCATAGACATGATCCAAACTGCTCTAATTCAGAGAGTGAATGGGGAAGACCAAATGAATGAGTTTATTTAGGGTAAATTCACCAATGATACTCTTCAGAAGCAATGTTTTAATCTATTCAGTAAACACATATGGAGCACAAATTACGTTGCAGGCATTATGCTAGCACAGTTTCTCCTCCACCAGTGGAAATCAAGGGGGAAGCTGGCTATACAAGAGATGATTTCTGCTCTGCCATGTTCTGCCACACTGGAATGCAGATAAGAACATGGAGAAGCATCTAATCTGCCACACCTTACCACAAAGAGCAAGATGGTAGCTTTTTAGCCTTTATAGCCATATAGTCTCTGTGACATTTCATCAATTCTATCATTGCTATTATAGTACAGAAGCAGGCATAGCCATGTGCCAGTAAAACTTCATGTATAGCTGCCGAGTTCTGGGAGCCCCCAGACCCAGTCCTAGCCCAGGAATTGCTGCCGACTTCCGGGAACCCCCAGACTCAGTCCTAGCCCAGGTCCACAGCAGGAAGGAGCTGAGCACAGCAGCCAGACCTAAGCCAGACGCAGCTGGATAACTCCAAACTCTGTAGAGCTCCACCTGAACTTCAC
>NW_004524734.1:4712133-4716108 GCF_000260255.1 Octodon degus | reverse complement strand
AATAGGATATCATGTCCGCATCTTGTACAGCAATTAACCACTAGGAAGAATGTATGCAATGTGTTAATTATTGAAACTGTCCTACCAATTTGATTTGAAAATGTCTCATTGCTATTTGTTTCTCAATAAAATTATGAAAAAAAAAGAAGTAAGGTGGTGTCTTAGTCTGTTTTATATTGCTATGGCAAAACACCACAGACTGGATACTTTATAAAAAAATAACATTTGTTATGCTGTGCAGGTGTCGGTCCCATCCGCGGGCACACTGAGCCATCCATGGAGACCTGGCATGGTGACATATGCTTTTAATCCCAGTGCCAGGAAGGCTGAAAATAGGAGGACTCTGTACCAAGTACATGAGAAAAGAAAAAAGAAATAACATTTATTCATCACAGTTTGGGAGATGCTGGGAAGATCAAGCTCAAAGTGTTTGCTGGCTTTCTTAATGCAATGTCACAGCAGGGAGGACGAAATGGTAGAAATGCCTGAGAAAGGGAGAAGGAAGAAAAGAGGAAAAAAGGAAGAGGAAAAGGCAGATGCTACAGTTTATCTTTAGATGACCTCACAGGTGGGGCTTAGGGGAGGGGGCTGGATCAGGGTGATACTGGAGCAGTCACTGAAGGGTTCGTGGCTGCATGTGATGCTGGGAGGTGAAGTTTGGTGAGAAGAGATGGGTCACAGGGGAGGTGGCCTGGAATGGGGTGTATCTGTGTGTCCCTCCTCCTCTTCCTCCTCTTCTTCCTCTTCCTCCTCCTCCTCCTCCTCCTGTGACCTTAGTCCTACTTCTTGCTGCAGTGCACAAGCTCTTTCTCCTCTGTGGTGCCTCTCAGGCCAAGCCTGGGCAGGGCCCAGGCCTGGGGAAACTCACAACTGTGACTATGGGAAGAGGTAGGCATAGAATATGGTGTGGACAAGCATCTTCCAAAGGCCCACGTGTCAAAGGACTGAGCCGCAACCCATGGAAACGTGGGGGACAAATGTACACACTAGGAGGCGGGACGTGGAGGGAGGAAGTTAGGTCCCTGGGGGGTGCCCTTGATGGAAATACCAGGGTCGTAGCCCCTTCTGACTTCCCCCTTGCTTCCTGGCCAATATGAGGTGGGCAGGCCTCCCCCACCTGCTCTCCCACCGTGGTGTACTTGCCACCAGCTCCAAAACATGAGGGCCAAGAGATCACAGGCTGAAACTCCCAAACTGTGAGCCGAAATAAATGTTTGCTCTTGTGAAGATTATTTATCATAATGTTATTTATCATAATGACAAAACCTAGTTAACAAGTATATTCAAATCTTCCTGCTAGTTATAGATGATTCCTACAGGCACCTAAAACTTAGGGATGGGCATCTTAGGATGACAGTGAGTGTGACAAATTGCCATATAAAGAAAGAATGTTGGCTGGCCAAATAGCTCAGCAGATTAAAGTGCCTGCTTAGGCAAACGCAGGGGCTGGGAATTTGATCCCTAGTCTGCCGTGCCAGCCCCACCCCCAGGGCACACCGAGACAGTGATTGAGACTGGGTGTGGTGGTGTGCAGTTGTAATCCTAGCACGTGGGAGGCTGTAAACAGGCAGATCACTAGGAGTCTGATCTAGTAGTGAGACCCTGAACACCCTGTAGACCCTTCCCTAAAATACAAAAAAAAGAAAAAAAAATTAGATTACTTTTCAAAAGAAGATTAAATAGGACATCAGAAAATGAAAAAATATCCCATGTTCCTGTACAGGCAGAATGAATATAGTCAAAATGGCCACACCTCCAAAAATACAGATTTAACACAATCCAAAACAAAATGCCAATAGTGTCCCTCATAGGTCCAGAGAAAACAATTCTAAAATGTATATGGAAACAGAAGAGACTCAAAATAACAAAAGTAATTCTGGGTAAAAATAGCGAAGCAAAGAGTACCACCATCCTAAACTGAAGCTATATTACAAAGCTACAGTGACAAAAACAGCATGGTACCGGCACAAAACACAGAAATATGGATCAGTGGAACAGAATGGAGGATGCAGAACCAATCCCAAGCACTTTCAACTGCTTGATCTGTGACAAAGTGACCAAAAATCTACACTAGAGGAAGGGTAGCTTCTTTACTAGGTAGTAGTGGAGAAACTGGATATCCACATGCAGAAGATTGAGTCTAGACCCATATATCTCACCACGTACTAAACTAAAATTAAAATGGATCAAAAGTCTAACTGTTAAAACAGAAACAATCAGGGGCCGGGGAGATAGCTCAGTGGAATAAGCGCTTGCCTGGCAAGTGCAAGGGCCTGAGTTCAATCCCTCATTCCAGAAAAAAAATACAAACCAGAAACAATCCGCTGGAAGGTACAACAGGTAAAATTCTTGAAGTCTTAGGCATAGGCAAAGACTTGTCTGAACAGAACTCTAGTTGCACAGGAAATAGTTCCAATAATCAACAAATGGGACTTATATCAAATTGAAAATCTTTTGCATAGCAAAAGAAACAACCAATATAGTGAAGAGACAACTTACAGAATGGGGAAAAAATTGCCAGCTATGTCTTGGATGGAAGACTAACATCTAGAAAACATAAAGAACTCATTATGCCCCCCAAATAAAAGACGCCCTCAAAAAATGGGAAACAGAACTAAGCAGACACTCCTCAGAAGAAGAAATAAAAAATGGCCAATAAATGCATGAAAAAATGTTCAACATAGCCTGCCATTAGAGAAATGCAAATTAAGAGAGAATTAATTCCATCCTACTCCTGAAAGAATGGGCAGCACCAAGAAATCCAACAGCAGCAAATGTTGGTGAGGCTGCAGGGAATAAAGAACACTTCCAGATTGTTAGTGAGCATGTGAGCTATGAGTGTCAATATGGAGTTTCCTCAAAAAACTAAAATCGAAAGCCTAGCTCTTCCCCTTCTAGGTACCTCCCTAGAAGAGTTAAAGACACCATACTACAGTGATGCACACATATGCAGCTTTCTAGAAGCACGACTTACAATAGCTAAGTCCTGGACAGCCAGCAACAGCTGAGTGAATAAAGACAACATGGTATTTCTACACAACGGAGTACTACTCTGCCACGAAGAAATACAAACTTGAATAAATTGTAGGTAAATGGATGCACTTTGAAACCGTAATATTCAGTGAAATAAATCAGATACACAAGCTCAGATATCACCCAAGTTCTTTTATCTAGAAACCCAAGCTATAAATAAAGAGCAGAATAAAAGATAAACAATAAGAAGTAGGGAGTTTTTTGCAAATGGGAAGGAAACAAGAGATGGAGGAGGGACGTGAGAGAAAAAGGATGAAAAAAAGAACTTATGGAAACAGAGCTTTTGCAAATGGAAAGGGAACCGAGAGGTGGAAGGAGCACGGAGGGTTGTGGGGCGCTCCAGACAGAAAAGAATGAAGGTGTGCCAGCCCCCCAGAATAATGTAATAATTATGCATTGCAAACACACACCAATAAAAAATAAAATAATACAAAATACTAATACTAAAATTTTAATCCCAAAAACATGTATTTGTTCCTTCCACATTAAAAAAAAAAAATTAAACCATTTGTAATTATGTATGTGTGGTACTTGAGCTATATTCCCAGCCTTTCTTTTATTTTTTATTTCGAGACAGGATCTTAGATGCCCAGGCTGGGCTTGAATTTATAATTTTCTTGTCCCAACCTCTTGGAATGCTGGAATTGCAGGTATGGGGATCGCAGGCATACACCATCATGTTCAGGTTCAAAAAATTTATTGGGGCCAGCAAGATAGCTCAGTAGACAAAGCGCTGGCTTTGGCAAGCGCAGGGACCCGGGTTCAATCTCTGGTTCACACGCCACGCCGGCCTCGCCTCCAGGTCGCACTGAGTCCAGGAGTGGTGGTGCACGCTTGTAATCCCAGCGCTGGGGAGGCTGAAAACAGGAGGATCACTAGGAGTCCAGTCTACATAGTGAGACCCTGTACCAAATACACAAATATGTATGTAAATATATATAA
>NW_004524734.1:4701650-4711993 GCF_000260255.1 Octodon degus | reverse complement strand
TCTTTGATACCGTGCTTTTAAGCACAGAACATTCTACTTCCTGTTGCCTAGCAAGGAGTCCGCGGATAAGGCAACGGTCATTGGCGGGTGCTCTGGCAACCCGGGTTCTTAGCCTGCGCTGCCGCCGCTGCCAGTCTGGGCGGTGGCCCTCGGGGCTCTCCTCCGTCCCCGCCCCATCCGCCACTCTCCGCACTTTCCGGTTCACGAAGGCACTTTTCTTCCTGGCGCCTTAGAGCAGGGTCTCCCCCTGCCTGGCCGCCACCCACTTCCCAACAAGGGCTTCTCAGTTCTGGCTGTGGCCACAGCTGCCTGTGATGCTCGGCCCGCCCCTCGGCGGCCTGTCCCCAGGTGCACAGGAGGCAGGACCTGGGCGCTGCCATTTCTGGGCCCCAGGGACCAGTACCAGGCGTCCAGGGGTGCTTCCTTGGAGAGTGGGAGTAAGAACCAAACGGTGGCTCCCTATCGCAGCGCCAGCTACACTAAGCTCATGCTGAGGATGGGGTGGGGGCAGGAAAAGCAGCAGGAGGAGAAGGGGAGGAACAGAAGTGCGCGCCCATTGTCTTGTCATTCAGACTTGGACATTATCAGCCTGCTAGCTGTCCCCTCTGCCTCTGTCTCCTTCACCCACAGCCTACTGTATTTTCCACTCAGTAGCCACAGCTTAAAGCCAAGACCCGACCACAAGATGCCTTTGCTCGGCACCTTACAATGGCTTTCCCTACACCATCTGACAAATAAGCCATCGCTCTCACAGTGCCCTGGAGATCCTGCACGACCTGCCTCCACCCCACTGTCTCACTGCTCTCACGGATTACAGGTCCCTGACCAAAATGCTTGGCCTCAGATGTGCTTCAGACTCCAGGGTTTTGTTTTGTTTTGTTTGTTGTTTGTTTGTGGTTTTCTTGAGATTTTTTTTTTTTTAAGGAATGAGGATTTTTTTTTCTCTGAATGCCTTCAGGGCAGGTTTGGCTGGCTTGAGTTGTGGGGCTCGAACCACAGCCACCTGAGCCTGACAGCTTTGTTGAAGCAGCCACTTAAAGAACTGAGCTAAGGGGCAGGCCCCCTTCTTGTGATTTTTAATATACAATTCTTTTATTCTGTAAAAGGTAAAATATACAGAACAAAACTTTCCCTTTTTAAAACCTATGTTACAAACCCATATTATCACTTACAAATAAATACTGTACTCTAGCTGATTATTAGGTGTAAGTCCAACACTGTATTCTTATAACTGTTTAAGCAAAAATCCAGAAGTGTATCAGAGTCCTCCCAGATCACCCATCCCAAAGGACTGTGGCAGATTCTGCCAGCTGAACAGAACGTCTGGAGGAAGGAAGCCATTGCAGGGGCACAGGGCTTTAGTTTACACAGGGCTCAACATTTTACCTCTCAAAACATGTACATATAGAGATGAATCCTTCATAGAAATCAAGAACAAATCTATCAATGTAAGCTTATTTCAAAAGTATGGCACAGATGTAAGTCACAATGTGGTTTCTTTAACAATACTGAACCTTGCACACCTGCCAGTGTGAAGTCTGCACTTGGATCCTACAGGAATCGTAATTCCATCAGTCCTGCTCCAAGGATATGATAGGAAGTGATTTGGTAATTATAAAAATCAGGCCTTTTTGGCACTATGATACAGCTAGGAAAAATAACCAGGGTGGCACCCGGCCCATAGTGCTTTCACCGGTACTACCTCTTTAAGGGACTTGGAATGTGATGAGAGGGGTTCTAGATTTAGAGCACTAAAGAGCCAGTGTGCCCAGGCTGCCCGGGCCCTCTGGCAGAGCCCCGCTCCAGATGCCCTGTGCACTGCCCTGGTCTCCGCATGGCCTCAAACTCATTGAGGCGCTGTTGGTGTTGCCCTGCTGGATCTGGCATAGGGTCTTGTACTTGTCCCAGCCTTGCCTCATGTTCTCATTGTGGATGATGTCATTGTGGGTCCTCTTGTTTTCATCTCTGGCCTGGGACAACTCGGTGCTCAGGGTCAGCAGCTGCCGCTGCACGCACTCATTCTTCGCCTCGGTGATGTGCTTCTCCTCATTGCGGTGGTCCAGGATGCCTCTGCTGGAGAGCTCAGCGCTGCAGCCCACGGGCTCCGCACCCTCATCCTGCAGGTTCTCCTGCACATGGAAACTCACAGGCTCGTACATGGGCAGCAGCAGGGGTGGCAGGGTCGTCATTGTCAGGTGCAGCTCTCCTTGGTCTTCACCAGGTCGTCCTGGGCTTCTTTGGCCCTGTGCTGCCACTCCTCCACCTTGTCCTCTTTGTGCTGCCACACCTCCTCCAGCAGGACAGTCTTGGCACTGTACTCTGCAAGCTCCGCAGCCAGCTGCTCCTGGTTCTTTATCTGATCCACTGTCTGTCTCTCCAGCTCCTCCTTGGCCCGCAGTGCAGCCACATGGTCGGCCTCCAGGTGCTCGGCCTCCTCCTGGGCTCGCTTCCTCTCATCCTCCAGCTGGAGGGCTCTCTGGATCTGGTCAGAGAGTTCTTTCTCTGTCTTCTCGGTCTCCTCATAGTCCTGCAGCCGAGCACCAGCTCCTTCTCCTTCAGCATCTGTTCCTTCTTCCTCTCAACAGTCTCTCTCCTCTTCTTCTCTGTCTCCAGCTGCTGCCACTCCAGCTGCTTCTGATGCTTCTCCTCCCGAGCCTGGGCCTTCACCTGCTGCACCCCAGTGGTGTCGGGCTTCCTGTAGGGCATGTACAGCTCATGGTTCCCCATGCACAGTTGCAGCATTTGCTTGTTAATCCTCAGGCATGAGGCTCAGAACACAAAGTCAGGTGCTTTCTTGTCGATGGGTTTAATGACAAACTTTTTGTCATTGAAAGAGATGTCATTGAAAAAGAGATTTCACTCCAAGGAAAGCCAAACTTTGGGGTCAACTTATCATCTTTCTCATAAATATTTAGTCCAAGGGCATCAACTCCAAGCCAAAGGTCTGCTCCTTTCTTATTTTTGACTTTGAAATAATTGATTCCACACACCTCCAGGTCCTGAGCAATCTTCAGGTACTCCAGCATAGCCTTATCTTTGAGCATCACATGGTGTTCTGTGTGCCACACCTGGATCTGCTCCTCCTACTGATCCCTTGTGAGTTTGTGCTGGTCCATGACTCTCCTTGTGCACCCAGCCTTGTGCACCTCCTTGTTGTAGTCTCTGAACTTGGCCGGCACAGTGTAGGACCCCAGGAGCACAGCTGTCTCAGAGGGACAGTAGATCTCACCACTAAGAATACCCTCCTTCACCTGGCGGAAGAGCAGCTTCTTCATGATGTCCTGGATAAGCTCCTTAGACATGTCTTCAGGGTAGAACTTGACCAGGAACTTGAACTGGAGGGGGTTCTCTTTCCTGCCCTTCTGGGCAGACACCTTTTTATCAAGTTTCAACCAGGTAGGAAATCTTTTATTGTCCATATACTGGAGGCCAAAGTACCACACTTCCTGGAGGGCAAGAGTCTTAACCACCCAATCAAAGAGCTGCTTTCTGGGGTATTTGGCTGGATGGCAAACTCCAGCTCTACATCCATGGTGGTAACCTGGACATCAATTGGCTTTGGCATCTTTGGCTCCTGGTGGGCCACCTCAATCTCCCAGAAACTTAGCTCTGCAGCAGGGACTGAGACGGCTCTGGTGACGTGGAGTCCGTTTGTTTGTATTTTAGCATTTGCATATATAGAAAGAGATATCAAGTCCAAACACAAAATTCATTATGGCTCCTGTGAACCTATATTATACATCAAACAAAGTGACATCCTGTCAACACTCCTAATTTTTCAGATTTCAAAGCATTTCTGGTTTGGGACTTCTAGATTAGGAGTGCTCCAGCGGTACCTTCCCCTACTGCCCTCCTGCACCAGCTCGTTTGCAGGGATGTTGACTTTGCTCGGATGTCCTTTTCTCAGTAAGATCTACCTCCCCACCCATGCAATTCCCTTACATGTTCCTTCCCTCACTCCTTCCCTACACTGCTCTTGGTGGGCAGCCGGGGCTTGAACCCAGGTCCTTGAACACAGTAGGCAAATGCTTTATCACTGAACTATATCCTCAGGCCTATTTTAATTTTATCATCATCATCCATCATACCACATACCATACTAACAAGAAGTGACTGATATAAAATGAATGTTTGTAATTTAAAAATGATTACAGAGAAGGGTACATTGCCTTTAATCCCCCTCAAAATAGTCCCCAGCACTTTGAATACATTTATCCAGTGACATTTGCTACTTTCTGAGGCAGCTCTGAAAGTTTTCTCTTGTGATGTCTTCAGTTGCCCTGCTGTGGTTGCCTTGATGCCCCGCATTGGTTCAACATGTTTCCCTTTTATGGTCTTCGGAAAAGAGCCAGAAGTCGCACAGTGCCAGACCTGGTAAATAAGGTGGACGCAGGCACTGTTGTTGTTTTACCAGACACTGGATGGTACTTGGCACCATCATTCACTATAGATTTTTATCACACTTCTAAAGGTTTTCATGAAAAAGGACTTGCAGACTGCTTAAGAAAATGGGCTCAGTGTGTTGGAAGGGGAAAGGGATAGTTTGAGAGGGGTCAGCAGCAAGGTGTCCTTCACTATAATGAATGTTTGAAATGTAAGCATTGGCCATCATCCAGCATGTATTGCTGCAGGCTTGCTGTCCGCTTCCTGCCTCTTCCTCTGAGCCCCTTGCTCAGCCGGTCCCTCATGAGTAGGCAGTTAGGTTATTTCATATGCTCACTATGATACCATTGTGAAAAGCAACTATCAGTTTTCATCTAGATCTTTACCTATTTTTAAGAATTAGAGTTACTTAAACAAATGATACATGTTTATCAGGCTTTGATGTATATTACAAAGTTGATCTCTGGTCATATTTTCCAGGAGTGTATACTTCTAAAGAAAGGATTTGACAGATAACCTGGATTCTCAACTTGACTGACCTGTGAGCTGTCCCAAGGACTAGTAGATTAGCATTCTCAGTGTGTCTGTGGGTCACAGAGTCATGACTCTGGGGACCCTATCTGGTCCTGGGCCCCTCCCCCTAGCACTGTTCTCCTGGTCTCCTTCCTGGCCATCATCAAATCACCAGCTTTCTCCACGGTCATCTTCCACCATGACATTTCTGTCTTGCAATCAGCTGCCTGTGGGCTAAAGCCTCTGAGAGCAGGAGTCAGACTAAGCCTGCTTTCCTCTAAATTGAGGGCGCGAGGTATTTTGTTCTAGTGATGGGCAAGCTGACAAATGCACCTTGCACTGGGAATAATTTATAAACTTAAATTGGTCATTTGGCCTGGCAATTCCACTCCCATGAACTTACTCAAGGGAAATAAAGCAGATTCATGCAAATGCACATATATGTAAATATGTACAGCAACATTATCCCTGTTTCCAATTTATTTTTATTTTTTGAAACAGGGGCTTACCATGTTGCCTAGGGTGGCTGTGAGTGGTGGGATGTAGGCTCATCTCTCCATATCATCAACCTCTGTATCTAGTGTCACTTTATTTGAGACTTTAATTACACCTGCAAAATCCCTTCAGAATGATACCTAGGACAGGGCTGGACTGAGTATCAGGGAAAATGTGTCTCCGCATGAGGTTGGGCGACCACTTTGGAATTCTGCGCGCCACATCTCGCTCAGGAAAGACTCACCAGTCTAGCAACGCCGTCCTCAGGGGCAGGAACGCCAGCCCTAGAGGACGCTGGGAATGTGTGGGCAAACGCTTCACAGTGTGATGGGGGGGGGGAGGTGCCCCGGCAGCCGGTGCTTGGAACAGGGCTGCCACAAGGCGGTGCCCAGAACGAGGAGTCAGAGCTGCACTTACACCTGAGCACTCGTGGGGATGAAAAAGAATTGCGTGTAATTTTCTGAGCCTACATACAAAATAATTTTTGCAAATCGCAAGACCTTGATTGATCACCACACTATATATGCATACATAATATATATCCCATAAATATATATATAATGAAGTATTAATTAAAAAATAAAAGCAAAGAGAATTCAGGCATTAAGACTAAAGATTTAGTCATAGAAAAATTAAAAAAAAAATTGAAGTCATAGAAAAAAAAAAACAACCCCAAATTTGTCTTTTACCAGTTCCAATTCTTACTTCATAATCTTTCCTATAAAAATGTTACATCAGAAATGAATAGCCACTATATTTTAAGAAAGCCAAAGGAGTACTAAAAGAGAAACAAATGTATTTCAATGTAAGAATTATATTAAATACAAAAAAATGAAGACCATAGAAAAACTCTCAAATTGATGGTTTTCCCATTCTAAGACTACTTTTTCAAATTGACATTATTGGAACTGTGACCACAAGGAATATGGTTAAGCAGGATTCATGTATCCAGATCAGTATTTGTTCTTTGAAACAGTTGCCATGGACAATGAAAAGTCTTATTTCATTGATGCTACTATTTTCAATGCTTGTGGGACATAAACTCCGAAATATAAGAAACTGGTGAGTTCCATTTAATTCTTGATTTAAAAAATAAAGATGTGCCTTTTGGCTGGAACCACCATCTTCTAGTAATTTACCAAAATAACACAAAGGGCAAGAGGAGGGGAACACAGTATATTTTCTCCAGGCCTTTTAGAAAACACGAGGTTGTTCCTTTGGCCACATACGTGCAAATCTACAAAAAGGGTGATATTGTAGACATCAAGGGAATGGGTACTGTGCAAAATGGTATGCCTCACAAATGTTACCATGGCAAAACGGGAAGAGTCTACAACGTTACCCAGCATGCTGTTGGCATTCTTGCAAACAAGCAAGTTAAGGGCAAGATACTTGCCAAGAAGATTAATATACATATTGAGCATATTAAACACTCAGAAGGTCATGATAGCTTCCTGAAATGTGTCAAGGAAAATGATCAGAAGATGAAGGAAATCAAAGAGAAAGGTACCTGGGTTCAACTGAAACACCAGCCTGCCCCTCCCAGACAGTACACTTTGTGAGGACCAATGGAAATGAATCTGGGTTGTTGGAACCTGTTCCCTATGAATTCATGGCATAAACTGGGATGTTGCTCTGCCATTCAGTACCTAATAGGCAGCTTAAGTGTTCCAGGTCCTACGTAAAAATAACATCATCCTGTGTTGTAAGGGTTGTTTTCTTAGTTGAACAGGTATGTGGTGCCTTCTTACCTCAGAAATATTTGCAGCAGATTTTAATGTACCTAGTAATTGTGTCTAGTCTTCACTCTTCAGTGTTTTTCTTGCTGAAAGATATTGCTGAGGCATTGTGAAGGTGTATGCCCAATATTAAAATATTTATAAAATATTTATATTGGCTTGAAGATCCTTAAATCACCATGGGGAAAAGATGTATCAAAATAAATGGAAGTCACTTCAGAAACAAATGTAAGTGCATTTCAGTTAAATAAGTTGTTTAAGGCAAAAATAAATCAATTAAAAAAAAGATGCTGAAAAAGAAAGAGAGACAGACAGACAGACAGACAGACAGACAGACAGACAGACAGACAAAGAAATTGGGACTAAATCCATTTACCTTAATAGCATCAATCCAGTTGATATGAAGCTATGTAGAAAGTAGAAATTAGCTTTGTTTCACTAAAGCACTGAGGAAAATATTCTCTAAAGATCTAACAATGTGATACTTTTGTTGCTGTTTTTTGGGTGTTTCGAGTTTTGAGACAGGGTCTCACTGTGTAGCCCAGGCTGGCCTTGAACTTACAGAAATCCTCCTGCCTCAGCCTTCCAGGTGCCACGATTAAAGGTGTGGCCACCACACCCGGCTCTGAACAATTTAATAGGCAATTATTTCCACTATTTTCTAATGTTAAGATGGATTTGAAAGCAAGATTTTAGTACATGAAAACTGATTGTAAGAAGTTAATTATGCTCAGGGTAAAACCTAACCCAACATCAGCAGAGAGAACATTCATTAGTAACGATTGTGTGATTTTTGTTACTGCATATTTGTATGTTTACAATAAAATAAATAGAACTTGATCAAAATCATCAGTGGACTATCAGAAATTCCCAACTCCTAGGGCAGCGTTGGCCTAAATCTGACAAGGTCATTCGACCCAAAATACTGGTGACAACCCAAAATTGGGCTCCAAGATGAATATACAGTGAAGAAACACAAATGGCAAATAAATATATCAGAACTGTTCAACATCATTGGTTATTCAAGAGATGCAAATTAAAACAACATTGAGATTCTATCTCACCCCTGAAAGAATGACTATAATAAAGAAATCAACCAATAACAAATTCTAGAAGGGCTGTGGGTGAAAAAGGAACCCTTCTCCACTGTTGGTGGGAGTATAGGCTGGTGCAAGCACTGTGGAAATCAGTGTGGAGATTCCTCAAAAAGCTAGGATTGGAGGTCGCATTCAACCCAGCTATTTCCCTCCTTGGTATTTTCCCAAAAGAACTAAAAACATCATACCACAGCAATACATGTGCATCCATGTTTATAGCAGCACGATTTATCATAGCTAAGTCTTGGAAGCAACCCAAATGCCCATCAGCTGAGGAATGGATAAAAAAGATGTGGTATTTTTACACAATGGAGTATTACTCAGCAATAAAAAGATAAACTCGGGGCTTTTATAGGCAAATGGATGCAACTAAAGGCCATACTCATAAGTGAAATAAATCAGACCTGCATGTGCAAACATTGTATGGTCGCGCCAACTTAAGAACCTGAAAGAGTAAATAAAACCTGAAAGGTGCAATAGATAGTGTGAAAAGGAAAGAATTTATTCAAAGGGAAGGAAAAACTGGGATGAGGAAAAGGATAAAAGAAGGAAGAGAAAAGTATTTATGTATATATGCAGGATAGCTTGGATAATTGTACTGCTGATTTCTGCTGGTCTACTGAAAGGAGTAGTTGATGATCAAAATTTTTCCTCTCCTTTTGAATGTCTTACAACTTTTTACAAGCTTATGTTGCCTGTTTATGTCTCGTAATCTAAACAACTAATATGAAGATAATGTGCAATACAACAACCATTGTTGAATTCTTATTATTTGTTTAGTGAAAGTCTGTACTGTTTCTAATATTGTTTGTTTGTTTTGCTTTGCTTTTTTTTTTTTTTTTTTTTACCATTTTGTATTCTCAAGAAAAAAAAAATACTGAATGAAAAGGAAAGCCCAGTGGTACAGCACTCGCCTAGCATGGGTAAAGCCCTGGGTTCAGGCCCATTATTCATCCTACCTCTCCACCTTACCTCAGAAAAGGCACAATCACCAAAATGCTGTAATTCTAGTTGGGTCAGCCCGGCTACAACGTTGCTATTCGTTTTCCTCTGCTGCCACCTACCGGATCTAGGGAACACGGCTCCGAAGAAATCGGCCTCCCAAGTGTGCTTGATTGTGCGTTGCGAATTCAAGGGTAAACCACTCGGCTTGGATTTAAACACGGAAAACTGGACATTTAAAGGTTGTTTACTGTAACTATTAGGGATAGCTTAACTTTGACTATCATAAATAGATCTAGGAATCTGTTTTCAAAACACCTCTTCTGGCCTTAGAAAGTTATCCACTAAATTTAAACCATGCGTTTCTCCTTTTCCAACCAGGAGCTCACCGTCTCCGGCCGCACAACGCCTGCCTGCCCTGGGACTCCGCCAGCCAGAAGGCCAGCACCCGAGACGACCTCTCAGCCTTGGAGAGGCCACCAGCCACAACAAGCCTCTTTTTAAGTATAACTTTTTTATTTAAAGGAAAAAATTAGTAGCGATAAGCGGATAGTTACACTGGGCTCTCCACACCTTGCTGTGAAGCTCCCTCCTCACTGCACAGGACGAAGCGTCGGTGGACGGAGCCTCGGTTGGGATGATCCCTTCGCTTATCTGCTTGTTTGCTTGGGAAGGGGAGCATCTGCCTAGAACTATGGCCTGGGTCGGCACTGGGCACAAGAGGGCCCTTTGTACTGGGGGAGTGACAGGGCCCCCTGGCTTCAGCCGCGAGTGGGACAACACGACTGTCCTGTCTGGAGCCCTGTGCCCCTGCTACAAATGTGTCTATTACTTAATTATTGTCTTTTTACTAATAAAAAGCCTCCTGATGGGACGGTCAGGCATGTGCAACTGGTGGCTCAGGTCACCCAGCAGCAAGACATGAATTACAACTCTGCTGTGAATATATTAAGGCTGGAGGAAAAGGAAAAAGGGGCACAAAAATAGGTGGTAATGAAGCAGGAGGATCGCCATGATTTGAGATCACCGCCAGCCTGCATGGCATTGCAAGATCCTGTCTTTTTAAAGAAGAGGAAGAGGAAGAGGAAGAGGAGGAGGAGGAGGAGGAGGAGGAAGAGGAAGAGGAAGAAAGAAGAAGAAGAAGAAGAAGAAGAAGAAGAAGAAGAAGAAGAAG
>NW_004524734.1:4698954-4700825 GCF_000260255.1 Octodon degus | reverse complement strand
TCTGAGTATTAGAAAATGAGTTACACTATGGGAACTGCCTGACACCTAAGAGGAGATAATTAACATATAAACTGATTTTTGAGTCAGTTTAAAGCTATGAGTTGTAAACGTAACAAGGAAAACCATCAAATGTAAGTTGCCCGATCTAGGTGTTTGGTACGAGAGGGACGGGCATTACTCACACTAGCTCCTCTGCTGAGGCCTGGAAAAATTAATTTGTAAGTGTAATTTGGGGCCTCAGAACCAATTATTTGGTTCTCCCTTATCTCATTTTTGAAGGAGGAAATGTTTATTTTGGCTCACAGTTTGTAGAGGTTGTAGTTCAAGGCACGGTAGCATGGTTGAGACCATCACAAAGCAGGCGGGGTCCAGGCAGCAAAGCAGTGGAGAAGCAGCAGCTCTCTGTTTTGTATTCCGGCCAGGCAAGCTGCCCTTGGGGAGGAAGTTCTCACATACCTGTAATCCCACCATTCCACCACAACTCAATCCCAGCATCACACACCTGAGATGCAGCCACTTCAGAAAAGCCCCACCTGTGACCAACCCCGTGAGGCAAGGGAGGAACATCTAGATACAAGCTGCAATAATCTGCCCCAACCCCAAAAACTCACGAGCATCCCTTCATGGCTAAGGAACTTAGTTGGAGAGCTGCCCAAGTCCCAGCAGCTTCGGCATTACTGTAAGGTCCAACTCCAAAGTCTCCTCTGAGATCTAAGGCACTCTTACCTGTGAGTCCCTGTACACATGAAAAGAAAGTTAGATGCTTACAACACACAATGACACAAGAATGGCATTTCCATTCTGCAAATAGGGGTATAGAAAGGAACAGGGCTAAATCAAGTCCGAAATCCAACTGTACGAACATTGAGTCCTGAAATTCCTAGTCCAGCATCAGATACAATTTCCATTATTTCTTATGGGGAAAAAAATTGTTCAATTCTGAACTTTTTGGTGTTTGAGCATAAATTGGAAGGGATTAAATTTGACAACAGAAGTACCACTGTGACTTAGCATTGCAAATTTTACAAGGACTCAAAAACTAGAATGTTGGAAGAGGCCATAGCACGGTGTCATAAAGATTAAACTTTTTTCACTCTAAGTTTAACTCAGGAATAATAATTTTTGTGGCTTCTTAACTCTATAGCCTGCTTGGGTGTGAGCATCAGGAATATCACTTACTAACCAAGTAACCTTAGACAACTTTCAAACTTCACTGTAATTTTAGTCTTCCACCTGCAAACTGGGAGTTACACAGCATCGTATGATGACTAAAGAAAATGTATAACACCCTTAAAATACTGTTAGCACTCTGCTATTATAGACCTGGCTTTACATTTTATAAAAATCTCACTAGTTTTCTAAGACTTTTTATGTTCATGTTTGTTAGTCCAGTTACTACTAACTAGTGAATGGATGTATAACTTCAAGGCTCTTAGATACTTTGGTTATTAGTTTAAAAGGGAAGGTGCTTAACATCAAATAGCTTTGCCTGTTGAACACTAGAACGTCACCTTCATGCCCAAAGTCTAGTACATTCTAGGGAATAATGAATTAAGGGACTAAGCCAACAGCACACAGATGTTACACATACCCCTAGAGAAATGTTTCCTGAGCCACACAATCCCAGGAGCATCTCCCGTCCCAAGCAATTCAAAGTGAACAGTACTGTATAGCACTAGGTGGAAACTTCTGGAGTTTGGGCCCTCTGACACAGCTGAAGTGTGTCAATTTTAATATGAAATAATAAAGAGGTGATGATAGAAAATAATTCCTTTGCCCAAAGACACTGAGGCAGTGTCATTCTGGTCTTGTAAATAGGTACTTCTTGTCATGACGTATCAATTATTACCATACTGTCTCTCAAGTAAAAG
>NW_004524734.1:4694437-4698180 GCF_000260255.1 Octodon degus | reverse complement strand
TGTGGAACTGGGGATTGAACTCAGGCCCTTGCGCTTGCCAAGGAAGTGCTTATTCTACTGAGCCATCTCCCCGGCCCCTATCTTGGTCTTAACCATCCAGCAGAAAAATATAAAAATGAGGTATATAAAGAAAGCCAAATTAATATGCTGAGCTGTGAAAGGCTCAAGTCAACAACTTCTGCGGATAACCCACTACTATTGTGGACTGCTGGTCTGTGTTGGATTGTTTTGCTGAATTCAAGCACCTACAGTATTTAGATGCCAATGGAATACCCATCTCTGATAGGACTAAACAAAAAAAGGAGATACAAAGGAAGGACCATTTTGTATTTGTATATACAGAATAGTTAGGATAGATATACAGCTACTTTCATTTAATTCAGTGAGAAGATTTGTACTGATAGTGTTTGGACAGGATATCCTGCCTGCATCTTGTACTATGGATAACCACTAAGAAGATAACAATGTACAGTGTATTAATTATTGAAACTGTCCTATTAATCAGCTTTGAAACTGTCTCATTATACTCTGGTTTCTCTTCAGATCGTATGAAACTGTCTCATTGATATTTCTCAATAAGATAAATTTTAAAAAATTAAAAAAAAACAAAGACACTGAGGCAGAAGCAGAGATAACAAACAGTTTTGATAAACCAGAGGGTCTATTATCTGATTCTCAACCCAGAACAGATACCCTTAGGTAGTCAGTCCGCAGCGTAAGTCCTTGTTTCCGTAGTGATTAGTAATGAGGACGGGGGCATGTGACCCAACCTCTATGTGTTTGCTCAGAGAAAATGAAATTTCTCTGGGCTCCTGGGGTTATAATCTCCCATGCATTCCCTACTGAGCCTTCCATGGGGTGGCATGCTAAGGCATGTTAATTTGAGGTCATTTGAACAGACATGCTTTTCATAAAATATACAATCTTTTTCTGTATTTAGTACAAGGTCTACAGTGTCTCACTAAACAGATCAGACTCATAGTGAGCCTCCCATTTTCAGCCTCCCAAGCACTGGGATTATAGGAATGCAGTCTCAATTGCAGTCTCAGCAAGCCCCAGGGGCGGGGCCAGCACAGCAAGCCAGGGATTGAACCCCAGCTGCTGTGCTCTGCCTAAACAGGTGCTTTAATCCACTGAGCTATCTTGCTAGCCCTAAAATATACAATCTTATGCTACATTTAGTAGCGTAATTTGAACTTCTGAAGCCCAAAGCAATCCTGCCGGCTCCTACAAGCAGGAAGCCTTGCTTCTCCTTCCCTGAGTTAGTCTACCTTCAAGTGATTGTATAGAAGCGATGCCTTCAAATTGGAGTTTAAATCCATCCCTCTTGCATCAACTCCAAGCAATCAGTGTCATGAGTCACTGGGTGTTGTTTCTGTATTCATGGATGAGAACAAATGTGAGCACTTTCTTCTGAGACAGAAGGAAAATGCAGTACAAATGCATGGTAGAGTTGTATTCAGCATTAAAAAAATAAAAAGGAATACGCTGTCACCAGCAGCAACATGGATGGGACAAGAGATCATTATGTGAAATAAGCCAGGCACATGTTGGCTGCAGCATGCTGGCCATGGCATGGGGCCATCCTCCAGGCACTCTGGAATTTACGTCTCATCATCATGTGTCTTGCATAAAAGGTATGAGCCACAGTACATAATACTGGCCCTGGTGGGTTTCACGTTTGCTTCGGTATGAACCTTTCCTATTCCCTATTCTTCACTTTGAGCATGGAGCTGTTAACCCAGTGTCACTGTGTATTGAAAAAATGTAACAAGCTCTTTAAATTTTGAGGGTTTTACAGCTATACATTTGCCTTGAGTCTCACAAGAGAATTTGGAGCAATGCTGAAACTTGGGGCAAGGAGACGAGTAGTTTTGGCTATACAAGGGATAGTTATATCATGTAGGCAGAAGTTTGACCTTGTGTTTACGTGGACATTGAGTATGATTTCAGACGTGTTTGAGTGTCAAGTGGAAAAGAGGTGAAAACTAATGATGAAGGTGGAATGTCAACTTAAGCAGCCCAATAGGCACCTAGGAGACTGGTGTCTATTTTATCTGGTCCCTTGGCCTCTTCCTCACTGGTACTGTTCCCCTGCTATTTAACTAAAGCTTTGCTCTACCCCTTCCTCTACCACCATATTCCCACCATGGAGCCAGCAGGTTCTGAACTGGAACCTCTGAAGCTATGAACAAAAATACACCCTGGCCCTTTGGAGTGTGTGTGTCTGGTATTCAGAAAGGAAGGGCACAGGAAAGCTGACCAATGCACACAGGTTACAGGGACTCAAAGGGATCAAAGAATGAGTGGAGCTGACAGTCCCAACAAGATTTGATAAAGAATTTATTATTCCTTCAAAACAACTGACTTGCATCACTCCTTCACAAGAGATTAACAGAACAGAAATGATCAGTATTTTAGAAAGTATTTGTGATTTTTTTGTGGAATATAAACCTGTAGCTGAATATGTAATTGTTTTCCTAATTAAATTGTTTCATATGCAAGTATGAACTTCAGCGTGAAGTAAAATCTTAATACACAACATTTTAATATTTCACTGTCATGAAATTTCCTTAAAACATTACTCCTACATATCTTTTGAGGTTTGTATTTGTTTGATTTTTGAGACAGGGTCTTGCTATGTAGTCCATGCTGGCCTCAAATGCATGGTTTCTCCTGCTTCAGCCTCCCAAGTGCTGGAATTACAGGTATGTGCCATCATACCCAGCTCTACACATCTTATTTGAAGAAATTATGTGAAAAAATCAAGTTTTTCTGTAAAAATAAAACTATGTTTGAATACATATAAACAAGCAAGGCACAGAAAGACAAACATTGTATGTTCTTGTTCATATTGCAGAAATGAAAAAAAGCTAATTTCATAGAAATCAAAGGCAGAAAAACTGTACCAAGGCTAGAAGAGAAAATGGAACCAAGAAAGGTTGAATAACAAGCATTTATGTACAATCAGGAGAAATAGTATATAGTGTTCTATGGCACCGTAAGGTAGTAATTTACTACATTTTTATAAAGAACTAGGATTGGTTTTTTTTGTTGTTTTGTTTGCTGTATTTAGTACAGGGTCTAGAGGATGTACAGGGTCTCACTACATAGACTAGACTCGTGAGTCTCCCATTTTCAGCCTCTCAAGCACTGGGATTACAGGCACACGCCACCATGTGGAGTCTCAATTGCCATCTCAGTGTGCCCTGAGGGTAAGGCCCACAGGACTCCAGGGATAAAACCCGAGCCACTGTGCTCTGCCTAAGCAGGCGCTTTAATCCCCTGAGCTATCTGGCCCGCTCTATAAAGAGCTAGAAAAGATGAATTCAAAGGTTCTCAACACAAAGAAGTAATGTTGGAAATGGAAATAACTGTCCTGGTTTGGTTTTTACACACTGCATACATGTGTCAAGTTACCACCATCCCATAAGCATAAACATGTTGGTAAAAATGTTAGAAGTATCACCACAGAATCAGCAGAGCTAAAAACCAAGGCAGCTGAGCCCCAAGTTATGTGCACTCCTGGCACCAGACAGAACAGAGCTCTTCTGTGAGAACAGAAAGAGGCATGGAGCTTTCTCTGCTGTCCTCCATGCAGGTAACTAGAAAGGAACCGTTAGTCCATTAAAGGAACTGTTATAAATTGTTGAGAATGGATGTCCTCACAATCTTCAGTAGCAGCTTATAAATTTCATATTAAAATATCCTACTATTTATAAAGATTTAATAAAAATGTTAAG
>NW_004524734.1:4681566-4694337 GCF_000260255.1 Octodon degus | reverse complement strand
ATGTGGTGCTGGGGGATTGAACCGCGGTCCCTGATGCTTTTGCTAAACTTGTTCTAAGTAGGTGCTTTAGACCACTGAGCCATCTCTCCAGCCCCTATTTATAAAGATTTAATAAAAATGTTAAGACATTTGGTTTGGGGGTTTTTGGAAACAGGGTCTTGCTACATAGTTCAGGCTGACCTTAACTCATTGCATAGCCTAAGCTGGCCTGGAACTCGGTGATCCTCCTGCCTCAGCCTTGCAAGTGCTGGGATTACAACACCATGCCCAGCGAGACATTTGTTTAAAAATTTGTAGAAAGGAGTTGCTGAGAAACTAAAAAAATATATATATATTGACTGGGGTACATCAAAGGAACATAGGAACAGACTGAAATAGTGCCCAATGGCCAAAGCTGGATGAATTTGGGTAAAAGTATTTGATTATGGTAATACTGATAAAAATGACAAAAAGGACACAAATCTGCTTTGCAACAGAATTCCAAGTAGGTGGTGTCTTCACTCTGCTCTTAAGAACAGCCCAAGTATCTACTCCTTAAACGTGAGCTTTGCATGGAGACTTCCTTCCAACCAGTAAGAAAACATCAGACAAACCTCACTCAAGGGACACCTTACAATCTAAGTCAAAAACAAATTACAGAAACTGACATAGCCAAAAAGAGCCTACTGCAGTAGGCACTCTATGGAAGCTATAGCCTGGAACTGAAAGGGACCCTTCAACTATTAGGAAATACAAGCAAGCAAGCTGGGGACTGCAATTACTATCTGTCGCTTCACTGATAACATTACACTATCACAAAAATATAAGGAAAATCGGGTGAGGGGCTTATGGGAATACTAGAACACCTTCAATTTTTTGATGAATCTAAAATTGTTCTTTAAAATATTCAGAATTCTTAAAAATTACTTTCTATAGGTACGTGTAAGAATATAAATGCATAGAACAAAGTCTGAAGATGAATGAGGAATCTCATGCTAATTCTCTTGTGTTACATGAGTTGCTTATATTATAAACAATATATTCATAGAGTACTATCACGTTAATTTGAGATACTTTGGGGGAAGGTAAAAAGAAAATGAGAACCGGTTTAGGCTTATTGTTTGTCAGCAGAAAAGGTTTATTTCTTTAAACACAAATAATGAAACCACATCCAAGGGCTTAACTTACAGACACAAACCAAAGGAGCATGGAAGCTTTAGATACTGAGGTCCCAGACGTACAGTGGGGAAACGCTTCTGGTTTGAAGCGCACGCAAGCCCAGCTTGCAACGGCCGAGCTCTGCTAGTGCTTGGGTGTGGTGGAGGGAAAAGTGTGTCTGTAGAACTCAAGGTGGCAGCTGTGTTTACACGCACTCAAGCGCTGAGGACTGCTTGGGCAGGTGTGTGCTTTCACACCGAAGGAAAGAGGGGAACACGCCGGGCCCTCTCTTGGGACCTAGGCTGCCTTGCACAGGGCCACAGCAGAGAAGCGGACCTCTCCTTGCTCGCGCTCGGTGAACTCTCTGCAGACCTTGGCGGCGTCCTAAAAGAGGGGATGTCATTAATACCCAGCATGAAACAGCTCCAAGTGGAAATCTCAAAGGGAAAGCACTTCTAAGGCCCACAGATGCTCAGAGTTGACCCTGATCAACTTTAAATCTCTCACAAACCTTGAAATCCTGGAGGCAAAAATCGGGTATTGGGAAAGACCTTAGCTGCCACAGGAGTCACATCAGAAGCTCTGACTCTACCACTTCTGCCATATGACTCTGGTCTTCTCTTGTACTTGGCTTGACAATAAAGTGAAACCATGGACATTCTTTTCCTCAGCTGTAAATAGTCACAACACTGACCTCTCTTCTAGGGCACATAGAGAAAAGTCCTCCTAATTCAGAATCTCAAGTAGAGACAAATGTCTTCCCAAGTAAACATTTTATAAAATAGTCTTAAAGTCTACCTGGTATAGTCCAGGCACAGACAAGTGATAGATTCTTAAGATTTATGGAGTGACACGTCATACTTCTAGAACCTAGATTACAAGGGCCAGTAACAGAAAACTGATCTCAATGTATTTGCCAAATTCTAGGCTTCAGTGCTTTGGAATCATCAGTATCAATCACTCTGTTCCATCTGTAAAGAGCCGAGTGGAAAGATTATACCACAAGCTATATTAAATCTAAGAACTTTTCAGATGAAAGAGAATACTGTGCAATACAAAACAGCTGAGGGACTTTCAGCCCCTAAATCACTAAGGCAGTAATGAGTTTATCTCTTAAAGTACCAGCTGCAATGCAGTTTCAGTTCTACTTTGGAACTACATTTAAAAAGAGGGAGAGGTTCAGACAGACATCTATGTTCTCTGTCAGAATTTTTAATATATTACTATTCCAAACCCACTTCCCTAAAGCGCTTTTCTGTATTTTGCACGGTGCTGACACCATTAGGGTTTTCCTGCAGAGAATAAGCCACTTCCTACAGACAGCTCTGCTTCCTCTGTGTACCAGGGGTAAGGACCCAATTCATTCAAGTTTAGCATACTTTGGAGCTAAGTTTATGTATTTTCTCACCAGTTTAACAATAATTGGCTTAGTGTGTAAGTTTAGACAGTTTAAAATGCTTTTGACCATACAAAGCCAGTTCTACTTAATGTAAGTTTTGTTAAAAATGATGCTTTAGAGTCATTAAATTTTAAATGAGATCCCAATTATAGAAATTAGTTTTTATTTATATAAACAAGATTTACCTTACCCACACCTCACCTGATTTTGGTATTCTATGTGGGCACATTTTTATGGTATTAGTCTAGGGTCGGATATAAGTGTGTATCTTAAGTACTTACTTTAAAAGTTTAGTCTTTCCCCTGACTGGGTTAATCAGGAATTCTACATCTGCTATCTACCTCTGATACAAATTCCATCACTCCTTTCTCGAAGCCCCTTTCCATGTCACATTACCATTCCCGTATCCTCTCATGTACCAAGAACTGGCTTTCATTAATCTCCATTTATGTCTGCACAAAGTGACATTAGAGGGGCACAATTTGGTCCACTAGTAGCCTGAGGGTAACAGGCTTGTGATGTTTCATTATAAAGCAAGGTTGCATCGTACATACAGTGACTAAGAGTATAAACTCTAAGGGCAGAACCACTATTCTGCTATTTAATTAAGTTCTTATTTGGGACTTTTTGTCTGTTTTTTGAGCTAGGATCTTGCTATGTAGTGCAGGCTGCCCTCGAACTCGCAATCATCTTGACTCAGCTTCCCCGGTCCTACGATTACAAGGATGAGCCACCACAGCTGCTGGTTTTGCCTTTTATAATCTTGGACAATCTCTGCCCATTTCCTCATCTGTAAGAGAGGCCAGGAAGTCCCACCACATAACATCATTGAAAAGATCCCACAAAAGACAGAACTTACTTGGGACAGCTTCTAGCCCAGGAGTCAGCAAGCTGGAGCCTGTGGGCCTGACCCAACTTGTTGCCTGGTTTGTTAACACAACCACTGCAGAACACAGCTACATGCCTTCCCTTGTACACAGGCTGCCTGGGAACAGTCACGACAGAATCTAATACTTGCAACAAAGCCACTAGCCATGCAAAGCCTGGAATCTTTTCTGTCTGGCTCTTTACAGAAAAACTTTGTGCATGCCCAATGTGCACATTCCAGGCACTCAAAACAGATCAGCCATGATGACTGCCGTTGTATCTTAATAGAACAGCATTCTGCATCTTTATCATACACAATTTTCCTTTCAAACAGCAAAAACTGATTGCATCCTAGAGACTCACTTTTAGGTTGGAAAGGGCTAGAGCAGAATTCCAACCCCTGTCAAGGATCAAGAGGTGTCTGTAGTCGCTGTACCAGGAGGGTTACACAGTGATCCTGGGAGCCTAGTGGGGGGCGTTTCTCTAATATTCTGCTTCTCTAACACTGAACCATCTGGGATGAAAAAGCTATATTTGCCTAGCAACCAAATCCATAGTAAACTACCTGTAAGTTTGAGCCAGATCCCACAGTTGCAGAGGATTAAGGCAGGCACGGGGGCTGTTACCTGAGTCTTTCCTGATGATGTAATATGACAGGAAAACAATGGACATCTTAGTCCCCCATGGAGCCACACAATAGCTTTGAGGCTAAGTCTGACTATGGACAGAAGGCAGCACATGGAAACAAATTAGTCAGGGCTCCTTTAAAGGATCCTGTTTGAAAAAACTTGCTATAAAATGAGGCAGGTAGAATTACTAAAATACCTAGGTTGTGAGGACTGCTATCAACCCAGACAACTGAGGCTGATGATACTCAACAGTATCAGCACTTCAGACAATGTGGCTGAAGAGGCCTGGTGGTGGCTTTGCAAGAGGGGTGCCCAAGATTACCTGCAGCAGGGAGTCCTCCGAACTGGTGCCATGGTTCACTGGAAAAGGCATCCGCCCATCTGGAACAAAGCAACCAGGCCTATCAGTCTCCCCTGGCCATTTCCTGGCCATGGCACCTATCCATCCCAGGGGGACTGTTTTGGATTCTTCTGCACACCACTGCCACTCCTACCCAAGTGTGGGTAGGAAGCAACCGGCCACAGTGATGTTCATCTAATCTACAGCCCAGGAGATCACACAAACCCAGTCCACTACACTGAGGGGATTGTGCCCCCATCTTTTGGGAAGAAACAGCAAAAGTCACATGGGGTCCCAGGAGGGGAAAGACAAGCCCTTTGAGGTCTAAGTTGCCCTTTAATGACTCCTGACTGCCCCCAAGTCTCCTCTGCCCCAGTGAGCCCACAGCGAGTTGAGACAACACATCTCCAAGTGTTTCTCCATTAGAGATGGAAATTCCTCCTTAGTGTCATAAGCCAGCTTATCAAAATCACTCCTGGGCTGGCTAGATAGCTCAGCGGTGTAAAGCACCTGCTTGGGGACCAAGGTTTGATCCCTGGCACCATATGTTGCCTAGCCCCACCCCTGGGGTGGACTGAGCCAGCTCCCATCCCCCCAAAAAAATCACTCCAAATTCATTTTGCACAAAGATCATATTCAGGCACTGATGCTCCTGTCCTAAAAGTATTTCTCGTCTGAAAAGGGCGGTGAAGGGGAGGAAAAGGGAAAAATCTGAGCATTGCTGCCTTGAAAAGGCTCACTGAGGGATCCTCTTCACTGGGTGGGGCCTAAAGCCATTCGTCTGGCCTTCCAAGTGCCTGAGGGGAGCCATTCATCTGGCTCTGCAAGTGCCTGGGTATGACAAAAGGTTCAGGGCCCCTGAGTGGACCCTGTTTTGGCTTCATGAACAATGATGTGCCAAGTACCACAAAGTCATGCATCTATCCTGTAAGATAAACTAAGTCCAAAGGAACGCATGCAACTGTACTGGATTCCAAAAACGAAGCAATACATACCCAGTTCATAGAGGTGGCCGTCCACGTTGTTAAATAGAATAAAATGAAAATTCACTTTGTCATCTACCTGAAGAGAGTCAGTGTGTTTTTGAAAATGAGTATCAGAGAAGAGGATCTTGTTAAGAATAAATTCACAATTCAACTAGGATGGCTATTTTTAAAAAATTATTCTAGCTGATATTTCCTGCATACAAGTCTGGAAGCTAACACCATTAAAGTAGAAATTCTGGAACTGTCTGGACAACTCTGAGGGTGTGATTATTAAGTTCAGTAAAAACTGAAGAGTAAAGGCAGGGTTTGGGAGGGTAAGCATTTCACTCAAGGGCAGGCCGAGGGCGTGGCGCAGTCACCCACGGTAATCAGGGCACTGGCCTCTGACTTGAGTTCAGCAGATGACAGGGGACCCTGTTCACATGTATGGTACATTTAATCCTGCCACAACTGGCCAGTCTTGCTAGTATCTTATTCTCCCCAAAAGCCCGAGAGAAGAACTCATTGAGTAGGAGAGAAGTTACTATTAGGAGTCATTTTGTTCTAAACATAATACTATTGATTTGAACTATGAAAAACTACTTCAATTGCCAGTGTGACTTCTGAAGTCATTTTGGTAAACAGATCTAGTCAAAGCATCATCTGGGTTGATTCTATGATTAGGTGGCTCGGGTGGGCAACATCTGCTATGTTCCAATAAAAAGACTCCTGCAAAGGTCCTAGTGAGAGCATGGGTGGCACCTGAGCTGCCCGGCCAGGACTGGTGTGTGCATTTACCCGACACTGGCCTTCCTGGGCCACAGCATCATGGGCTGCCTGGATAGCCTGTGGAAGGGAGAGAGAAATTAGCCCAAAATTCTCCAGAATCAGTTCAACCCGCTGCTCTCCAAGTTCTCTTTTTACCTCATTCTTTTCAAAGCACTTTGCTCTGTCTTCAGGGGACATCTTCTCTGTTTCAGAAAGAAACTGTTTCAGAACTGATCCATCCTCTGGAGAGAAAACGCACATACTAGCATAGAGACAAACAATGCAGATAGGAACATATTTATTGCCACCTTAAGCTGGTCATCCTGAACATCTGTGTGGTACAGGGGATAGAACTCGGGACCCTGCGCTTGCCAGGCAAGCACTTATTCTACTGAGCTATCTCCCCAGCCATCCTGAACGATCTGAATCTTCCATGTGACCTCCAGGGAAGAAGATGAGTTATTCCCTCTCTCCCAGCCTCTTTCGCCAACACCCTGAGCTAGCACATTCAAGCTAGGCAGGCTCTCTATTACCCAAGGTACCTTGCTCCTTCTGGCCTCTGGTTCCTTCCACCTTAGCTCCTTCCCCTTCTACTTCCCCCCGTCTCGCTAATCTCTTATCACTTTCTGACAGACTCACCCACTTGGAACATGGGCTTGTTGAGATTTTAGTGCCATAAAAACAGGTTAAAAGAAAATAAAATAAAATAAAAAAACTCGGACCTCAGAAATACTGGACCCCAGGGAAAGTGAGATTTTACAGAAGACATAGAAAGGATCAGGCTACAGTCACTATTTGAAAAAGCAACTTCTAGAAGGTCTGGACATTCATGGCCAGATAAGCTATTTTCATTTCAAGGTAGCAGTAGGCTGCCCAGCCTGCTGCTGTATCCAAGGCACTTAATAATGTATCCATCCTATCTATGATCCTAGAGTAACATTCTAATTAGTTCTCCAACCAAAACTCAGGTAGAAAATTCTACCTGAGCAGTTTAGTTACTCAGATGGGACATTAACGCAAAGATCTCAAGTAGACCTGAAGACCCACACGGTCTGGCTTAAAAACAACAGACTGGCTATCGGTATAACCAGTATGTTATTGCTCAGGCTGGAAAAGTCTAGGACACAGTCATCACAGAGCTATAGCAAGAACAACTTTATCTCAAAAGACCTCAGCTTGAACTTTTTAAATTTTAACAACCTTGCTAAGTGAGGACCACTTCAAAATCTGAAGAAGCTGAGGACATAGCTCAGTGGTGGCACCCTAGATTTGGTCCCCATCACGGGAAAATAAAAATCTGGGACAGGACTTCTCTTAACTAGGAAGAAGGCTCTGAGTAAAAGTGAGTCTGACCTGTGTTACCATTGTTTAAAAAAATCACAGTCAAAAAAGAAAGAAAGAAAGAAAGAAAGAAAGAAAGAAAGAAAGAAAGAAAGAAAGAAAGAATCATAGTCATCCAACCTCAGAAATTTTGGACCCCAGGGAAAGTCAAGATTTTACAGAAGAAACAGAAAATATCAGGCTACAGCTTTTTAATCACACAAGTTACTACTTGAAAAAGCAACTTGTATGAGGTCTGGATATTTATGACCAGACATGCTATTTTCATTTCAAAAGCACACCTAGGAGTCTTGGTCACACTTATTTAAAATAAATTAAGTGTGAAATGTTTATATTTTTGGCAGTGCTGGGAATGTAACCACGCTAGGAAAGTACTTTACCACTAAGCTAAATCCCCAACTCCAACACGGCTCCCCCTTTTTCTGAAACAGGGTCTTCTTATGTTGCCTAAATTGATGCTGAGGGCCGGCAGTATAGCTCAAAAGACTAAGCGCTTGCTTAGGTAAGTGCAGGAGCCAGGGTTCCATCCCTGGCTCCGCATGCCGTGCCAGCCCCGCCCCTGGGTGTGCTGAGCGCGATGGAAGTCCAGGCGTGGTGGCATGCGCCTATAATCCCAGCACTTGGGAGGCAGAAATCAGGAGGATCACTACTAATGTGGGCTGTGTAGTGTGACCCTGCACCAAAAAAAAGAAAAGGAAATCTAGAAAAAAAAAAAAAAAATTGATGCTGACCTCCTGGACTCAACAATGCTCCTACCTCAGACTCCTAAGTATCTGTGACTACATAGGAGACACCACACCACCTCTATCTTTGGCCCCATTGTAGGCAACAGCATAAATCATTATTTGAAGTTATATAACTCTCAGCCTCCCCCAGCTACTGTCAATATCAGAGTAAGTTTTATGGCAAAAACAGCCAACTTCATAAGTTTATAACTTATCTATGGGCATTCAGAGTTACAACAGAAAGATCATGTGGCAGTTCAAGCCTAAAGGATTTACTCACTGGCCATTTAAGAAAGTTTGCTGGGTCTTGGCCTAAGTGATACATAATGACCATGTTACTTTAATATATTTAATACAAGTTCATTATACTTCTGCCAGTTTTAAGGGCTTTAACTTGTTTTTCCTATCTTCTCTACAACATTCGTTGCACAGGAGGGCCAAAGCCCTTGATCTGAATCTGTTCAGCCACATCTTAAGGTTTCTGCAACACCTCCCTACAGGAACTTCCTACTCCCTGCCCCAAGCAGATCTGTCCCTCCCCTTGCCTATGAGGCACAGAACCATTGAAAGCAGGCACTAGTTGGGGCCAGGGAGATGGCTCAGTGGAATAAGCGCTGCCCTGGCAAGTGCAAGAGCCTGAGTTCAATCCCCAGTTCCGAAAAAAAAAAAAAAAGAAAGAAAGAAAGAAAGAAAGAAAACAGGCACTAGCGAGGCACAGTGGCGCAGTCCCGTAAGCCCAACTACCCAGAAAGCTGAGGCAGGCAAGTTGGAAGCCAGTCTGGAAAGTTAGCAAGACTTCATTTCAAAATAAAAAGAGGGGGGGTGGACATGGTGGTTCACGCCTGCAATCCCAGAACTCAGGAGACTGAGGGCAGAAGGACTGCCTCAAGTTCCAGGCCAGCCTGGGCCACAAAGCAAGACTCTATCTCCAAAGCAAAAACAAAACAAAAGTGTCAGGGTAGGGGTGATCTTTGTAGAGATGCAGCTCAGCAGTGGAGAGCCCCTGGGTTTGATCCCTAGGACGGCCAGAAAAATAAAAGGTCAGTTGCAAAGCCTTTCTGCCTCTGCCTCATCGCCAACTTTCCAGAACTGATGAGAATCAAGTAGAAGCAGCCTGTGAGAATCACCGCATGAATCATCCCTTGCATTTGTTATCCTACCCCTCATGCCTGAGAAGCTGAGGACATGGTGTGGAGAGCTTGCCTGGCACTTCACCCTCTAATCTGGCTGGAAAACAACCCAACCATGCTTCAGGGAAGATGAATTTTCTCCCCTCAAAAGAAAGAAAATAGTAGAATTCACTCTGTGAGCATCTGTATAAGGAGCAGCCATGACTAAGCAGGTTTCAGATGTTCTGTTTTGTTTTAAACTCTGAAACAAGACCTCATGATATAGCCTGGCTGGCCTCACCCTCGTGATCATCCTGCCTTGGCCTCCCCAGGGCTGGGATTATGTGTGTGCCACCATACCAACTCAAGAAGAAAAGCAAAGTAAGGCAGTGACTCTGCTAAACAGACCTAGGTTCTGAGCTGAGGCCTGAGTCCACTCACTGTGCTTTCTGAACTCCATGCTTCAAGTTTCCATGGAGAAGAATCAACCTTAGAAGCCACACATACATACCGAAGTCCAGTTTGTCTCGGTTATTGGCCACTGCGTGGATCAGTCCGATGGTACCACAGGAGTTTCCGATGGTCTGCTTCATGAAATATACTTTGGGACTCACTTCTTGTCCTTTCAGTTCTTCGATTTGTTTTTTCCTGAAGTTCTCATGCTGTGAAGGGAAAAAAAAGAAATCTGACATCTTCAAAGGCAAGTGCAGAGAGCAGATGGAAGCACAGCGGGCTGCACGACCTCAGTGAAAACCCAAGTGGGATATGGGACAAGCAGTCATGGTTCAATCAAGACACTGGCCAGCACCCAGACTATGGCCTGTCTGCCTCTCCACCCACAAGGGCTCCGAGAGGCTCTCAGACTCCACCCTGACGCTGCAGTGCAGTCCCTGCCTTGGCTTAGGCCCAAGGCTGTGTCTAGACACCACCCCACTGCAACCTTCCAGCATGGGATGGAGGGCACCAGGAAGTTAGAAAACAGACTTATTTATTATCTTCTTCCTTGAACACTTGTGACTGTATTTCAAAGACATCTTGATCAAGCTTTGACCAGTTTAATGCCCAATGATCTCATCAGCTGATCTATACTTTGCTCTTAATGTTCTATTCTGTACAAGTAGACATCTCTTCAAAAATATCAACAAAACAAGCATAAACTGCTGAAAGAGGACAGCAAAAAGAAATTATTTCCTCTTCCCCCTCTTTGAAGAAAGACAACTGACCTAGGGTGTTGGGAGATAAAATATAAAAACTTCTCACCCTACAAGATGTGATATTAGTTTGTCCTTCCCAGCTCTCTAGTTTAATCTGGGGACATACCAGTCATCAGGGGAGAGAATCAGCTGCTAGTTTCTTGTACCGTGATTCCATGAGCCTGAGAATTCACTAATGAGCTTAAAGACCTGGGAATTTATGATTTTGGTGAAAAGCTGATGCTAGTGCTACAGAAATGCCTATTTTCCATAAAAAAAATTCAGAACATCCAAAGCTTATTTCCAATCCTAGTACCTTTGCATTACTATGTGTGGAGATGAAATTTGAGCTTGCTCTGTGGCACTAACAGAATAAGATCTTTCATCCCATGGATCAATTTAAGCAGGGAGTGCTTGTTTCCTGTCTACTAGATCCTTGAATTGTTGTTACTTGGTTGATTGTTGAGTTCTCACCTTTTGAGATAAAATTTCACAACAAGGTAACACCTTCCTTTATGATAGTTTGCACTCTTAGTGAAATTTCTGTAGTTTGCCAATGTTTAAAATTAATGGTTTAGAAGAGATTCATTTAGGATTTCATATGTCCTTGGTCAAAATTAAGTGCTTTCTAAAGTAGCACTGCCTTGTTCAATGCTAAAAATCAATCCATGCTTTGGCTTTTCTTTAAATTTGCTTCAGTGTTTTGTCCAGTAGGCATTCTCTCTAGCAGAGTAGGTGCTCAGTAAATTGGACAGGTTGAACTATAGCCAAAGATAAAACATAAGCCATTCACACTAGAATGTTCTCTAAAAAGATCCACTTGAGCCAGCAAAAGATCAGTGAGCTTTCAGAGACAATCCTGGTACACCACTGCCTCCCAAAGGCCTTGCCTAAGTGCTGCTCAAAACCTCCAAGTCATTATGGTTCCTCTGATGAAAAAGCCCAGCAAGATGCTCAGTGGAAGACAGGAGGCTGGCTGACATTGTCAAGGAAGCTAGTGTGACTCACAGTGAGCTGCAACTCGTAAGGCGTTTGGAAATAAAAACTATCAGTTTCTAAACAGCTGTAAGTTTTTTAACCAATAATACTCCCATCTAGTAGGAGGAAAGCCTGGAATTTCACGCTCAGCTTGGGTTAGGCTCACAATGCTTCCAGGACACCCAGACTTAGGATGCTGCTCGGTTAACCTCCCTGTGTTTGCAATAATACCCCAAATGCTAATGCCCTAAGTTTTGCTAAAGCCAGTTCCAACCACTTCCAAGTCACAGCATTGGAAGACAATGCTATGTTAATTACCAGGGGTCCACTCCTCCTCCATACAGGAGGCAACAAATACCCCAGCCAAGTGTTGCATATGTGATCCTCAGGCTTAAGTCACACATACCCTTGTCCATTTGTAGGAGTAAGAACACCTGAAGAAAACGAAAAGGCATCTCCAAGGTAACAAGCAGTTTTTTCATTTAGGAACATGATCAGAGAGGCGAGATAAAGAAAGGTAGTAGAAGCATCTTGCACGGAAACCAGCACAAATAATTCAGCTTTAAAAGGCAGATTCAACATGGTCTGCTGTCAGGGCTGGAAAGGTAGGGAGAATCTTTTAGGTCCACCTGGGCGAATCCCAGGCAGTGGAGGTGAGTGAATTAGAGACCCTGTCCAGTTGCCAGAACTTGGCCAGACCAGCTCCCTCAGTTGTTTCATACGTAGGAGAGCCTGTCGGAACCAGACAAGGAGCTGAGGACAGGCTTCAATTCCACAAAAGAAAAAACCAGCCATCCTCCAAAGCAGAAAGCTCAATAAAGTCTCCATTCAAGGGAGCTCATAAATAGTGTGGATTATTTCCCAAAACGGTTGGGATGATAAAGTTAGGATAACTGGGCTCTTCAATTCTAAACTTAAGGACGTTGTGAAGACGAGCCCAACTGGCTGGTAACCACGAAAGCGAAGCAGCTGCCTCCCTTGGAGGGGGCGGCGGGCCAGGTCTGGGCGGCCAGGCCGGGCGAGGGGCGTTCTCCTGCCTCACCGGAGCCTGGGAGTTTGGAAGCACTGTGCCTGCTCAGAGACCTCCCTATCCAGGGCGCCACTCCCTACCTGGGCGGTGAGGGGAAAGAGCAGCAGCAGCGCGCAGGCAGGCGCCGGCACGGAGCCCAGAGCCTCGTCCTCCAGCCCCAGCACGTCGGCGAAGCGCCACTGGCCGGCAACCCCCAGCCGGGACAGCACCTGCGTGGAAGAGACCCGGCGGCCAGGCACCAGGGACAGGCGGTCACCCGCACCGGCCGCGGGGCGGGGCCTGCACGCGCC
>NW_004524734.1:4678513-4681466 GCF_000260255.1 Octodon degus | reverse complement strand
GCCCCAGCCCCGCGGCCGCGCGATGACACAGCACAAAGCGCGGCCCACACGTGGCGCCCGCGAAGCCGGCTGCCCGAGTCCGCGCGCCACGCCCTCGGAGCTCTCCCGGGAGCCGGCGCCCAGCGGGGCGCATCCTCCTCCGTCGCCCCCGACCAGGTCCTCAGAGTTAGGCCCCACTGGCACAGGCAGGGGCAGAGACAGCGCCCCAGCCCTGCCACCTCGGGAGCGCGCAGGGCGCGGCTCAGGGGGCGCACCCCAGGCTCCCGGGGGAGGGGGCAGAGAGAGACGCCACTCACTTTGTTCAGCATCTGAAAGGCAAAGGCAAAAGAATAAACAAAAAACAGTGGGCAACAAGGGGACCTCAGGCCTGCGCTCCCCGGGAACGGTGCACCTGGCGCTCACCTCGGGGTTGATCTCCATCGGCTTGAGCTGCATCTTCGCGAACAGTGAAAGACCCAACCCAATGAAGAAAAACAGCGAGCGGAGCCGCCCAGGCTGCAGCTATAAAGCACCGGCCTGATGCACTGTGGATGCCTGCGCAGGGGGCGCAGGGATAAAACCAAGCGAAGGGAAACCTGGCCAGACACCGGCAAATGGGCACGAACACCCCCTTGCGCGGCGCGGAGTGGTACAGCCGGACCCTCAAACCTTGCAGTCTCACTCGCTGGTGAGATAATCGGGTGGTTGTGAAAATGGATTGTGTTGGTCGGTGTTTCTTGGCTATGCGGGGGCAGTCTCTTTGATGGATGAAGTCTTTATTTTTAACAAAATTTTTGGAAACCCATGCTCTCTACCATCTCAATCACTCAAAACCGCGGTGTCGCTGAAGCGTTAAGAAAAAGCACGAATTCAACAGGTATATATTTAATGTAAATATGTCTCCCAATGTAGCAGTAGTTTGCACTTAACCTTAAACATTCCATCCTCCATGGTACATCAAGCCGGCATCGAGGTTCGTTTGTAATTGACCGCCTCGAATAAAGCAAAACCTGGCGTATAACAGACATTGGATTAATAATGCTGATGTAATGTGACCCCCAGGAGAGAATTGGTAGGTCTTGTGGAAGTGGCAGATACCTGGGGGTTGTGACTGTGATAGAAGACCTCGAAGGCAGGAAGTCGAAGCTTTAGGAAGCATATCCTGGGGAAAGATAGGTTTTTGAGAAGAGATGTCATGAAAAGAAAATCAGTATTCAGAGCCGGAAGCTTTGAATAAAATTCCGGGTTCACACTGCTCCTAGTGAAGAAAGGCAAAGGCAACTAAAAAAGCCCCGTTAAAACACTCTGATGATCCCAGCATATTCTAAAGATGGAGAGAAAAAGCATATGCTGAGGAACAAATGAAAGAGACCAAACCTGTAAGAATTGTGCCAAGCAAGCTAAACCGCAGAATGAAGCGGGGCTTGCGAGAAACTACGGAAGCAAAATGGTTGGGTATTTTATCAGTATACTCAGAACAAAATTATGATAAAGAACGGCCCTGCTGTTTAGGAGGTCCAGGGTTAATGGATGCCAGAGAGAAGGGAGAGAGTCTGCATTTTTTAAAGTTACTGGCTCTTCAGGGAATCTTACATGTGTCATCCCATGTAATGCATACAGGACACAATGAAGACGCTCTATTAGTTATATAAATCAGAAGCTGAGGCTTAAGGAAGGTCACATTTGAAAAACAAAGCTAGGGAGTAAAGCCTGATAAATTGGGCTTTCAGAGCCAGTCTCCACTCAATCCAAAATTATTCTGTTTGGAACCCTCCACCCCCCTTACCTTCCCACACAAAATGGAAAGGAAGAAAGCATTAGCAAGAACTTAATGGGTGAATTTTATGGGTGAGAATTCTACCTCCATAGGGCTTAAAAGAAAATACAAGACAGGTGAGTAGATACATAAGCGCACCTGCTTATCTTGAATGGATCCTTTCCTGTTGACAGGGACAAAATACATCCCCGACTTCGTTTCTCCATTCAGATATTGGTTAAACATCCGTACTGCTGGGCACTGAGTTTGGAATTGGGGAATGCAGTAAATAAACACAGAAACGTTCCTCCTTTCTCGCGCAGCTTAGTAATAAGAACCATGTGAGAGGGAGCAGAGATTAGGAGGGCCTGACCCCCTAGTGGGGGGATCAGGGAGGCTGCCTACAGGACCTGAAGGATGTGGTGTTTGAGCTATAATATTGCCAAACTAGCTAGTAAGAGCAGTCAGTCATGAACCCACTACCAAAAAATCTTATTGAATCTGTATATATACATACATATATAATATATATCAGAACTGTTTAAAATTCAGTACAGTACAAAAAGATCAAAAGGAAAAACACTTTTGAAAAATCAATTAAACATACATTAATGAGGTATAAGACTTGGCTTTGTGACCAGTATGTAAGAAAAAGATTCAAATGCTTTAGAAATGTCGGAATTTGAATATAAAGCTAATACAATCTTCACCTCTATAAAAAAGTATTGTTCAATATATACAGTATGTTCATGAAGAGGACTATGTACAAATGTATATATTCATTCACTATATGAAACATACACAGATGCACGTGGATATTCAGCCTGTTATGTGCCAGGAGCATCAGAACAGTGAATAAAAGAACTCCCTGCTATAAGGAGATGCCAGGACGCAAACCTTGTTCTTCTCTAAAAAAAAAAGAATGAGTGGAAATGTGGTGTTGAAATTACTGACCAGGAGACTAGCCAGATTCTAAGGACCATAATCTGTGGCTCTTAGAAACAGTGTACATGCATGCGGAACAAGTTATGCCCACTGGCACTTGTCACCCCTTCTTCTTGGGGTTACTAGCTGGGTAGACGAGCAGAACTTTGTTCTTATATTCCTCATGTTGCCAGGATTGGTGTGGGTGGGTGTTACAAAGGAGTGGCTTTTTTTCTCCCATAACTTTATTGAGAAACAAATAGCAATGAGACAGTTTCAAACCAAATTGGTAGG
>NW_004524734.1:4674469-4676278 GCF_000260255.1 Octodon degus | reverse complement strand
TACAGCAATTAACCACTAAGAAGAATGTATGCAGTGTGTTAATTATTGAAACTGACCTACTGATTTGATTTGAAACTGTCTCATTGCTATTTGTTTCTCAAAAAAACTATGGCAAAAAAAAAGAAGGGAAAAGAAAATGCAAAAGAAAAGAAAAAAAAAGACCAGTCTGAGTTACAAAGTGAGCTCAAGGCCAGCCTAAACCACATAGCAAGACCCTGTCTCAAAAAGACCAAAAAAAGGGGGGGTGGCGGCAGGGAGAGAGCACAATGGCATAAGCACTTGCCTGGCAAGCACAGAGTCCTGGGTTTGATCCCCAGTATCAAATGAATAAAATTAAAAAACACAATATATCAACTGTTTAAAATTAAATATAGTACAAAAAGATCAGAAAAACACTTGAAAAATCAATTAAACATTCATTAATGAGGTGTAAGACTTGGCTTTGTGACCAGTATATAAGAAAAGGATTCAAATGCTTTAGAAATGTCAGAATTTGAGTATAAAGCTAACACAATCTTCACCTCTGCAAAATGAGACGGTAATTTTCATCATAGTGGGTTGCTGGAGTGGTGCCTTGAGAAAGCCTTTGAGCCTGCTGGTGGGAATCAGACTCTGTGACCAATTAATCACACCTGTTGTGTGCGTGGAAAAGGACAGTGAAAGGGTAACTAGAAAGTCAGATGCCGGGTGGTAGCTCGCTTCTGTGCCCCAGATCCTTGGGAGGCTGGGGCTACAGGAGCACAGGTTTGAAACCAGCCTGAGGAACTTAGTAAGACCCTATCTCAAACTAGCAGAGGTGGAGATTTAGCTTGATGTGAAGCTTTAGGGACAGTGTCCAATACTAAAAATATTTTTTGTTTATTTGTTTTTTGTGGTACCAGGGGTTGAACTCAGGACCTTGAGTTTGACAGGCAGGGACTTGTGCTGTTGAGCTATATCTCTGACTCTAAAAATGTTTTTTAAAAGAATTAAAAAAGAAAAGGAAAACAAAAAGATCAGAAAAATCGTAATTACATAAATCATGATAACTAAAATATGATGCAGGCAGTGTGCAAAATTGACATACCAAAAGCTCCTGCCTGGAAGGGGCACAATGCGGGGCTTTGTAATGCAGTATAATCACCACCATGGCCCTGTGCTAGAGTATTTCTCCTATCCCTGAAAGTTATCTCTTGCTCTTTTGTAGATTATCTCCTCTCATAACTCAGCCTACTGCTGATGTTTCCTAACTATGGACTTGCCTGTTATAAATGGTTTCCAGCATGGCATCATGCAATATGTAGTCTTTTATGTCTAGCTTTTAGAAAATACTTCTGAAGTCCATTCCGTAACTCTTTCTGGGAGGCAGTATTCCACTGGACAGCTGTATCCCATGTTGTCATCCGTTAGCTTACTGATGGACTCATGCATTGCCTTTAATATTTGGCCACTGTGACTGTTACTGTTACAAATGCTGTGTAAATGCCTGTGCGTAAACAGCTTTTATTTCTCTTCAATGTCTAGAAGTGGAAATGTTGAGTAGAATGGTGACTCCGTGCTTACTCTTTTAAGACATTACTGGATTGTTTTCCCGAGTGGCTGCACTATTTTACATTCCCATTAGAAACGCACAAAGATCAGTTTCTGCACACCTGTGCCACTCCTACCCTTGTCAGCCTGCACAGTGAGTACCTAATTTATTTGTATTTTCTTGCTCATTTATGATGCTGGGCATCTTTTTCTGATGATTATTAGTCACTCCAATATTCTTTGATGAAATGTCTATTCAAATCTTATGCCTACTTTTAATGAGTTTTAAATCTTTTTTTT
>NW_004524734.1:4672640-4674087 GCF_000260255.1 Octodon degus | reverse complement strand
GACCCTGATCCTCCAGGCGAGTGCTGCTGTTACAGGCCTGTGCCACCACACCTGGGTGGCTTCACTTTCTATTTAGTGTTTTTTGAACAACAAGATTTAATTTGGATGAGTCTACTTTATTGAGCTTTTCTTCTATGTATCATTGAGAAACCTTTTCCTAACCTAAGACTAGAAAGATTTTTTTCCTATGGAAGGTTTTATTTATTATTTTATTTTATTTTATTTTTTTGCAGAACCGGGGATTGAACTCAGGCCCTTGTGCTTGCCAGGGAAGCGCTTATTCCACTGAGCCATCTCCCTGGCCCCATTTGGAAAGTTTTAGTATTTTAACTTTTCAGTAAGGTCTGTGATGCATTTTGAGATAATTTTTGTGCATGGTATGAAGGTTTAAATTCTTCTTTTCTATGGGTATATTCATCATTTGTTTAAAAGTTTATATTTTCTCAATTTAATTACCTTGGCAACTTGTAAGAAGAGTAGTTTGGGTCAGGATGGAATGTTGGTCAGCAATAGAGCGCTTGCCTAGCAAGCGAGAGGCCCTAGGTTTGATACCTAGCACTTAATACATTGATGATAAATGTAACAATTTATTTCTAAACCCTTCATTTTATTCTAGTTGGTCATCTATCTTTGTTATTGTCCTGCCTTGATTACTGTGATTTTTATGGAGAGTTTTAAAATCAGGTGATGTGATATCATCAATTTTGTTTTTCTTTTTCAGAATTACTTTAGCCATCTAGGACCTTTGCATTTCCATATAAGTTTTAGGATCAGCTTTTTAATTTGTACCAGAAAAGTCTTTTGGGATTTTAATAGGGATTGGATTGCCATCTTGACCAGATTAAGTTTCCTTGACCATAATCATAAATAACCTTCATTATTTGGATGTTTTTCTACTTTTATTCACTTTTAAATTGAACCATAAAACTTGAACATATTTATCACGTAACATGTGATGTTTCAGTACATGTGTATGTTACATAATATTCAAATCTCCTTAAAACATTCATCATCCCTTTGTGGTGAAAACATACAAAAACCTTTCTTCTAGCTATTTTTTAAAACATGCAGTCTATTGTGTTGTCACTATACAATGCAAAACAGTACACAGAGCCTACATCTCTCCTATAAATGCACCTCACTGTCAGTACCAACCTTGCACATGCACCCTCCCTCTTCCCCTTCCCAGCCCTTAGTAACTGCTGTCCTACTCTCAACTCCTAGGAGATCAACTATAATTTTTGAGTCCACCTATGAGTGAGGTCAAATGGTTTCTTTTTGTGCCTGGTTTATTTCACCTAATATCTTCCAGTTCTTTCTGTGGTTTTAGAAATAACAGATCTTCATCCTTGTTTATAGCTAAACAGTGGTCATGTGCCATATTTTCTTTATCCCATCGTCAGTTGATAGAAATTTAGGCTGTTTCCATTCCTTTCTCTCTCTCTCT
>NW_004524734.1:4661572-4672540 GCF_000260255.1 Octodon degus | reverse complement strand
TCTTTCTTTCTTTCTTTCTTTCTTTGAGATAGGCTTTTGCTATGCAGTTCAGACTGCCCTTGAACTCATTATGTAGCCCAGGCTGACCTCAAACTAGCAGCAGTGTTCTGCCTCAGCATTCCGAGTGCTAGGATTGTAAGTGTGTGCCACCACAGACAGCTTTCCATTCCTTGAGTATTAAAAATAAATTTAAAAAACATGGGAGCACAGATGCCTCTTTGACATACTGATTCCATGTCCTCTGACCATACACTAAGTAATGAAGTCATTGGATCCTATGGTAGTTCTATTTTTAATTTTCTGAGGAATCAACTTATTGTTTTCCATAATGACTGTACTAATTTACATTGTCGCCCACAGTAGGAAAGGGTTCCTTTTCCTCCACATTTTTACCAGTACTTGTTATCTTCCCCCCCCCTCCTTTTTTTTTTTTTTTTTTTTTTTTTGAGAAAGGATCTCACTAGGTAGATCAAGGTGGCCTTGAGCTCACTAGGTAATTCAGGTTGACCTTGAACTTATGGCATTCTTCCTGCCTCAACTTCTGAAGGGCTGAGATTACAGGTGTGTGCTACCTGTCTTTTTGTCTTTTTAATAATAGCCATTCTAACTGGCATGAAATGATATTTTATTGAGATTCTTATTTGCATTTTCCTGATAATTAGTGATATTGAGCACTTTTTCAAGAATCTGTTAGTCATTTGTATGTCTTTTGAGAAATGTCTTTTTAGGTCTATTTCCCATTTTATAATCAGATTGATTATTTGTTTGCTATGAAATTGAGTTCCTTATATAGTCTAAACATTAAGCCTTGATCAGATGGATCACAAAGGATTTGTCCCACTCTTTACATTGTCTCTCTGTACTGTTGATTGCTTCCTTTGCTGCACACCAGCTTTCTAGTGTGATATATTCCATTTGTTTATTTTTGTTCTTCTTTCCTGTGCTATTTGAGGTTTTGTTCAAATAATCCTTGCCCCTTCCGGTATCCTGAAGCATTTCTTCTGCATTTTGTTTTAGTCATTTTACCGTTTCAGGTCTTACACGTAAGTCTTTAATCTATTTGGAGTCGGTGCTTCAGTGTGGCAAGCTATAATGGTCTAGTTTTATTATTCTTCACGTGAATATGCGGTCTTCCCAGTACTATTTGTTGACTGTCCTTCCCCCTCCGTGTGCCCTCAGTGCCTGTGTTAGTCAGCTTTTTGTAAGTGTGGCAACTATCTGGGATAAATCAGCTAGAAGAAAGAGAAGATTTATTTTGGCTCACAGATGAGGTTTCAGTTGGTGCCCAGTCAGCCTAGTAACATGCCCCTGAGGTAAATCATCTTAAACAGAGGAAAGGCTTATTTTGGCCCACAGTGGAAGTTCGGTCCATGAATGATTGGTCTTGTTGCTTTGGCCTGTGGCAGCAGAGTACATGTGTGTGATGGGGGAGGAGGGAGGGCTGCTTGTAGAGGGTCAAGTGTCCCAATATTCCCTTGAAAAGAATGCCCACAGTTACCATAAAACTTCCTAGTAAGCTCCCTCTTTTAAAAGTTTTACCACCTCACAATAGTACTACTGGCTGGGAAACCCACCGTTAGCACATAGGTCTTGGGGGAGGACACATCCACATGGCAATACTTTTGTCAAAGATCAATTGACTGCAAATATTTGAGGTTACTCCTCTGCCACATTGGTCTGTAGATCTGGATTTTTATAATACCATGCTGTTTTGACTAAAATAACTTTCTAGTATATTTTAAAATCATATGTGTACTGCCTTCTGATTTTTTTTTTTTTTGGTCCAAGATTGTTTTGATTATTTGGGGCCAGTTATGTTTTCCTACGAAGTTTAGGGGTTTTTTTTCTGGTTCTGTAAAGAATATCTGATAATTGCATAGGGATTACATTAACTCTTTAGATTGCTTTGCATAGTGTGAACATTTTAACAATGCTGATATTTTTAACTCTTGAACATGGTACATCTTTTCACTTCTTTGTGTCTTCAGTTTCTTTCATTAGTGTTACAATAAGCGATGAATATTTTCCATCATAGAGATTTTTCACCCCTTTGGTTAAATTTACAATGGGAATATTTTTTAGTTATTATAAATAGTATTTCTTAATCTCTTTTTCATTATTGTTATAAAACAATATTATTGATTTTTGGATGCTGACTTTGCATCTGCAATGTTGCTGAATTCGTATTAAAAGTCTTTAGATGATTCTTTGGGTTTTCTACATATAATATGTTATTTGCAAATAGTGATAGTATTTCCTTTCCAACTTGGATGAATTTCTTTTTTCCTGTTGCCTGGTTGCTTTGACTAAGATTCTCAGCATTATGTTACACAGAAGTAATAGAAGTAGGCATCCTTGTCTTGGGCAAGATTTTAGAAAGCCTTTGTTTTCCCACAATTTAGTATGATGTTAACTATTGACTTGTTGTATATGGAATTTATTCTTTTTAAAATGTTCTTCTGTTTATCATGAAGGGATGTTGAATTGTTTTTTAAATGTGTGTGTGTACGTTACTTAGGATTGAACTCAGGGCCTCTGCATAACAGGAAGCTTTCCACCATGAAGCTGCACCTCCAGCCCACAATGGTGAATTTTAATCAGATGCTTTTTCTGTGTCTACTGAGATGACCATATGGTTTTTGTCCTTCATTGTGTTGAAGTGATGCATCATGTTTATTGATTTGGATATGTTGAGCCATCTTTGTATCCCTACAGTAAATCCCACATCACTGTAGTGAATAAGCTTTTCAATGTGCTACTGGCTTTGGTTCACTGTATTTTGTTAAGGATTTCTGTACCTGTGTTCATCCTTTTATGTCTTTGTCTAGTGTTGCTCTGAAGGTGATGCTGGCCTCATAGAACAAATGCAGGAAACTTTTCTTCTCTTCAAATTTTCTGGAATAAATTGTGAAGAATTGGTATCAATTCTTCTTTAAATATTTGGTAGAACTTACAGTGAAGCTACTATGGGTTGGATGTACTTTAAGTGTCTCCTAAGGGTGCATTGTGCTTGAAAGCTTAGTCTTCAGGGTGGTCTTAGGGGGTGGTGGGCCCAGTGGAAGATAGGATAGTGGGAGGTCTTTGGAGCCCTGGGGCTGTGATATGTTTCTCATGTGAACCTTGGAAGTCTTTATGTGACCTCTTTGATGGTTTTGTGAGAGGGTAGAAAACTGAATAACTCAGCCCCTTTCATCCTCTCTGCTCCTGGTTCAAAGTAGTCAGTCACTTGCTAGCTCCCTCTCATGCCCCTGCCATTGCTCTCTGTGTCACAAGGTGATGCAGCCCAACACCCCCCACTACAGAGCCTCATATGCCACTTCAACTTTGAGTCTCCAAATATGGGCTAAATTAACCTCTTTTTTTTCATAAATATTCTAGGTTAGGCATTTCATGGTAGTGACCCAACCCTGACAAATACAGAAGCCATCTAGTTCTAGGCTTTTCCTTCATAGGAGACTTTTAATTACCAATTCAATTGTTATTCATTATTGGTATTCAGATTTTCTATTTTTTCCCATTTGTATATTGATATGGTACATGTATCATCATGTGTTCTAGTTTATCAAGTTTATTAGCATATAGTTGTTTATAATAGTATAAGGTTTTTTGGTTGGTTGGTTGGTTTTTGTCTTTTTGAGACAGGGTCTAACTATGCAGTTAAGGCTGGCCTTGAGCTCACTTCGTAGCTCATGCTGGTCTTGAGCTCACCATGATTCTCCTGTCTCAGCCTCGTGAGTGCTGGGATCACAGGTGTGTGCCACCATGCCCAGTCTGTAATAGTTTCTTTTTGTTTGTTTGTTTTTAAGTTTTTAGTACAGGGTCTCCAGGGTCTCACTCAGCCTCCCAACTGCTGGGATTACAGGTGCACCCCACCACACCCAGTCTCAGTCACCATCTCAGCACGCCCCAGGGACAGGGCCAGCACAGCAGACTGGGGATCGAAACATGGTCCCTGTGTCTGCTGAGCTATCTGGCTGGCCCTGTAATAGTTCCTAATGATACTGTGTTTCTATTGGATCAGTTCTAATGTTTTCTTGTTCATCTCTCATTATATTTTAATCTTCTCTCTGTTTCTTAATCTAGGTAAGAATTTGTCAACTGTTTACCTCTTCAAAAATCCTACTCATGTTGTTGATTGAGGAAATGACTTTAATTTCTTTCTACTTTGATCTTTATTTCTTTCCAGTTTGAAGTTAGGTTTTTTCCTATGTTCTAATTGCTTAAGGTTACATGATAGAGTGTATCTGACATCTTTTTGCTTTTCTGATCTGGGCATTGATTGGTCTTAACTTCCCTCTTAGTATTGCTTTTACTGTGTCACCTACATTTTGGTACGTTGTGTTTCCAATACAATTTGTTTCAAGAAATTCTGTAATTTCCTTTTAATTTCTTCATTAATCCTCTGGTCCTTTAGAAGTATATTGATTAATTTTCAGGTACTTGTATAATTCTGAACGCTTTTCTTGTTCTTTGATGTCTAATTTATTGCATTGCAGTTAAAAAAGACACTGGATATACTTTCAGTTTTTAAAAATTTGTCAGGACTGTTTGTGCGGTACAGCGTCTGATCTATCCTGGAGCAGGCCATGTGCCAGTGAGAAACGTGTGTGTCGTGCAGCTGCAGGCCAGAATGTTCTTTAGATGTCTGTAGGCTTCGTTGGTCTAGAATGCAGTTTCACTCTGGTGTTTCTTTGTTGATCTTAAGCCTGGATGATCTGTCTACCTCATGAATGTGAGGTGTTAAAAGTGCCCTCCTCTTAGTGTAGTGGAGTCCATCTGTCTCTATCACTATTAATATTTACTGTGTATGTTCGTGTGCCCTGACATGGACCATGTATATATTTATTTCCTCTTTCCATGTATATATTTATTTTCCATGTATATATTTATTATTTCCTCTTGTTAGTGAATCTCTTTATAATTTTTTTGGGGGTGCAGCAATCGAACTCAGGACCTTACACTTGCCAGGCAGGTGCTGCCCCACTGAGCTGAATCCTCAGCACTCTCTCTCTCTCTGCCTCTCTCTGTCTCTGTCTGTCTATCTGTCTGTCTCTTTCTCTGTCTGTCTCTGTCTGTCTGTCTGTCTGTCTGTCTCTCTCTCTCTCTCTCTCTCTCTATATATATATATATGTAATTTTTTAAAATTAGGAATCAAACTCATGACCTTGTGCTTGCCAGGCATGCACTTGTGCACTGAGCTATATCTCTGGCCCTCTTTATACTTTTATAATGACCCCCTTTGTCTGTTTTGCTTTTAAAAATCTATTTTATGCCTAGGCCTGCTATCACTGAGCTTCCATCTGCTCAGAGTATCTTTTTCTAACCCTTCACTTTCAATCTATGCACGTTGTAGAAGTGAAATTAGTTCTTCTAAGCAGCATATAGTCAGGGATTTTTTTTTAAATCCATTCAGTTTTTTAACTAGAGAGTTTAATTCATTTACTTTTTATTTTTTTGGAAGCAAATACTTTATTAACTGACCAAATAATAAAAACACTATTGTAGACACCATAGTTCATCCTTCTAATAAGCCTGTTGAGCTGGTCTTCCCTATTTCCAGCATCTCCACCTTCCACCAAATGGGTGGTCTTTTTCTTCATTCCACCTCATGGAGATGATAACTTGAACAGCCACAGGAAGTTCTTTGCCTCTTTGAAGCATTTTCCAACAGTATAGATCTCGTGAGTCAGATCCTCCATGAGGATGATTCCATATTTACCAAGAGATCGAGCAATCAATGAATTATCTGTCATGGCAATTAGCTTCTTATTGACTTTGCCATAGCCACGCTTGTATATTAGTTCATTCACTGACTTCAGGTTTGGGTGCCCCGTGCAATGTATGGCTCCACAATTCTCAGCATGTTAATTGAAGCCTTGTTGAGCTTAATGAAGGGAACATTGAAGATTTGGGGAAGGCGACAAAGCTGCAACACCTTGTGGACCTTTGGGCTCACACTGTTGATACCCTGGATCCAATGCCAGTTTGGGCTCTGCAGGGACATAGAAGTTGCCAGCTTTTTTTGCCATCCTAGCCATTCAGATCTCAGTTCTGTACATCTGTCTGTACTCCTAATGACAGTGCCTGGCTTTTTCATAGATGAGCTTCCTCATCTTATGAAGCATTTTCTGGGCAAACTTCTTTCTCAGGAGCTTTATCTTCAACTCTGGAAATGTCTTCGCTTTTTCTTAAGGGTTTCTGGCATAGCAGGAACCTTCTTTTTCCTCTCTTTGACACCCTCCATGGTTCCAGACAGAACAGAGGAAGTTGGCACATGCCTCATTTATATTTAAGGTAATATCTTACTACTATCATTTCATTACTTGCTTGCTAGCTTTTTGTAGTCCTTTGTTTCTCCCTCTCTTCTAGCCTTCCTTTGTGGGTGAGTGATTTTCTCTCTTTGCACATTTTGGTTCCTTATTCTTTAATTTTGGTGAGGCTATTATAAGTCTTATGGTTACTGTGAGGCTTACAAAAATCATCTTTTCATTATAACAAACTTCTGAAATAATAATAAATGAAAATTGATTACACAGAAAAGTTTAGCAATACTAATTTAAAAACTCTAAGCTGGGCATGGTGGCAAATTCTGGTAATTTCAGCATTTGGGGTCATTATAAAATTATAAGGAGATTAACTAGCAAGGGGAAATATTAATAAGAAATGTACACATTTCAACATCAGGGCACAAAAACATGTATAGCAAATGTTAACAATCATAGAGATTGACAATGTCCAGTCCAGTGAGAGGAGAGCACTTTAACACCTCACTCTCCTGAGGTGGTCAGAGGATCCACGCTTAACATCAACGAAGAAACACCAGAGTGAAACCACACCTACACCCGATGAGCCCCCAGCCCAACAAGAGAATTGCAAATCCAAGCTCAGCCTGGGCAATTTAGCAACTAGACAACACTTTCTCAAAATGAAAGATTAGGCTGGGGAGATAGCTCAGTAGAAAAAGTGCTTGCCTGGCAAGCGCAAGGTCCTGAGTTCAATCCCTGGTACTGGAAAAAGAAAAAAAAGTGTATTCCACATCAAAATTAAAGATTAAAGAAAGGGCTGGGATGTGCCTCAGTGCCAAGGCTCTAGGTTCGATCCCCAATACCACAAAACAATTTAAATAAAATAAAACCAAACCTCTACATTTGTACATTTGCTGCCACATTTTGAATGTTTGCTGTCCCACTTTATATAATTTTATATTGCATATTCTCAGCATACCAATGTAATTATTGCTAATATTAATTTTTGGAGTTTTAGTCTTTATATTAAATATAAAAATGGTTTACACATCATGTTTATAATATTGTCTGTACAGCTCCTCTTACCAGTGACCTTTATACCTTCTGATGTTTTCTTCATACTCATTTGTGCCTCAGCTTGAGGCATTTTGTTTGTAGGACGTGTCTGTATGGTGGTAATAAATTCCCTCAGCATCTTTGCTTCTTATTTTTATTCTTATATTATTTTTATTTTTATTTTATTTTTATTTTTATTTTTTTGCGGAACCAGGGATTGAACTCAGGCCCTTGTGCTTGCCAGGGAAGCACTTATTCCACTGAGCCATCTCCCCGGCCCCTGCTTCTTATTTTTAAAGAATAGCTTTGCAGGCGAGAGTATACTTAGTTAGCAATTCGTTTCCTTTCGCACTGTGAATATCTCATCCATTCTCCTTGCCTAAGAAGTCTGCTGAAAATGCATAAGCCTTCTTTGTTTCTTTTGCTAATTTCAGAATCTTCTCTTTGTCTAAAATCTTTGAAAAAAAATGAAAAAGCATGATAGTAAAAAAAAATCTTTGAGGGGCTGGGGAGATGGCTCAGTAGAATAAGCACTTCCCTGGCAAGCTCAAGGGCCTGAATTCAATCCCCTGCTCAGCAAAAAAAAAAAAAAAAAAAAAAAAAATCTTTGAGTACTTGCTTATAATATGTCTTATGTAGACTTGGTTGAATTGACCTTTGATTTTACTGTATCTATAGACTTTTATCTTTCTCTTGGTTTGGGCTGTCTTTGATATTATCTCTTTTAATAAACTTTCTTCCCATTTAACATTATCATTTTGAACTCCAGTGACCTCTATATTTGCTCTTTACAAATTGTCCTAACGTGTCTGTAAGCTGTCTTCCTTCTACTTTGTTTTTTCAAATAGCCTGTTTTTGAGCCCACTGATCTTTCTTGTTTATGTACTCTGTTATTAATTCTTTGTAATGTGACTTTCTTTCATTTACTGCACTTCTCAGTATTGCTCTAAAGTTACTTCACTCTGGTAAGTGCTTCTAATAGAGTACTGAATTATTTCTCTGTACTTTCTTGAATTTCATTAAGTTTCTTTAAAACAGCTATTTTAAATTCGCTAAGATGTCCTTTGTGTCAATTCCTTCACAGCCTGTTTCTGGCGCACTTTGTCCCCTGGATGAGGTCATGGTTCCCTTAAAGCTCTGATACTTGTTAGCCTACGATGGCATCCTCATGCTGAAGAGTGCAGTATTTATTTCACTCTTGGTAATCTGACTTTGTTTGCTCCTGTCCTAAGAATTCTAATCAGGCTGCTTAGGACCTCTGATCCTGTGGTCCCTGTGTCTCTTGGGATACTAGGGTGGCTCCCCAAGTCTAGGATAGCCTTGAGTCTGCTGTTGGTGTGTTATCACTACTTTAGCACTGAAGAGTGTCCCAAGCCCAAGTTTGCCGCATATCTGCAGTTGGTATGTTGTTCAGAATAGGCGATGGAAGAGTCTGAACTGATTATTCCATTTCACAAGCGCCGCCCTAAGGTCAGCACAGGTCTGGATGCTTCAGCAGAGGTCACTGGTTTGTCCTCAGGGACATGGGATTCTCCACAGCACTGTGATCACTATGGAAGGTCAGGACCGAGACTCCAAAGCAGCCTTCCCCTGCTTTTCTCTTCCTTTTCCATGTGGACAGCACCTCTCCTTTCTGTGTCATCTGAAGATGCAGCAGTCACAGGACAGGAGTCCCCTGGCCACCAATGCTGTAACAGTGGGTTGTATGCAGAGCTCGCAGCATACCGAGACTGCCACAGAGACCTGCCTGCTGTTTCAGTGTTACTTGTGACCCAGCTCTACTGCATGCGGCTGGAGGTAATGCTGGCTGGAATGCAAAGTACATCCCCTCAAGGCCTCAGGGCTCCAGCTCACCCTAACGTGGATTTAGAGGCACCATCCTAGGCACTGGCCTGAAGGCCCTGGGACCTTCCTCACATTGTACTTCGCCAGCCAACCACTACATTCCAACACTGTCCTGTGGTCCTCTCCCTTTCACGTTCTCTTAATGTCCCCCTCTGCACTGTGCTATCCAAGGTTCATGGAGGGGTAGTGGATGCAGTATCTTGGTCACCAGGATATGACCAGCTAGAGTTCCATCCATGCACACTGTCCTGCGAGCGTGAGCTCTGTGGCTCTGTCCAGTACTGGGCTTCACAGTGGCAGGAGTGGCCCTGTGTTCCAAGCCCAACACACATATATACTTCCTGTAGCCCTTGAAAGTCTTTTACTGTTATTGCACTAAAACTTGGTACTATTATCTTTACTTGATTTCCTTAGAAGGTAGCTTCATTAAATTGATGTATCTACAGGCCGACCAGATAGCTCAGTGGATTAAAGTGTCTGCTTAGAGACAGCCCCAGCATGTTGTGCTGGCCCTGCCCCCAGGGCGTGCTGAGACAACCCCTGTAATCCCAGCACTTTAGGAGGCTGAAAACAGGAAGATCACTGAGTCTGATCTGTGTAGTGAGACCTTGTAGACCCTGTACTAAATACATTAAAAAAAAAAATTGATGTCTCTATAGGGAGAAAATTACTAGAGAGTCTATTTCCCTGCTCTTTGCTCTGCCTTTTTACTTAGATTTTCAAAAATTCTTCCAATAAAATTTTATAGTTTTCACATCCTTGATTACATTTATTTATAAGTATCTTGTGGGTTTTTTTTTGTATTTCTAAGTATCTTATGGTTTTTGATGTCATTATAAAACTATTGTCTGCCTTTAATCTTCAGATTGTTCATAGATAGTACAAAAATGTTTTTATATTTCTGCAAATTAACTAAAAGTCATTTTCAGCGCTAGTTTTTAGATCAAAAGCAGCATCCCTGGCATGCTAAGCACATATTCCTCTAGCCCTGAGCAGTGCCTGCAGTCATTTTGTTTTAATTCTTGCTTTCCTTTGTTGCCTAAGTTCATAAAGATCACTGTTTCTCACAGTGAAGGATCAGTCGATGCTGACCAGAGTGTATGCTCGAACGCCTAATGCCTATGAGGTTTCCGTGCTTTGTTGTGGATTTATGTTTGCTTGGAGGAATATATTCTGAATTCGGGAAGTTTTCAAGTCTGCCTTGGATCTTTTCCCTGGGCCTCCTCAGGTCTCCCCTACATGTGTACCGGGCCAGGTGCTCAGACATCCAAGGAGAGAGAAGACTCGTCCAAGCTCTCAGTTCCCATCCGTTTCCAGGTGACCCTCGTGTCACTGCTCACTGAGCAGGCTCAGTCTTTTCCAAGACAAAGGCTTTTCCTGTGCATTCGACGTAGACTTCCTGCCTCCGCTGCACATCAAGTCCAGCTTGGCTTCTGCTTCTCCAGGCCTGTTCCATCCTTGTCAAACTACTGTGCTGATCAAGCTGACGGAGGGGTGGGGCAGTATCCCTGAGAATGAATAAAAAAGAAGTCGGAAATACCATCATTCTCCCCAGAGCCTAGCAGTGCGTAGTGTGTGCATGTGTGTGTGTGCATGTGTGTGTGCCCGCCTCTCTCTTCCATCTAGTACAGGTAACACAGTGGGAGCTGGGAGGCTGCTCCCTCCACACAGGAGGAGTTTGTGCAATACCTCTTGGCCAATCCTTCCACAGTTCTAAGAGAGGTAGAATGTAAAATAATAAAAACCCAGGAAGCCTCTGAAGCCCTAGGCCAGAGCACATATGTAGTATATCTCCTGGACTAGCATTCACTCACCTTTCCTC
>NW_004524734.1:4656523-4660747 GCF_000260255.1 Octodon degus | reverse complement strand
TTGTTTATTGGAGAAATTATTTGTTGCTTTACTTCCTGTGTTGTACTTGAAAAGAGGTCCCTGAACACATTCTAAATTCTAGGCAATAGGCGTTCCACTAACAGCCCTGTGGGAATGGTAGTCTCGGTCAGCATCTTATAGCTGAAAACAGGCTTAGCCAGATGAAGCACTGTGCCAAACGTTATTCAGGGACACAAAGGCCAAACGCAGAGCAGGTTTACCTACACCAGTATGTCGCGTCCACTCTGTTCCTCGTTTTTAGCCTGGTATGGAGTCTGCCACACTTGGTCTTCCTCTTTGACCATATAGATCAATTTTCTCTCAATTTTATCACCCAAGACAAAAATATATGTACTTTTTTCTGAAATGAAAATAGTAGTTCTAATTGTTGTCACTCAAATGGCAGGTTATAACATTTAATAAAGATTTGACATACAATGCTCACTATAGGTTAAGATGCTGTAAAAGGCTATTTCATGTGTACGTCTGACTGAGCCAGTCTCCATGTTCTATGGGTAGCCAGAGCAAGAACCAGGGGTAGTTGCCACAATGTTTAGAGAACCTGAGTGACTACTGAGACCTAGTCTCAAGTAATCTTTGTGTGTCCTTTTGTAGCTTGCTTTTCTTCATTACTATAGATGGTATTGCTATTAAGAATGCCCACTCCACCTCCTCCATAGCTAATGTATTGAAAATAACAGGGTCTCTCCAGTCAGTGGCAACTGAGCGACAGCAAAGCTCATGGGAGCTGATCCTGTGCAGTATCAAAAACCAAAATGGGCTTCTGGTTGATTCCTGCTCAGATAGACATCAAACATGAAAAATTTGATAGACAGTGTTAAGCAAAGGAAACAAAAGAACTATCCCTAGTTAAACTTGGCAAATGAAGCACCTAAGGTAGTGAGGCCTGGGCAGAGAAAAGCGAGGGTTAAGGAAATACCAAGATCTTATATAGATATCTATATATATATTGAACTCCAGATCTTCGTACTGAGCTACTTTTCCTGGCTCTTTTTCAGTTTTTAATTTTGAGACAAGATCTCACTAAGTTGCTAAGTTGCCCAAGTTGGGCTCAACCTTGCATTCCTCTTCCCTCAGCCTCCCAAAATGCTGGTGATACAGAAGAATGAAACTTCCAACCTGCTATATGTCTGATGCCCCAAGTTCATGTTCTCTAAAATGGAGGAATGAATTCTAGGAGCAACAAGGCTAAGAGTTGGAAATATTCATTGAGAGAAATAAAGCTTCTAAGAGGGACAGAAGGGGGCCCAGAAAGTGGGTTGCCTCACTTACCCTGCTTCTCAAGGGTGTTTGAGCAAAGCCACAAGATGAGGCCAGCCTAAGGTAGGACAGAACTATAATCAATCAATGAGATTACAAGTCAATGGCAAATCATAGGGTGGGTATGAGATGGGACAAAACTATAGTCAACTAGTACACATACAACAAGCATAATCACTTGGGTAATACTAAAAGATGGCCAGATGGGGAAACAGGTCACCCCAGGGTTACTGATGCCCACTGCTGTTCATCCCTAGGGGAAGTACACAGTGGAGCATTGACTTCTCCAGGCTGCAGCCCTGTCTGCCTACAATATTTCTACCTAACTTAGCTACCTATAATTCTGGGATTGCATGTGTGTGGCATGAGGCTCAGCTCTGTTGTGTATCTTCTGCTTGCAATGCCTATTCTCCTGAAACAAGCTGCATTCCCCATGGTTATAATAGATAACTTAGGGAAGAAAAAAAAAGGATTTCTATCTCTACTGCTTTAAACGAAGTACTAAAGTCTTTTTGCTATTAAATATAGTAAAGGGGCTGGGGAGATGGCTCAGTAGAATAAGCACTTCCCTGGCAAGTGCAAGGACCTGAGTTCAATCCCTGGATCTGCTAAAAAAAAAAAAAATAAAATAAATAAAAAAAAATCAAAATGCCATATTGCCAGTCCTATGGACAACCCCCTACTATTATGGACTACTGGACTATATTGGAATATTTTGCTGAATTCACACACCTACAATATTTTAAATAGCAATCGAATACCCATCTCTGAGAAAACTAAACAAAAAAAGGTGATACAAATGAAGAACTATTTTGTATCTGTATATACAAAGCAGGATAGATATATAGCTACTTTCTCTTAATGAGAAGATTTGTACAATAGTGTTTGAACAGGACATCATGTCTCCATCTTGCACTATGAAAACCACTACAAAGACAATACTATGCCTTGTATTAATTATTGAAACTGTCCTATTAATTGGTTTGAAACTGTCTCGTTGCTATGTTTCTCAATAAAATTAATTTTAAAAATAATAACACTTTTGATTGAGGTGTTAACAATAAATTCAAACTTGATAGGAAAATAAACAATATATAAAGACAAAAAAGATAGTAAAATAAATACATGATACCAAAAGAAATGCAAGAAATAATTGTCCCAATCAGCTCTGTTCAAAAAGTTGAGCCATCAAAGGACTCAATGAGGTGGCTAACGGAACTTTGGGAAAAGTTCTGCCCTTAGCTCATAGGAGTCAAAAGAGTGGGTAGTACCCACACGCATGCAACTTAGCCTCGTACACCTTAAGGAATCAATGGGCCCCAAATATGGAGACCACAGCCCTCTGGCGGCTTTCTTCTGTGAACAATGCTCAGCCACTGTAAAGGTTCAGACAAAGGCGATTGTCTAATCTGTTTTACGTCAGTTCCTCAGTGTATAAGAGCCAATCCTGAAGACCCAGCCCCAAGTTTACTTCCCAGGTGTTCCAGGGGCTGTGTAAATATGGGATCCCTGCACCGTATCCATTTCTTAGAATACTGCGAGTAGTTTTAGAACCTTGTGTTGCATATAATGCAAGAAAAACAATGGAGCTGAGGGAATCACTGCTTCCACCCATTTAAACAGCATTCTGGGGCCATTCTGCCTTCCACAGTTCTAAAAGAGGTGGAACATAACAACAAAGACTCAGGTAATCTCTGACACTCTGGACTGGGCACAGGCAATGGAACTCTTAAGCTGGCCATCAGTCACCCTCACCCCACTCAAACCTTATTAAGGGTTCATGAATATGCACTACATATCATGCATGTAATTAAGATCAGAGGGGATTCTGGAACAAACATATATGTTGAGAGCCCCTAAGACGACACCACCGTCTGTCACCCATCCCTGAAGACTCAAGGAGTGGCACCTGGGCTGAGGTGCATGTTGTTCAAATTCCAGAAGCCTGGTTTATCTGTGTAGAGTGTCCCATGTTGTGTGTGCCTCGCTTTTGCTTTCTGTCATCCCAGCACCACTCTTCTGTTTGTGCCATATTTTTGTTGGCAGGTTTTGTCGTGAGAACAGCTTCCCTTAATTGTCAGTAGATGCAGCTGTTTTTCACTTGTCATTTGGACTGTGTGCTTGTGACTCTTTACTCATCATACAAAAGCTCTTGGAGTTTGTGTGCTGAATTTGTCATGTGGCAACGTGCATACAACTTTGGTAAATAAGAGTGTTTTAGGTGAATCACAAACCTGTAGTAGTACTTGTCTTTTCTGTCTGTGTTTGCAGTCCGTAATGTTTCCATTCCTTGTGTGGAGTTCCTACAAGTGCATAACACATCTTAGTTTCTTATTGTATCCCCTTTTCTTCCCTTCATCTCTTGCTGCCCTTCCCGTTTCTAAAAGATAGATCTTTCTACTTACTTTTATCTATCTTTTATTTTGCTCTTTATTTACACCTTGAGGTTTCTCATATAAAAGAAACCATCTAGTATTTAAGTGTGTGTGTTTATTTCACTTAATATTGTGGTCTCAGGGTGCACCCATTGTCCTACGAATGACTCCAGTTTATCTTTCTTTATGGCAGAGTTGTACTCCACTGTGGGTAAATACCACATTTTCTTTATCCATTCACATACTGACGGATATATAGGCTGCAAGATGTAGCTGTTATGACTCATGCTGCTATAAACATAAGTGTGTGTATACCATATATTTGGGATCATTACCAAATATATAATGTCTTTAACTCTTCTTGGAAGATATCTAGAAGCAAAGGGGGTCAAAGGGAATTTCTAGTTTCAGCTTTTTGAGTAATCTTCACATTGATTTCCACAGTGACCGTACTAGTGACTGTAAATTCTATGTATATTCTTGTATGTATATATAATTAGGACATTGTGATTTCTCAGACATTATAACTTTGGCTGCCCAAACTACATTAAGTAAAATGTATATATAA
>NW_004524734.1:4652642-4656423 GCF_000260255.1 Octodon degus | reverse complement strand
CTCCTGCCAGGCAGGTGCTGTGCCACTCAGCTATATTCCTGACCCATAACTAATATTTTTGATCTTTTTGGATCTGGTGAAGTCACAGGAGTCATTACCAAATCCTTATAGGATAACTCCACTATAATGACAAAGGACCTTTGCTCTTACAAGTTAAGTGGGTAAGACGCAATGTACTTATGAAGGCCTGGTGGTCAGGCCCTAAGCCAGTGCTCTCCTTATATTTTGAGGAACATTTCAATCTGAAGGAAGAAGTGATTCAAGCAGAAAGGTGAGGAAAGACTGTTATCTTTTTCAGTGAAACAAACAACATTGAATGTGTTATCCCCACTGAATCCTGGTGTCAGCCTCTCCTATCCATAATTTTTTTTTTTTTTTCAGAGCTGGGGATTGAACTCAGGCCCTTGCACTTGCCAGGGAAGCGCTTATTCTACTGAGCCATCTCCCCGGCCCCTGATACCCATAATTCTAACTTGATTTTTCAGACAGTTAAACTGAGGTCTCTATCAAGCTATTTAACTTGCTAAAATATACATGGGGCCACTATGTGACTAACTCAGGGTTGAACCCACCTTTGTCTAATATCAAACACTCTGTACAGCCAGTGTGGTTGTAATTCTAGCTATTTTGGGAGGCTGGGACAGAAGGATCAGAAGTTTGAACCCAGCCCAGGCAGCTTAATGAGACCCTGTTTAAAATTTTAAAAGACTGGCGATATAGCTCAATGGTAGAGTGCTCCTAGGTTCAAACTACACTACCACCCCCCCAGAAAGCCCTGTGTAAATCCAGCCTTCCCTCCTCTCCTCTCTGCTTCCTGTCGGAAATCCAGCACAAAGTCCTTAGTCAGTACTACTAGGAAAGTGGTATTAGCTCTGCTGCAGAAGAGAAAGTAGTTAAATGACTTCCGCTCTGTCCAGGGTCACAGTGGGTCACACAACTCTCTGATAAGCATGATTCGTCTTGAGATTTAAGAGTGTAGCTGGAATTTATAATTAGCATGGCATTAATTATTGACAGTCCTCAGTACTTTTAAACTTACTTGGCAGTTCCATAGTCAATAATGCTTCTTCAGATGTAAGGTTCTGACATCCAGCTATTTTATTTTCAAAAATAGCATGATAAAAATGATATCTAATGCAAAGAAAGTGCTGCATTTAGTTCCCACTGTAAAGTCAATTTTCCTCCTGTTTCCTAAAAGCAGTTCATTAACTCAGTGATCGTAAGTGTATCTGGAGGAAGAACAAAATAAATATGAGGGGAGAGAGTGCAAGTTCTTGTTGAAATTCACCTTCATATATCATCCAACAAATAATTTTGAGCACCTACTGTGTGCTGGGCACTGTGTTCAACTAGATTGGGGGTGGGGATTGCAAATGGCCGACATAAGATGTGGACCATGTTTCCTAGACATTTAAAACTTCATCCCTTTTAAGATAAATCTTTAATTTAAGAGCTCCTTTGGCAGGGGAAGGTACATTCAATGTACACTTCTCTTTTTTAAAAAAAAGTTTAAACATAGAAAACATGCACATTTTAGAAACACTAGATCTTTTTTAACCAGGCTCTTCCCATGTAACTTGTATGTGGAGCAGCTTGCAGTATGCACTGTCCACAGTGAAAGAAAAACGTCTGGCATTCATATGGAACATAGAGAGGCTGGGGGCGTAGGAGAAACACAACGTTCACAGCTGATAATGGGAAGTGCCCTTGGTACAAATGAAACCTAGACCCTGCCGTTACTCTTGTGTTATCATAACACTGGAGCTAGGGAGGTCTTTGTTGGGCTTGTATCAGTCCCCAGTGGTGGGATGTAGCAAGCTTCATTAATGTCTTTGCATCTTACTGTCTGTAACAGTCAAATGAGAATTAGATGAACTTTGAGGTTTCTTCTAATTCCAAAATACCAAGAGCCACAAGCCGCAGAAAATAAGGAATATCTAGACCCACTTATGGACAAGTTTGGGTTAAGTCTGCAATCGTCTCCCCTTATCCCAGATGTTTCTCTTTCCAAAGCTTTGAGTAACTGCATTCATAAAAATACGGGAAGATATTTGAGAAGAACATACATAACTTTTGTTGCAGTATATTGTTATAATTGTGGCATTTTACCATGTTTTTGCTGTTAATCTCTTCCTGTGACTAATGTATAAATTTAACTTTCTCATAGGTATGCATGTATAGAAAAAAAGCAAATAAAAGGGGACAGCACTACTTTCTTTTCTTTTGCTTAATTTTATTGAGAAAGAAATAGCAATGAGACAATTTCAAAACAGGTTAGTAGGACAGTTACAATAATTAATACATTGCATGTTGCTGTCTTTGTAGTAGTTATTCATAGTACAAGATGCAGATATGATATTCTGTCCAAACACTATTAGTACAAATCTTTCTTCTCATTGAATTAAGAGAAAGTATCTATATATCTATCCTATTATGTATATAAAATATGATATATATGTGTATCACTACAAGATGGTCCTTCATCTGTATCCCCCTTTTTTGTTTAGTTTTGTCAGAGATCGGTATTCCATTGCCATTTAAATATTGTAGGTACATGAATTCAGCAAAATAGTCCAATATAGTCCAGTAGTCCATAATAGTAGTGGATTATCTGTAGGACTGGCAATGTCAGAAGTTTTTGACTTGAGCCTTTTACAGCTCAGCATATTAATATGCCTTTACTTTAGATACTTGGTTTTTATATTTTTCTGCTGGATGGTTAAGACCAAGATAAAGCAAGACCTATATAGCAAGAAATGTGTACTTTCTAAGTCACTAGTTTTAGTCTGTTTTTATGTCTCTAGGATATAATAAACAAGATTGTTACTTAAAGTTGGTTTCTGAAATGTACCTGGAAGCTGTTTGTTGCATGTTTTCTCATGTTTATGAGAAATATGACAAGCAGTACTTCAAGTGTGTGTGTATGGGGATACTGGTGGTTGAGCCCAAGACCTTCACACTGAGCTCCATCTGCAGCCAGTTTTAATTTTTTATTGGGTCAAGGTCTTATAGAGTTGCCAGGTTGCCAAGACTGGGCTTGGATTTAAGAGCCTTTTGCCCCAGTCTACCAGAGTGCTGAGATTGCAGGCATTTGCTGCCATACCAGATAAGAAAAAATTGATCTAATCTATAAAGATACCAGTGGGAAATACTTCCTTGAGTATATTGTTGAGTTCTAAGACCCAACAAAGTATTTTTCAGAATCCTCATAACAAATAAATCAATATATAAATCTCTAATTTTTGTCTTATCTGTTTAGTTTCAGTGATCTAAGAATACAGTGTATGAAGCAATTAAAACAACAACACACATGAACAAGTTAAAGGGGAAAGTCCTACTAAATTCATGAATCTATTATCCCAAGAGTTATTAGAGTCATTTATTCATAATCCCTTCTAGTACTGATAATTTGATAGAAAACATTCCTTAGGACAGCCATAATTGTGTCAGAAGCAAATAGCAAGATATTTCCTAGGGGTTTTTTTTGTTTGTTTTAGTTAGCAGTGAAACCCTTTCCAGCAGCCCTATCTACCTGAACACTCTTATCTCTAACTGGCCAGGACTGAGCCTCTGAATTTTTTTTCCCTTCTGTACCAGGGACCAAACTCAGGCCCTGTGCTTGCTGGGCACACTCATTCCACTGAGCTATCTCCCCGGCCCACCTCCAAATGTCTATCAACACAGGGATGCAAGTACAAGCACAGTGGGAAGAGAATTGTTCTTCAAGGAGGAAAAGTACGAAGAAATCCACATTTATGTCTCAAAAGGCATGTTAGAAAAT
>NW_004524734.1:4649836-4652447 GCF_000260255.1 Octodon degus | reverse complement strand
AAAAAAAAAAAAGAAAGAAAGAAAGAAAGAAAAAGAAAAAAGAAAAGAAAGACAGAAAGACACCTTGTATCTCAAAAATGGAAAAAAAAAAGTCATATAAGTACTGAAACTATAAAACACTAAAAGCAAAGAGGAGAGTTTAGAGTCAGTGCTAAAGAAAGAACAAATGAAAATGACCTCAGTCTCAACAGCAACCAAAAACCAGAAACCAGTGAGAAAACATTTCTAGCACATTGAGGGAAAATAACTGCTTCCTTGAGTGATGAACCCAGAAAAGCTATCTTTCAAAACAAAAGGTAACACATCTTTATGTTAAATAGGAACCGGGTTTACTCCCAAGAGACCCAAACAAAAGAAATTTCTAAACTTCTTTAACTACAATGAAAAAAAAAAGAAAGAAAAAGAAAAGCAGGTAATAGATGGTCATGGTCTGAGGAAAAAAAGTGAAAATATGTACATGAATATTATTTGTGTATATTAATAACATGTAATTTAAAAATAATACTAAAATAGTATATTGAGAGGCAGAATATTCAAAGTTCCTCTTATTGTTCTGGCAAAGTTCAGAAATTACTGAATTAAAAAAAAAAACAAATTACTGAATTTTGTATTTAGTTAAGTCAAATACTCAAAGTAAAATATTTTAAGGATAATGAATAAAGGAAAAAGTGTATAAATCCAAACAATTAGAGATAAATAGAACAAGAGGAATAAAAATACAAGCAATCCCCTCCTCTAAAGGCAATATAAGAAAAAAAATGATGGATAATTCAGGAGAAATAGAAATTAAAAAGTAAAATAGTATAAAATCCCTCAATAAAAGTACTAAATGTAAATGGATTAAACCTAGATGTTTTGTTAAATTTTAAAGTTTTGATACTAAAGATTAAGCCCAGGCCCTCATTTGTGTTAGCCAAAGGTTCTACCATGATTCTATATCCACAGGCTTTTAATTATATTTTTTGCTTTGTTTTTGAGAGAGGATTTCACTATGCATTCAGGTTGGCCTTGGCCTCACTTGATAGCCCAGGCTGACTTCAAACTCACAGCAGTCCTCCTGCCTCAGCCTCCCTGGTGCTGAATTAGATTTTAAAAATCTAGACATGTGCTATTCTTTTTTTCTGTATTTTTTTAGGGAAGGGTCTTCAGGGCATTCAGGGTCTTACTACTAAATCACACTTGTGATCCGCCTGTTTACAGCCTCCCAAGAGCTGGGATTACAGGTGCGTGCCACCACACCCAGTCTCAATTGCTGTCTCAGCATGCCTCAGGGGCGGGGCCCGCAAGGCAGGCCTGGGGAACAAAACCCTGGCCCCTGCACCTGCTTGCAGGTGATTTAATCTGCAGAGCTAGTTGGCTGGCCCAAAAGTTGAAAAGATACCCCCCCCACCTGCTGGCTCAGGCTGCCTTAAGGGCAGGTCTGATAAGGCATGTGGAGTTGAGGACCAAACCATGGTATCCTGACCGTGTTTGCAGGTGCTTAAACAACTGAGCTAACCAGCAGGCCCTGCCATGTGCTATTTTTTGAGACCTGCCTCACATATAAGGTTTTGGCAAGATGAATAGTAAAAGGAAGGGGAAATTTTTTCAGCAAAAATACTAAACAGAGAAAACTAGGGTAGTTATACTATAATCAGCATAACAAATTTCCAAGCCTGAAGTATTACTAGAGATAGAGGGGATCATTATGATTACATTTTAAATTCACCAGGAAGATATAACAATTCTAAAATTGTATACAGTAGCCTCAAATATATAAAACAATTATTGATGAGACCTCCTGGTATGAAGATCAACCCACCGTCTCAGCAACCTGACTGCTTTCAGTTATTTACCAGTCAGACACTAGAGTGAGTGGTCCAACACCAGGTTAAAAATTCAGTTATTTTTCAAGCCTGCCTGAAGGTGCTCACAGGGGTTTTCCTGGCAGACTGGGCAGGGGAGGGCTGCCCTCCCTCAGCAGATGGGGCCCTAGAAGTGCCTCACCGCTAGCTTGGGGCCACCAACCAGGGCCCTTGGCAAACCTGTTCTTTTTGTGCTTGCGTTCACTGCCTTCAGGCCCACTATCTACCCTCCTTGCCAAGGGTCTTAGGTGATTGGCTACTTAGGCCTCCCTGTGGGGAGGAGGGGAACATGGGGACACTTGGTCACAGTTGCAGATGCAGACTGGAGCTCACGACAGACTTCTGAGCTGGAATTATAGTTTGGGGAACTCTTCACGATCCCTGTATCCTGAGAGTTCTTACCAGACTCTAAGAGGATGCAGACTGCCAGTTCTGCTACAGCTGGGTTTGCCTTCTTTAGAGCAAGAAATATAAAAATGTCTACAGGGGCCAGTGAGATAGCTCAGTGGACTAAAGTGCCTGCTTAGGCAACCACAGGGTCCATGGTCTGGGCGTGGTGACACATGCCTGTAATCCCAGTGCTGGGGAGACTGAAAAACAGGAGGATCACCATGAGTCCGAGCTGCATAGTGAGACCCATGGTAACAATCAAATACATTAAAAAAAAAAAAAAAAAACTGGTCTGTAGGGCTGGGGAGATGGCTCAGTGGAATAAGTGCTTCCCTCGCAAGTACAAAAGCCTGAGTTCAATCCCCAGTTCCACCAAA
>NW_004524734.1:4628819-4649736 GCF_000260255.1 Octodon degus | reverse complement strand
TGGTCTGTGAGTTTTTAAAAAAAAATTTTGTCATGGTAAAACTACATAGCATAAAAGTTGCCATATTACACCCCCTCAGCCCCACATACAATTGCTTCCTGCTGCCAACCCCTTAGGACTCTCTCCTAATTTGGTGTCCATAAGGTTGCAGGAATCTTTGGTTTGGGCCTCCTTTTGTTTGAGAATCCCTCAACAGCAAAAGGATCTTTACACCTATACTGAGCCACCTGCCCCTCCTGGAGTGCTCGGCTCTGTGGGGAAAATGGCACGGGGTGTCGGGGCTGTGTCTAGTTCGGCTTCTTGCTTGTGCATCATCAGTGACTGAGTTTTGGTTTGTTGCTACTCTGACACTTGCCAGCCCAGTGTCCTTCCCCACCCCGTTAAACTCCTGACATATAGAACATATGCCATAATTAACAATCTTAATCTGTTGAACATATATAAAACTACCCAAATACAAAAATGTACATTTCCCAAGCATACATGGAGCATCTACAAACATTAGCAAAATGCCTACCCTTTAATAAAGCATGACTCAACCTATTGGAAGGGATTGGTATTAGATGGCAAGGGATGGCAGCATATACAAGTAATCTCAGCACTCTGAGAGGTTGAGATGGGAGGATCCTTCTGTAGAATAACATAGAGGACTTCTTACTCCCATCTAAGTGTAACCTGTACCATTGATGAATCTTCTCATCCTTCCCTCCTTTCCTTTTACTGTCCTCAGCCTAGAATAATCACCATTCTATTCTCAAACTCTGGAAGACCAACTTTTAAAGAGTTCACATATGGCTTTCAGAAGAACATAATGATCCTCAGCTCCACCCATGTTACTGCCAATGAGTTCATCTTTTTATGGCTGAATGGTGTCCCAGGGTGTGCATGTCTCACATTTGCTTTATCTGCTCCTCAGTTGTTGGATCCTTAGGGGTTTTGTTTCTGGGCTGTTGTGCAGCAGTAACCATGGAGGTGCTAATGTCTCCTTGACACATGACTCCATTTCCTTGGATGTGGACCCAGCAGTCCAACTAATTCTAGTTCTAATTTTGTAAGAAATTTGAAAATCTTTAGTACTAAACAATAAAAAAATTGAATTTCAATATTTGTGAGGTATAATTAAAGAAGTATTTGAAAATTTTCTCAACATTAAGGGCTTATATGGGCCGAGGAGATGGCTCAGTAGGATAAGCACTTGACTGGCAAATGCAAGGATCTGAGTTCAATCCCTGGTTCTGCAAAAAAAAAAAAAAAAAAAAGGGCTTATATTAGAAGAATGGAAAATAAGTGAACTAAGCATTCAATGTAATATATTAGAAAAAGAATAGCAAAATAAAGGCAAGTAGAGAAAGTAGATAATATGGGTAAAAAGGGTGATATGGTAAAATATATTAGCAATCATCAACAAAAAATTGATTTTTAAAAAACTAATAATATAGGTAATCACCTGACATTTATAGAAAAAGAAAAATAGAAAAGGAAAATTTATAGAAATTTTAAAATAATTTTATATTATTTATAGAAAGAGAAAATTAATGCAACTAAATAATATTAAGGATGTAAATTAGAAAATCATATATTATAGATTTGAAAAATAATAAATACTATGGATAATCTTATGCCAAAAATTAAAACTTAGAAAAAATTTTTTATACCTAGAACATAGTAGAAAGTCTCCACTGTGAAGAAAAATGGTAATTAAAAATATTTTAATAAAGAAGCACAGAGATTTAGATGGATTTATGACTATCTTACTCAGCAATCAAGAACAGATAATTCCATTCTTACTTTATTGAAACCCCACAAAGGGTGTCAGTCTAACTCATCCAGCAATATGGTACACAGATGCAAAATAAAGACAAAGAAAGTGTACCACTGAGGAGCTCTGGGATGACCAGTGTTCTCTATGGAACAGAGGGCTACAAGGCCAAAAGCTCATGGCTTTTATTGGTTTCACTCAGGGAGGTGAATGGAAGTCCAGCAGAGTGCTAGGGAAGAAGGACTGGCAGGCACTGGTTGTAAGGAGAAGCGGAGCAGTGTAGTATCAGGCACAGAGGCCCTTCAGTAAGCAGAGTAAGGATAGCGTGATGTATGCCAAGCTGGCTCCTTTGCTGCAGGAAGGTATAATTCTTTCTCACTCCATGGCCTCAGCTGAGATGCTATCTCATGTCTTAGCCCTGGAATCTTACAGGCTCCTGCTCTATCCCCCATTCTAGCCATCCGCAATGGGGACAATTTTTGCCCATGTGCTGCATTAAGACACTGGCATCTTGGCCTGACTTGATCACATTCTTTTAGCCAATTAAAGGAACATCTAGTTCTATATAGCCAGCTCTGCATTTCTCAGTGAATGAGATTGAAGGAAATGTCAGGTAAAGGTCAGGGCTTTGTTTTTCAGGGGACACAGCTTGGCAGTCTCCCACATCAGTTTATTCACCCAAGGATAAAACAGCAACAGTGACATCAAGGAAATAGCAGGCTGAAGGTCCCCCAAATTTATTTCTTCTTAAGAACAATTAAACTTCTGGTTCCCTGTGAGACCACCCTTGAAAGTCTTGTCTGTCATTGAGCTGAGAGTGAGATCACTCAGCACTAAAAGCCTCTTTCACAGGGGCAGGAACGTTAATCAAAAATATTAATGGAAACATTTTAAATTATGGCTGCCTGAAGAGGAGTATAGCTTAGTGGTATAGTGTGTATTTAGCATGTGCGAAGCCTGATGTTTAATCCCCAGCCCCATAATCATACACATCAAGTTGTGTCTGTCAGAGGCAAGGTTGACAGCTGCAGCACAGACTGCCCAAAAAGATTAAAATATAAAAGCTCAACAATGATATTTCCATGGGGGCTTTTTAAAGAAGATGTAACATATTTCAGGAGTCTAGACAGTCATATACATGTGTGTAGCTGTGTCCATGCTCAGGAAAACGTGAGAGGGCTCCAGAGGCTCTTAATATATAAAAGGGACAGTTAGAATAGTTAGTTAGTTAGTTAGTTAGTTAGTTAGTTAGTTAGTTAGTTTTTGAGTCAGGGACTTATTACATAGTCTAGGGTGGACTTGAAATCACTATGTAGCCCAGGTTGGCCTCAAACTCATGGTGACCCTCTTGCCTCAGCCTCCCCAAGTGCTTAGATTATAGGCATGCACCACCACATCCAGCTGGTTAAGACAGTTTTGATGTTCTTCCTCAGTTTACCCTGAAAGTTCCTTTACAGAAATGTATTGGTTTCCTCCAGGCCATTAAGAAACTTCTTTCTTTTTGAAACCCTTCCCTTCCCTTGCCTTCCCTTGCCTTCCCTTGCCTTCCCTTCCCTTGCCTTGCCTTGCCTTCCCTTCCCTTGCCTTCCCTTCCCTTCCCTTGCCTTCCCTTCCCTTCCTTTTCCTTCCCTTCCCTTCCTTTGCCTTCCCTTCCCTTCCCTTGCCTTCCCTTCCCTTCCCTTGCCTTGCCTTCCCTTCCCTTCCCTTCCTTTTCCTTCCCTTGCCTTCCTTTGCCTTCCCTTCCCTACCCTTCCCTTCCCTTCTCTTCCTTTCTTCCTCCCATGCTTCCTCTCTCTTTTCTTCCTTCCTTCTTTTCTTCCCTTCCCTTCCCTTTCCCTTTCCCTTTCCCTTTCCGTTTCCCTTTCTCCTTCCCCTTCCCTTCCCTTCCCTTTACCTCCCTCCCTCCCTCCCTCCCTTCTTTCTTTCCTTCCTTCCTTCCTTCCTTCCTTCCTTCCTTCCTTCCTTCCTTCCTTCCTTCCTTTTTTCTCACCCACCAGTACTGACCTTGCAATGCTAGGTAAGTTCTCTACTACTGAACTATATCCTTAGCTCAAGAAAAATCTTTGTCTGATTATTGGTTTATCAAGTAGGGACTTTGGGGCCACATGCAATAAAGAATATAGTTTAAAAATTTGTTCTGAAAAGTTGCTAAGCAGAAAGTAACTACGAATCCTGGAGATGGCGTATAATCTGGTGTCCAGGGCAGGCACGTTTCAGTTATCACACTTTGTAACTCTAAAACTTCTTTGTTTCATTTCATAATTTCTGTCTCTTCAGTGATATTTTCTATAAGGCGACCTCACTCTCAGACTTTCTTAGATTGTTTAGAAATAGTTTCCTTTAATTCATTGGCATTATTTTAAAAATACCTGATATAAAGTCCTTCTCTAGTAAATCCAACATCTGGAATTCCTCTGTGACATTTTGTACAGATCTCGTTCTTCCCATGTATGTATCATACTTTTTTTTTTCATGTCTCATCATTTTTTGCTAACAACTAGGCATTTGTTTTTTCCCAGTTTTTAGCTATTATGAATAATGTTGCTGTGAACATTCATGTGTGGACATATGTTTCCGTTTCTTCTGGGTATATTTCCGAGAGTCGAATGCTAGATCACATGGTAACTCGATGTTTCACTTTTTGAGGAACTGCCAAAATGCTACACCCTTCACATTTCCTGGGAAGCCTGTGAAGTTTCCAATTTCTCTGCATTCTCACCAACATTTTTCTTTTGCTTTTGCTTCTAGCCGCCTCCGGGGTTTAAAGTGGCATATCCTTGTTTCAATTTGCATTTCTAGGATGACTAATGATGTTAAGCATCTTTTCATGTGCTGATTGCCGTTTGCATAGCTTCTTAGGAGAAATCATTATCTGCTGCCATCATGGGAACCTGCTCTAAGCATAGCGCCACCCCTAACTGCAAGGGTACACGTTCCATCTTCCTACATGCAATAGCCCATGCTTCCAGGGCTCTTCTTTCTCTGACACTTCCTGTCACCTTTCCTGGTTTTCCCTCAACTCTAGGAACTCTAGGCATTAGATAGCTTGCTTGACTCACATCTTGAACATTTTCTGTTCTCTGTTCTCCTGTCCCCGAAGACCTCAGGATCTTAAACACCATCTTAGAGCTGAAGGCTCCCAAATTTCTGTCTCCAGCTATAATGCCCCTTGATCTTGTGTCTACTTCCCCTCACATCTCTATTTTGATGTTTGACACCTAACTTGTGCTCAAAACTGAATTCTTCACTTCCTCCTCTAAATCTGCCCTTCACACATCCTTCCCTCCTGGGAAAATGTCAGCTTCATCAAACCTGTAATTACTTGGGCTGAAACTGTAGTGTCATCCCTGAATCCTTGTCTCTCACACCTAAAATTCAATCTGTCAGTAAACCCAGGCGCTGTTATCTTCAAAATAGAACTCATGCTTGATATATACATTCAGGAGTCGTTTAAAAATAACAAGCAGGGGTGGAGGTAAAGCTCAGTAGTACAGACATTGACCTAGAGTGTCTGAAGTTCAGGATTCAATTCTCAGTGCTGTAAAAATGAATAAACTAGATGCAGATATTTAAGGACAAAACATGTGAAAAAGTAACATAAAGGCCCTACCTAGTGTATATCCACAATGTAAAATATGGCTGTAGTAAAGATTTGACAGAGACCGTATCCTAAGTAGGCCACAGAACTATTTGCATATTGTCCAATACTTTTCCTTGAAAATATGTATTGAATCACAGAGCTGCAGAAGAGACTGTAGTATTTATAATGAAGATGTTTTTTAACTATGGGACCATTTTAAACAGTCCTGTGACACATGTGGAGCAGGAGAGAGGAACCTGTATTTCTGGAGCCTGACTTTTGTCATATTCTATATACAGAATTATTTTATACATGGAACTCATTTGATTCTCTGACTGCTCTGTTTCTCATTTATGTATTTGGTGCAGGGTCTTACTACACAGCTCCGACTCGTAGTGATCCTCCTCTTTTCAGCCTCCCCAGCGCTGGGATTACAGGCGTGCACCAACACGCCTGCAATTGTTCGAGGCTCAGTGCACCCCAGGGCCAAGAATCAAACCCAAGCAGATGCTTAGTCCACTGAGCTATCTCACTGGCTCTCTGACTTTTTTTTTAAAAAGTTATAATTTATATTCAATAAACATTTGGAAAGTTCAATATACTTTGATAAATTGGAAGAATGTGCACAACTGGGAAAGTATCATCAAATCAGAATCAGGGGCTTATCCATCGCCATGCAAATTTCCTTCTACCCCTTTGTAGGTTCCTCTTTCCATCCTTCCCAGACCCCAAAGCACCCGCTGATCTGTTTCTTGTTGCCATAGATTAGTTTGCATTTTCAAGAGATTCACATAGATGCAACAATAAACCTCATTTGACCTTGTTCACATCTTATGATCAAAAAAATATGTTCAAAGAAGTTATGTAACTTCCATAAAATCATACAATAAGAAATGGACCTGGGATTCCAACCCCACTCTGCTTGTCACCTCTGTGTTTTAAAAGTGAAGCTTTGAGTGGTTAAATAAATTGTCAAAACTTATAATGCCTGCAAGTGGCCAAAGTAGGACAAAACTCACTATGCCACACACCTCTTGGTTATTTATGTGGCTACTGGCAAGAGCCTATGACTCATTTTAGATTTTGCTAAGTCTCAGCCATTAACTTGACTGTGCTGTTGCCTCCCCAGAGCAGACCCAGTGTAGGATGTTTTGATAGAAGCTTCCATCAGCACCTTGCTTCGATTTGTCTAAGTCAACTCCTTTAGAGACTGCTTTTGATTTATCTTGAAACATTGTTCTTTTTAGAAAGGCACCTGACTGAGCTTGAACGAACCATTTGTCAGTTGAGGTTTCTCTCTCCTTCTTTCCCCTCCTTTCCTTTCTTTCTCCATTCCTCCTTTGCTTCACTTACATTTTCCTTAGTTTCTCTTTTGAAGTACTTATGGGGCTGGCGAGATAGCTCACCAGGCTAAAGTGCCTGCTTAGGCATGCTTAGGCAAGCTTACACAAGTGCAAGGACTGTGGTTAGATTCCTGGGACTGCATGCTGCACCAGCCCTGCCCCTGGACGTGCTGAGCTGGCCAGAGTTCAGGTGTAGTGGTGTACGCCTATAGTCGCAGCGCTGGGGAGGCTGCAAACAGGAGGATCTCTATGAGTCTGAGCTGTGTAGTGAGACCCTGTAACAATCAAATACATTAAAAAATAAAGTACTTATGTGTAGTGCTTGGGATGTAGCTCAGTGGTAGAACACTTGCTAGCATAAGCAAGGTCCTGGATTTAATCCCAGCATCGTAAGAGTAAAGCAAAAGGGACTCATTTTATCCTGGGTCTTTCTCATCACTTTCGTTATCTCTTACTTATACTCTTGGTGGCCTAGACTACCAGAATTATCCGTGCCAAACAGTAAAAATTTTGGTTTATGAATCTTGAAAACTGTGACATGTTACTACCTGATTTCTAATCAATATATTTATTAGGATGCTTTTGTATCTAAAAGATCACATTACTTTTACCTAAAATGTCTATTTAATACCAGAAAAGTGTCACCTGTGGGTTAGCCATTATTTACATAATAAAGAACGAAGTTACAACTAGAGACCATACTCATAAGTGAAATAAATCAGAATCACATGTGTAAACATTGTTTCTTCCCCCTAGTTTAAGAAACCTAAACAACAAATAAAATCTGAAAGGTACAATAGATATTGTGCAAGGGAAAGAAACTACTCAAAAGAAAGAACAAATGGGATGGGGGCAAGGAGAAAAGAAAGAAGGAAGGAAATACACAAAATATAGCTAAGATAATTGTACTACTAATTTCTATTGGTTTATTGAAAAGAATGGCTAATGCTTAATTATTTGATCAATTTTGTATGCCTGTATCTGATAATCTGAACAACTACTCTGAAGATAACAGTAGGCAATATAACAACCATTGTTAATTACCTATCATCTTGTTTGGAAATCCTGTATCATTTTCTTTTTTTTTCCTATTTTTTTCTCTTTAAAATAAAAAAAGAGAAAGCAATCTATAATACTGTCTCAGAAATATATTGAAATTATTGAATATGTTTCATAAAAGCATAGAAAACCTTTCACAGTATTTTTACATCTTTTTAAAAAATGATTTTGTTCAATCCCCGGTTCCACCAAAAAAAAAAAAAATGAGTTTAGTTGTGTACAATTATTGTGCTCTCCATTGGCCAAGCATTGGCTGTGACTCATCCACATGGCTGCACTGACGAAGGTTCTACAATCTGAGGTACAGGATCTCAGGATAAATCCTGAGGGCATTTCACTGACCTTATCAGACCCAAAAGCCTCAACTCTTGTTGCACAGGTCCTGCTTTACCTTGGTCTTAACCATCCAGTAGAAAAGTATGAAGACGAAATATAGGAAGTAAAGCCATGTTGTTATGTTGAGCTGTGGGGGACTCAGGTCAATAATTTCTGACATTGCCAGTTAAACAGAAGACCCAATGCTATTATGGGCTACTGGACTCTTTTAGAATATTTTGCTGAGTTTACACACCCATAATATTCAATAATGGAACTTAAAAAAAATGGGGTATAACTATGAATGTCCATTTTGTATCTGTGTATTCAAAGTGGTTGGGATAGATATATAGTTGCATTCTCTTAATGAATAGAATGATTTGTTCTAATGGTGTTTGTAAATAGGATCACAAGTCTGCATCTTGTACAGCAATTAACCACTAAGAAAAGTAGATGCAGTGTAGTATTTGTTGAAACTGTACTTTCGATTTGATTTGAAACTGTCTCATTGCTATATGTTTATCAATAAAACTTTGAAAAGAAAAAAAAATTATTGTGCTCTCTGGATGCCAGGTTAAACATCAGAAACCATAAGCTTTAAGGAATCTGAAGGCATCAGCTAACTAACCTAGAAAAGATAATGTTCTGTAACCACTGGACTAACGTACTTAAGGGTTGAGAGGTATTTATAGCTCCCTTATCCCAAACCAAAAGTGCAAATACTCTAGGAAAATATGTCAATATATACATAATTGATATATGAGCCATATTTATAAAAATGCAAGCCAGAGAGGAGCAGAAATAATCTCCAGAGTCTGGCTGCACAAGCCTCATATTCTCAGAGTTATGCCCAGCCAAGTCAGCCAAGCAAGAAGAAAGTACAATGCTAAACAATTTTTCAGTGACATTGGGAGGGAGATGAGTCAAACTCAATCCTCTTGAAAGGTTCCAGGTTATAGATTTGATCTCATATTTATGAGACCATGAACCAATGTTTAAGTCTTTTTAGAGCCAGATGAACTATATACATGGATCTTGACAATTTTTAATAAAAAATAAATAAAATATAACCCTTACAAAGATTTTTATGACTTCTATACTTGCAAAACCTGTTTCTTCTCTGGTATTTTCAATATCTCTGGTACTATCTTTTATTTTCATTGGTTCATTTGTTTTATATAACATACCAAGCTTATAACTAGGGTGAAATTCATATAGTTGATAAGAAAGGAATATAAACATAGTGTGGTTAGGAAAAGAAGGCAAAAGTTTTTGTTTAACATCTCCAGCTACAAACCATGTAATCAAGCGACAGGAGTGTAACATGAACAATAAGGTAAAAAGGAAGGAGTGAAATGTCCTAATTCTGGCCAGCTCTCAGCTCTTTCTGACTTCAGTGATGTTTTATTCTAGAGTCACCAAGTTCCTGGATTTTGCTATTTTTGTATGTCCCACATTCTGTGGGTGCACAGCAGAGAAGACACAAAATGTAGGAAGAAATGAGGCTACACCTCTATTTTCAATCACATTGGCAAAGTTCTCCGCCCTCTCCACATCTCACTTTTCCCATATGTCAAATGTACCCACCTCACAGAGTGCTGCTGAGATAAAAGAAATTGTGCATGCCCAGGGATTAGCAAATAGCAAATAGAAGAGAAGGCCTCTTGCACGGTAGTGATTTAGAATGGGAAAAACTAAAACCATAATAGGTTGGTTTCATGGACAGTGAAGCCCTGGACATGCTCTAGGTAAGCTCCTTCTTTCCTTGCTTGGCCTAGACAGAATTTGTTCTTCTGTCTTGGTTAAAGCAACCACCACCAGCTAGGCATTTGGTGCATGCCTAGAACTCCAGCATTCTGGGAGGCTGAGGCAAGAGGATCACAAATTTGATCCTAGCATCCCAGCCTGGGCAATTTAGTGACTTTGTGAGACCCTGACTCAAAAAATAAAGAAAGAAATAAAAAATAAACCAGGGCTGAATATGTAGCCTAGTATGCAGAGGCCCTAGGTCCAATTTCTGTTTACTAGGAAAAAGAAAGAAAGCAGAAAGCTATCAACCAACTCTTTCCATGCTGCTGAGACTTTCCATTAAAGCCAAAGAACCTTGAGCTCTGGAGTTCTCAGGAAACATGCACTTTTGAAGCCTTACATTCTCTAAAGATTGTTTGCCTGTTCTGTAGTCTACTTTATAACAGAAATGCATTTGGTTCTTGTTGCCCCTAAGCTTCTTAGCATATATGTGTGTCACTCCAGGCAGATGTAGGTTGAACTACTGGAATATGGTATAGGCTCCAAGGGTATAAAGAACCCAGGCGGAGAAAAAGGCTGACTCCCAGTCCTTAGGATCTACAAGTCAGGCAGGATGACAGAAGCAGCTCCTCGGTCCCAGGCGGGAATGCAGGCTGCGTGAGGACCTGCAGCCAGCATGGTATCGGCGTGCTCCAGCTCTCAGGGGCATTTCCTTATTCTTGATTGTCTTGGATCAGTTACTGAAGTAGAGTGGGAGGGAGGAAGGCAATGCACCATGGCATGTTGACAGAATACTTTCCAGGAAGGAAAGGCTTTTAAGGAAAAAAATGGAAGTAATGTAGTATGGGAGAAAGAGCTACACTGGGATGTAGTTGAGGTAGAGGTTGGCCTCAGCCTGTTCTGCAGGAGCCAGGCTTTGGAGCATGAAGAAACTATACATTGCCTTCCTTTGAGCTAGCTGGGTTTTGCTTATGGGGCCTGATGGGCTTTCAAATGCTCCAGAAGGCTTGGGATATGGTCAGTGGACCACTTGGTCTTGAGCTCAATCCAACATCTGCTTTGCTGTAAAGAGAGTGCCCTGGTCTATAGTGATGCTACATAAGATCCAGGCCAGGAAAGACCCAAAGACCTGTAAGGACAGTGGTGCCAGGTGCAGCCCTAGAGGCAAATTCTTACCAGAATCACATACTGGTTTCTATGAAGATGAACTGCTGGTGTTCTCCACACGTCAGTGGCATGCCTCATTTGGATTGCTGGATTAAATTTTTAATTCATTTTCTTGCTCTGCCCTCATCTGCCCCCTGGAGTCTATTCTTAATATAGCAGCAAAAGTGGCCCTTACAAAGGTGAAGTCAGAGACTGCATTAGCCTTCCACTAGCTTCCCATCTCAGGCAGGGAAAGTCCAAAGCACTTCAATGAACTACAAAGCCAGCTATGCTTTTGCCCCACCTCCATGCCTTTCTGATCTCATCTTCTTACTGTCCCTCACTAAGAGAGCTCAACCACCCTGGCTTCCTCAGTCATGCTCGTGCCTCAGGGCCTTTGCCTGTGCCATCTCCTTTTCCTGGAGTGCTAGTTCAAAAGCAGCCTCATAACTATCCCCTTGCCCCGTCAGGTCTTGGCTTCACTATCTGGGGTCATACAGGGCTTAGTCAAGGAAGCAGAACCACTGTGTGTCATGGGATAAGGGAATTGTTAGGGTTAGATCTTACACAGACATGGAACAGTGGGGAAGTGAAAGCCTGGAATAGTTTTGTGGCATCAGATAGTCATTAACCAGTTCTGCCAAAGCACAGCCATGAGAGAATAAAGGCAGAGCTGGGAGGAAAACCTGAGAAGCCAAAAATTTGACCACTGAAGTGGACTGTGAAAGGGGTATTCGTGGAAACTTTCTTCCCACCGACTTTGCCCTGACGTATAGCAGAGGGCCGAGGGCCATTCTTAGCTGTTCATCTAAACATATTTACCTTCCAAATAAAAACAAGAAAAAAGAAACCTGCTTCTACTTAACATGATTCCTCTACTTCTCAAACAACTGAAATCACAAAATTCCACTGCAGCCATATTAGAGTTACATTCATTCTGCTTCTAGCTGAGTTAAGCTCCTCTTTGATAGTCTGAGACTCAAAATCATAGGGCTTAAGGTTCACATCTATGAACACATTATGTTAGAGTGTTGAGAAATGGGACAGGATAAAAACAAATTAACTGGTGTATGTATATGTCCATGGAAGTAAGGAAAAATATTAATAAATCTGTTTCTGCAAGAGATCATCCTTGTGTTTGTTAATTTTCCCATCTGTTTCCCATTGGCTGTAGACAACAGCTGAGAAAAGAAACATAACAAGAAAAGAAGCCATGGGACCTGAAGGTTCCTCTGGAACCTTCTAGAAGCCAGCATTGGCGACCCACTTCCACGAGATGAGAAAGTCCTGCTGTACAGCACTGTGCTTCATGGGTCAACCAGCACCCACATCTCCCTCTGAATAGTTTTTACTGGGACTCAATGATAAACCAGAAATTATTTCTCAAAAGGAAAATAGTTATCCATGGGAATGGCAGAAGTTTGCTGCTATAGCTAAAAGGTCTAAATTGAGGAGCCAGCCCCAGGCTCTATGCAGCATCTCCTTCTGTCCCAGGCCCTGGGGTCATACTGGAATCTACATGGGATTTGGCCTTACAGTGCACAAGGCAGAGCAGCTTTCACAGCAGCCTGGACCTGCTGCAGCCCTGTCATTTTCTGGGCAGCCCATTCAAAACAGGGAAGCCTTTGCATTGTTAGGCAAGCGGGTCAAAGTAGCAATCTCAAATAGGTATGTTGCCTCCAAAATATGCTAACATCACTGGGCATTCTGCTTTTCTCATTAATTAGAAGGGGCTATATACAGCAAATATTCTTGACCTTGGAAAGGATATCCTAACAAGGCCCAGTCCTCTGGATGCTTAGAAATTTCAGTGCAGTGGTAGGCTCCTAAATTATGGTGTTTTATAGCCTATTTTCCAGCCCTTGGATGTCATCCTAGGGTCATTGCTACTTCCTGCTCACCAAAAGGTCCAATCAGCATGAAATCCTATCCTTGCAGCCCCATTTCAAATTGTTAAAACCCCAAACTCCATTTCCCCACTATTACCTACTCAAACTTTATGTGCTACAAATGGTGGAATTCCTAGCATTCTCTACAGATGAAGTGTAGGTCTCCAAATAGATCCTTCAGTATTTTCATTTGCCGTAATATTAAATGGATAGTCCTTGCCTCCTCCTAGTAAATTTCTACTCTGCTTCAAGGCAGAGGATCTCCCCTATGAAAGCTGTCCCTCATCCCCCTACACTATGTTCCTGTTATCCTCATATTCCTTGACTGTGTATTTTCTCCACCAATTAGAATCACTGATTACACATAAATTCTTTTTTTAACATTTGTTTTTTAATTTATTTTTGTGTGTGTATTTGGTACAGGGTCTCACTCTGCAGCTCCGACTTATAGTGATCCTCCTGTTTTCAGCCTCCCCAGCCCTGGATTTACAGGCATGCACCACTATGGCCAGACACAGCCACCAGCTCAGCCCCTCTTCCTTAACAAGACCTTGGTTTAGTGCCTTCCCTGGGGCTCAATAAATGTCATCTGAATTAACTTAGCTTCCTTCTTTTTTAATTTTTTAATTAATTTTATTGAGAAATAAATAACGAGACAGTTTCAAAACAGGTTAGTAGGACAGTTAGAATAATTAATTCATTGCATATTGTTGTCTTCATAGTAGTTATTCATAGTACAAGATGCAGACATGGTATCCTGTCCAAATACTATTAGTACAAATCTTTCTTCTCATTGAATTAAGAGAAAGTAGCTGTATATCTATCCTAACTATCTTGTATATACAGATACAAAATGGTCCTTCATTTATATCCCCTTTTTTTTGTTTAGTTTTGTCAGAGATGGGTATTCCATTGCCCTTTAAATATTGTAGGTGCGTGAATTCAGCAAAATATTCCAATATAGTCCAGTAGTGCATAATAGTAGTGGGTTATCTGTAGGACTGGCAATGTCAGAAGCTGTTAAGTTGAGCCTTTTACAGCTCAGTATGTTAATATGGCTTTATCTTTTATACCTCGTTTTTATACTTTTCTGCTGGATGGTTAAGACCAAGATAAAGCAAGACCTATATAACACGAAATGTAACTTTTGTATCTGACAAGATCAGTCAAATTAAGAATTAATGAATCAAAAAGCTGGTTCTTTGAAAGATTAAATAAAACTGATAAGCCCCTAGCTAATCTCATCAGAAAGAGGAAAGAAAAAATTCAAATACAAGTAATAGGGAATGAAAAGGGTGTAATTACCACAGACCCAGCACAAATTCAGAAGATCACCGATAGCTACTTTGACAATCTTTACTCTCACAGAATAGAAGACACAAAAGAAATGGACAGATTCCTAGAATGGTACAAATTACCAAAACTGAATCAAGAAGATATAAGAACTCTCAATAACCCAATAACAGCCAATGAAATATGAAATGTAATTAAAAAAAACCTACTGACAAAAGTCCAGGTTCTGATGGATTCATAGCTGAATTCTACAAGAAATTTACAGAAGATATAATCCCTATACTCCTCAATCTCTTCAATGAAATAGAAAAAGAAGCAACCCTCCCAAAATCATTCCTGGAGACAAGTATTATACCAATACCCAAACCAGGGAAAGGCACAACTAAAAAAGAGAATTACAGGCTAATCTCCCTCATGAACATAGAAGCAACAATCCTTAGCTTCCTTCTTAGTCAGTTGTCATTCAAGTAGCTGTAATCAGTGCAGGGCAGCAAGAGTGATCTTAGCTCATGCCTATATTGAATAATAAATAGGCCTAATTTTCTTCTATGTTAATTTTATAATCACTTTTTTCCCCCCTCTGATACTGAAGAACCCCTGGTCTTCACACTGGGCTATATACCCTGCTCTTTTTTTCTTTTATTTTGAAACATGATTTTGCTAAGTAACTAAGTTATCCAGGCTGGGTTTGAACTCATCAACTTCCTCATCTCAGCCTCCCAGAGTGCTAGGATTAATTATAGGCAAGGACCACTTCACTCAGCCTAATCATATATTTTATAGGTAACATATGAGGATGCAACTCTCACCATCCCTACTTCTACAAAAATTTGGAAATAAAAGTATACATAATAAATAAGAAAATACACATAAAATAGATAAAATTTCTCATATGTTGGAAGAAAGCTGAGATTTTCTCTGTAAATACGTGACCCAGGAAGGGCAGGCCCCAAAGTTCAGCTTAGCTCAAATCACATAGGACTAAGTTGGGGTTATGATCATAAAAGCTCTTAGTAGTCTCACTTAGTGGCTCTCACAAGCCATGGCCTAGCAAAGACAAGAACATCTGAGGGCTTGGAGCTGGTAGGATTGGTCTCTGGCCTGCCTTGAGTTTACTTGGCCCACACTGGTGTCCACAGCACCTGCGACTGGGGCCTTGGAGAGAGGGTGTGGCAGACTATCACAGCCTCCGCCATACATCACAGCCGCCCCTTTTTCTGTTCCTGTTGGACCTGACAGGTAAACTTCTGGTCATAATTTGGCTTTGTCACACTATGGTGGATGTGATTGTTGCCGTTCTTACTGTCAGTTGATAAATAGCCTTGTGAGTGTGGTTAGTTGGCTTCTTCCAAGATAGCCTGACCCAATCAAGTCTCTGGGACTAGAAGTGAGGACTCTGACCCAGTTTGGGCAGTTAGCCCAATTCTGCCCCAGCAGCTTGACCTCCTCGCTATCACCACCTTCTAAACCTTGGTGGTTGCTGGTCTGGAGACTCCCTGGGGACTCCCCCGCTGCCTGAGTCCCATGTGTCCCATTCAGAGTCTTTCCACATATATGTCTTTTTGCATCTGTCACACTAGGGCTAGCATGGCCCATAAACTATGAATCCCATTCTTAAATCATAATTTAAGATTTTTTTTATTTAGGGCACAGTTAACACATTGATAAAGTAATACTCCTATAAATGTATCCAGTGGTGTTACATACCATAGCAATTGGATACCCACCATATGTATTTTTAAATGCTTAAGTCAGCTGTTCATTAACAGTTGGGAATTTTACGTGGTTCCTTTTGGTTCTTTATCTCATATTTCCATTTTCTTTCTCACAGAAAACTTTACCCTACTGTAATGTAATTTTTTCCTGAAAATCTTTCATTGTTCATTCTAGCATAAATTGTTGCAACAGATATGCATGCATACATTTTCTGAAATTAAGTTTTATTTTTATTTCCTGGGGCCTAAGTCTTTAAATATTTTAATATATCTTCCAGTGTGAATTATTAGTACTACTACATAATTAATCAAAATATCATAAATGTTACAAATTTTATGGGTATTCAACATATACCAAAGGATTTTTCTGAAAGTACCTCTCTTAGTGAGAATGAGGCTACATGTAAAAAAGTTAATGTATCTCTAGATGAATAAAGCTAATAGTATTATTATAAATTTCTTGATTATTGTAACTGTGGAAGCAGGTTTTACATAAATTCTTTATTTCATGTGAGGATCAACCCCAGGCATGTTTTCCCGCTGAGTTACATCCTGAGCCTTGTTTGTTTGTCTCTTTGTTTAGGTACTGGGGATTGAATTCAGGGTCTTTGCAGTGAGTTACATTGCCACCTTTTTAAATTTTATTTCTAAACAGGGTAACGCTAATTTGCACAGGTTGGGTTTCTACTTGCAGTCCTCCCGCTTCAGCCTCCCAGAGTGCTGAGATTACAGCTGCGCTGCACCAGGCCCGGCCGCCCTTTTTATTTTTTGTTTTGCACCCAGTCTTGTTAAGTTGCCCAGCCTGACTACAAACTTATGGACCTCCTGCTTCAGCCTTCTGAGTCACTGAGGTTATAGGCATGTGCCCCCGCATCCAGTACTTCTATTCCAGTTTTCAGCATTATAAATAAGAAGAATAAGGGGAAAACTTGTTCACATAAAAAAGAACAGATGGGAACGGAGGGAGTTTTGTTGTAGTACTGTTGCTACATTTTTGGTATTTCTTCTGAGCTATATGCTAGAAATCATCCCATTGCCTGGCAGCTGACAGCTGCATTCCATCCACCTTCAGTTCTGTTAGTTGAAAGAACTGGCAACCTCGGAGCTTATCAAACAATCTAGTCTTTGCAGTCTCCCTACCTCAATTCCTGGCAGAATGCTGAATTGTGACTTTACTCACTGCTATTTGTTTTACACTCAAGGCAAAGCACCAGAGTTATTTTGTATATACAGATATATATATATTTTTTCTTTTTTTTACTACAAAATGGTCCCTCATTTATATCCCCCCCTTTTTGTTTACTTTTGTCAGAGATGGGTATTCCATTGCCATTTAAATATTGTAGGTGCGTGAATTCAGCAAAATAATCCAGTATAGTCCAGTAGTCCATAATGGTAGTGGGTTATCTGTAGGACTGGCAATTACAGAAGTTGTTGACTTAAGCCTTTTGCAGCTCAGCATATTAATATGGCTTTACTTTTTATATCTCATTTTTATACTTTTCTTATACTTTATAAGACCAAGATAAAGCAAGACCTATATTTAAAAAAAAAACGTAACTTTTGTATCTGTCAAGGTCAGTCAGATCCCCTCAGGACTTACCCTTAAACCCTGCACAGCAGTTTGTAGATCTTTTGTCAGTATCAGCCATGTGGATAAGTCACAGCCATTAAAATAGCATAAATATACAGCTACTTTCTCTTAGTTCAATGAGAAGAAAGTTCTGAACTAATAGTGTTTAGATAAGACAAGTCTGCATCTTGTACTATGAACAACCACTACAAAGACAACAATATACAATGTATTAATTATTGTAACTGTACTACTAACCTTTTTTTCGTGGAACCAGGGATTGAACTCAGGCCCCTGTGCTTGCCAGGCAAGCGCTTAGCCCACTAGCCATATCCCCGCCCCCCCCCACTAACCTGTTTTGAAACTATCTCATTGCTACTTCTTTCTCAATAAAATTATTTCAAGAAAATTGATATGATACCAAAAAACAAAAACAAAAAAACACCAGAGTTAGCACAGTGTGTGAGGGAGGTGTGTGGTCCTCCTGCAAAGAGAATGGAGTGTGGGCGTGCCCGCGAGTTCCCAGGAAAGTGTACAAGACCACCAGGCTCTGGAACTTAATTCTGTTTCACTTTCACATCATGATCTCTGTGGCAAATCTTACTGCTGTCTGTGGGCTCAGGGGTTCATGCTGCCTGGTTTTAAGAATTCTACTGAGCTATCTCCCTGGCCCCTTGTTTATCTTCTTAACAAGACCATTTTCACCTTGCTGAGTAGGTTTCACTCACTCTGCCTCTCCTTATTGGAGTGGAAATAGGGGAATCAGAAGCAAACCATGCTTATTAACCTTCGCAAATATGATATAGACTCCAGTTGTTAAAAGGCACCCATTTTCATTTTTTTCTTTTACGATAGGTTAATTTTTCTCCAGTCTCAGAGAAATGGATATACCTGTAGTTATTAGCCAGTGAGACGTTTACTAGCTTAAGGGTTGAAGCTGTTTACTAAAATAAATGTAATTATCCCCCATTAATTTCAGAGGCCATCTGATTGGCTTATACTACATAGTGGATGTCTGCTGTTTTTGCCTACTGAGTCTTTACCTCCTGTGTACTGGGGATGGGGAGCACCCCAACCAGTGCCCAGGGATCTGGTGCCATGAGGCTGGCCTCCCTCCATCTCTGCTCTTTTAGCTCTTGGTTAAGCAAAAGATAGGGACTCTGGCCTAAGCTATTGGAATTACTGATCAGGTGGGTACAGGTCTGTAAATGCTGAGGTCTGTGTGGAGGTCCTGGCCAGAGGGCGATTCAGCCCAGGAGGGGACAGAGAGACAGGAGATGGAGTTGCAGGAAGACTATTCTGACGCTCTCCTCTTTGCCTCCAAGTCCAAACTACTACCTGCCTACTCCTGCACCACTGCAACCCTTGTTTTCCTCTGGTCTGCCCTGGCTCTGGCATCTTTAATAAGATTTTTTCCCCCAATATTCAGCCCCAGTGAAAAAATGACACTTACTGGGTAGGATACTCATGGAGTATTGTGATCTCTACATCTATGGTTGAGTATGTTCCCCTGGGGCTCGTATGTTGGGAGCTTGGTCCCCAGGATGATGTTGTTGAAAGGTGATACAACGTTTAAGAGTTGGGCATAGGAGGAGGTTCTCAGGCCTGGAGGCACTGTCCACAGATAGCCTCCCGGGTAGTTCTTGCAGGGGTGCTGAGTTAGTTCTCACAAGAGCAAGCTGTTGTGGAGCCCAACCACTCTCTCTGGGCGGGTAATCCCTTCCCTGTTACAGGCATTCTCGAGGCTGTGGCCCTGTCTGTCATGCAGTGGTGCAGCTGGCCCTTACCTGAGCCGGAGCCAAGCAGTGTGGGCTTCGGGGTTCTACAACTGCGGGGCAAATAAACCTCTGTGCATTATGAACGCCCAGTTTTTGACATTCATGATAACAATGAAAAGTAGACTAATCCTTTTTCTCTCTTTATTTTTCTTTCTTCCTAATTTCCCAGTATGGCTTACTTCTGAAATGTTTGAGTGTGAGGCGGGGGTGGGGCGCCGCCCGGCCTTGGGTCAGGCCCTGTGTCTGCAGCCCAGTGGGCGCTCGGGCCGGACATGGCTACTTGTGTGGCCCTGCTGGCCCTGGCCGTAGGCAGCCGCTGGTGGTACTGGTCGCTGACCGCTGCCCGAGGACCAAGGCCGCTCTGTGCCGCGGGGACAGCACCGGCCTTCCCACCTGCGGCGGTTGCGACAATGCAGAGGCATCTCTCCTCCCGAAACCCAGCAGAGGGCAAAGTGTTGGAGAACGTTGGTGTATTTGAGGTGCCAAAGCAGAATGGAAAATACGAGACGGGGCAGCTTTTTCTTCATAGTGTTTTTGGCTACCGGTGTGTTGTCCTGTTTCCCTGGCAGGCCAGACTGTATGACCGGGAGGTGGCTTTTGCAGCTTCAGAAAAAACAGAGAATCCTGCTTGCCACGGCTCTAAGGAGGTGAAAGGCAAAACTCACACTTACTATCAGGTGCTGATTGATGCCCGAGATTGTCCACATATATTGCAGAGATCTCAGACAGAGGCTGTGACCTTCTTGGCTAACCATGATGACAGCCGGGCCCTCTATGACATTCCAGGCCTAGATTATGTCAGCCATGAAGACATCCTCCCCTACACCTCCAACTATCAAGTTCCCATCCAGCATGAGCTCTTTGAGAGATTTCCTCTGTATGACCAGATAAAAGCGCCCCCCTTTTGTGGCTCGGGAAACACTCCCAGCCTGGCAAGAAAAGAATCACCCCTGGCTAGAGCTGTCCGATGTCCACCGCGAGACAACTGAGAACATTCGTGTCACTGTCATCCCTTTCTACATGGGCATGAGGGAAGCCCAGAATTCCCATGTCTACTGGTGGCGCTACTGTATCCGCTTGGAGAACCTAGACAGTGATGTGGTACAGCTCTGGGAGCGGCACTCCGCCACCTTGGAGACAGTGCGAGGCCGAGGGGTGGTGGGCAGGGAACCAGTGTTGGCCAAGGAGCAGCCTCCATTCCAGTACAGCAGCCATGTCTCCCTGCAGGCCTCCAGTGGGCACATGTGGGGCATGTTTCGCTTCGAGAGACCTGATGGCTCCCACTTTGATGTCCAGATCCCACCTTTCTCCTTGGATAGCAATAAGGATGAGAAGACACCACCCTCAGGCCTTCACTGGTAGGCCAGCTGAGGCCTTGAGTGCCTAGGCTGGGCCCCTCAGGTCAGCTGTAAACCGACAATTGCTGCAAAACTTTTCTCCCTCCATCATGGCCCAAATGGGTCTCTTCATCCTTTGCACATTTGATTGCAGGGCTCTATTTTGGTGTGAGGGTGGGGGTTTGTAGTTACCTGTTTTCTTGAGAAGACCCACCTAGGTCTCTTCAGGCTGGCTGGCTTCCTTATAAGCCCTGCCTCTTTCATGTTCCCATAAACCTTTCCATCAAGGAACTGTTCAGCTGCCACAGACCTGGAGGAGTTTCCCGACCTGTCACAAGTTGTCTGGAACATGAAGTTAGGTCAATAAACTAGTGCTCGCCG
>NW_004524734.1:4616446-4628719 GCF_000260255.1 Octodon degus | reverse complement strand
TTTAAAATAAATAAATAAATAAAAATTTTAAAAAATAAAATAAAATGTTTTACATGGTGGTAAAATACATCTCACAAAGTTCACCATCTTAGCCAATTTAAGTGTGCAGTTCAGCGAAATTAAGCACACTTGTACTGTGCGACACCACTACCGTCCACCTCCAGGACTCCTTCCATCTGCGGCATTCTGGACTCATGAAGCTGCAGCTCCCTATTCCCCTGCCTGCAAGCCCTGGCAGCAGCATTAATTATATTTTAAATAGAGAAGATCGTGTAAAGCCAATCCCTGTGGGAGACGGCATGCCAGAACTTGAGACGCTTCCTGTGTTCCTCCTGATAGCAAATATTTGAGAATTCCACTTGTCAGATTTGCTCTTCATTCTATATATCCTTACAGAATCAATCCTGAAATAAATGGACGTACAATAATTCTTTGCATCTAGGGATGTTTTTATTGCCATCATGGTGTCATCACAAGAAAGGATGGTAACATTTTTGCAAGAATTTTTCAAACTTTGGGCTGGGGAGATAAGCTCAGTAGGATAAGTGCTTGTCTGGCAAGTGCAAGGTCCTGAGTTTGATCCCTAGTACCACAAAAGAAAGAAAAGAAAGAAAGAACTTTTCAAACTTTATTTAATTTTGTCTTTGATACCTCTGATAATCTCTGAAGTTCAGAAATACTAGTTTATGCTAACAAAAAATTTAACACACAGATTTTACTTATTTATAGATGTGTTTGTTTCGAATGGATTGGTATATTAGCTTCCTAGGGCTGCTGTGACAAAGCACACAAACTGCGTAACTCAAAACAATAAAACTTTATTATTTTACAATTCTGGGCATGAGTAGGTCAAAGTGTCAGCAGACTTGGTTGCTGCAAAGTGCTCTGAGGGAAAGTCTGTCCTCAGCCTCTCTTTCAGCCTCTGTTGACAGCGGGCAATTGTTGGTATCCCTTGGCCAGTAGATGTAGCAGCCCAATAACTGCCCTCATCTTCCTATCACACCCGCTGTGTTTTCACATAGCTGTCTTTTTATAAGGACATGAGTTGCATTGGATTAGGTGTCCAGCCTACACCACAATGTCCTCATCTTAACTAATTATATCTCTGTGACCTATTGACAAATAGGGTCATATTTTGAGATATTGGTTGAACACTTTGATGTATCCTTTTAGGGGGGAAGCAAGCCCAACCCATAATAGTGGGCAGAGATGGATCTGATAATGACTTGTATTTTTTTAAATTACTTTATTAGTAAATGCAGATAGTTCATAATGTCTATATTTCTTGTGGGAAGTGGATACGTGTACACAACATATCTTAATTCTTTTTTTCACCTCCTATTCTTCCCCTCCATCCACCTCTTCATCCTCTTTCCCTTTGAGAAAGAGCTATCTCCTAATTTCCTGCTATCTTCTATTTTGCTCTTTATTTATACTTTGGATTTCTCATCTAAGAGAAACCATGTGACATTTAAGCTTGTGTGTGTGATTCATTTCATTTAGCATTATGATCTTAGAGTACATCCATTTTCCTTCAAATGACTCAAGTTTATATTTCTTTAAGGCAGAGTCCTACTCCATTGTGGGTAAATACATTTTCTTTATCCATTCGTGTGCTGATAGATATATAGACCTCTTCCAAGATGTAGCTATTACAACTTACGCTGCTATAAATGTAAGTATGAATATATCACTGTAATATGATGTCTTTTAACTCTTCTGGGAAAATACCTAGAATGGGAATAGTGGTCAAATGAAATTTCTAGTTTCAGTTTCTTAAGTGATCTCTACACTGATTTCTGGAGTGGCTGTCCTAGTTTATGTTCCCACCAACAGTGTAGAAATGTTCCTTTCCCCCACAGCTTCTCTAGCATTTGTTGTTATTTGATTTCTTGATGATAGCCATTCTTTCTGGAATAAGATAGAATTTCAATGTCATTTTAATTTGCATTTTTCTAATGTCCAGTGTCTTGGTTATTTTTCTCTCATTGCGGAGACAAAATTCTAAGGCCCAGAACTAAGGAAAGAAAGGTTTACTTAGCTCACAGTTTGTGAAGTTTTCAGTCCCCACTCGACTGGCTCCAAGGCAGAGCAGCACATGGAAGAGGGCAGCAGTTCGTGGCAACAGAAAACAGCAAAAGCAGCAGGAGCAAAAAGGGAAGAGCAGCAAGATCAAGCCTCTTCCCTCCCTTATAGTATATGCAAGCTACCCACATTGGGGTGGATATAACAGTCACACCTATAATCCCAGCATTGGACTTTGAGTCAATCACAAACTCTAGAAGCCTACCCCATTGACTGCATGAGGCTTTGAGGGAGCAACTAGACGTAAACCATAACAGCCAATAATGTTGAACATCTTCTTATATATTGATTAAGCATTTGTGCTTCTTCTCCTGCATTGCTCATTTTTGACTGGGCCTTTTATTTGGGGGGTGAATTTTTTGAGTTTTTTGTATATTCTAGATGTGAGTTCTCTGACTGAAGAATAGCATGCAAGACTCATTTCCAGACTGTGGATTGTCTCTTCATTCTGTTGGTGGTTTCCTTTGTTGTGCAGGAACTTTTAAATTTGGTATGATCCCAATTGTCAATTCTTGGAACTATTTCCTGTACAACTGGGGTTCTGTTAGAAAGTCCTTGCCTATGTCGATGCCGCAAGAGTTTTTCCTATTTTGTCTTCCAGTAGATTGTTTCTGGTTTAACATTTAGTTCTTTGATCCATTTTGATTTTAGTTTAGTAAATAGTGAGAGAGATGGACCTTCTTCATGCAGATAACCAGTTTTTCATGCACTATTTATTAAAGAGGTTATCTTTCCTCCAGTATATATTTTGGACCCCTTTGGCAAAGGCCAAATAGTTGAAGGTACTTGAAGTTCTTTCAGAATTCTGTATTCTGTTCCATTGATTCTCCTGTTTTTGTTCCAGTACCATGAAGTTTTATCATGTAGCTTTTTAATATAACTTCAGATACGGGATTATGACAACTTTGCTCTTGTTACCCAGGATTGCTTTTTCTGTTATGGATGTCTTCCAGTTCCATATGAATTTTGGGATTGTTTTCTCCAGTTCTGTGAAGAATGCTGTAGGAATTTTGATTGAGATTGTATTATATCTGATCATTAACTTTGGAAGTACGACCATTTTGACTATGTTGGTTCTACCTATCCAGGAGTAGGGGATACCTTTTCACTTTCTGATGTTCTCTTCAATTTCCTTTTATGGAATACTGTAGTTTTATTTATTTGTGTATTTTGTATTTTAGGGAAGGGTATACAGGGTGTTCGAGGTCTCACTACTAGATCTGACTCATAGTGATCCACCTGTTTACAGCCTCCCAAGAGCTGGGATTATAGGCGTGCACCACCATGCCTAGTCTCAATGGCTATCTCAGTGTGCCCTGGGAGTGGGGCCGGCATGGCAGGCCCAGAGATCGATCCCCCGGCCCTGGTGCTTGCTTGCAGGCACTTTAATTCACTGAGCTATTTGACCAGCCCTTGTAGTTTTAATTAAAGATGTCTTTCACTTTCTTAGTTAGGATCTGAAAAAGTCACTAATAAACCTCATAGAATTAATAACCAAATCCAGTAATCAATCAAGATACAAAGTCAATACAAAAAAATCAATAGTTTCCTTATGAACCCACTAAGAAAGAACTTAGGAAAAAATACTACTCACAATAGCACCAAGAATAGTTAAATACTTAGGCATGTATCTTTTGTAATACTCTGATAATTTAACTTTTGGTATGATAAGTCAAATAGTATAATGGCCAACTCACTAGTTGGCCAACTCCTAGTATACAGTGGATACTTGAAGGAACGTATTAAATGGATATTGCCACCAAAGCACTTAGGACTAAGTGATAAGAATCTCATCCACAGCCTGGGGAATGGGTCAGGTAATAGGTGCTGTCCAATGGGAATTGGGCTTTGGACACACTGAGAGGAGGAAACCTTGTCTGTTTACAATATGGGATTACAAGAACTGAATCCCAGTTATTGAAATAAGTCAGCCTTGCACCTGGCAATCCTGCCTGGCAAGCACAAGGTCCTGAGTTTGATTCCTGGTACAAAAAAAAAAGTTAATCTTGAAATAAAGAAGAATGAAGATTATCTACATAGTAATTATCTCCACATTACAGTAGTTTCAGAAAGTTTTTCTTTAAAACTTGGACTTTTCTTTCAGGTCAAATTATATTTTACACTTCTGAATAGCATTTAGGCTGAAGGAATTGAGAAAACTTTATGTAAATACAGGCAGAAAGACAAGGGGAGAACAAGAGAAATGTTGCACTTGAGACTGGTAAGTTAACTGATATACATATTCAGCTGGCAAATGGATAACATTAAAGGCTAATATTCTACAACTAACTGATGCCTATCAGCCAATAATCACTGACTGCACTGCAATCATTTTCATGCATTTTGCTTTAGAAAGGATACACTTCAAGCTGGGTGCAGTGATGCATGCCAGTAATCCCAGCACTCTGGGAGGCTGAGGCAGGAGGATCGAAAGATTGAACTATGGAGGTGACATAGTGAGAGAGACTGTCCCAGTAAAATAGGCTGGCAATGTAGCTCAGTGCAAACACTCTAGGTTCAATTCTTAGTACCACTAACAATATTATTTTTATTCTTTATCCTCTGAATCTCTTGTTTAAACCTTTTCTTTGTATTCCTGTTCGTATCATTACTGTTCCTCGTTTCCATAATGCCTGTTTTCTATGATACCTCTTGGAAGTTCATGTATGTTATGCTTCAGATATAAACAAAGTGTGTTATTCTTGTCTACTTTAAATTTTTGTAATTAATATTAACGGAACCATGGAAAAATGGTTACTTAGCAATATTACTTAGTAACTTTGTCATATTGCTTATTAAAGGTCATCTCTGCTTTGTATTTCATTATATATGCCTGTGATATCCATTCTTTTTTATTGTGTGTGTGTGTGTGTGTGTGTGTGTGTGTGTATGTGTTAGTGGGGATTCTTACCAGGGCATTCACATTGAGCTATAGTTGCCTTGTTTGTTTTTGGTCTTTTTTTATTTTACTGTATTTTTTTTATTGAAAATTTTTTAGGGGAGGTTTATTTTTTGTTTTTGGTGCTGAGGATCGAACCCAGGGCTTCCAGCTTGCTAGGCAAGCATTCTACCACTGAGCCAAATGCCCAGCCCCCACACTGAACTACATCTCCAACTGTTTTTATATATTATGACAAAGGCTTGCTAAGTCATTAAGTTATCCAAGCTGGATTTGAATTTACAATCCTCCTGCCTCAGATTTCTAGAGTATTGGGATTATAGGCATGTACCACTATGCCTGGCTGTATCTATTCTTTACTGTCTGTTGTTGTTTTCTGTTTTGTTTTGTTTTTAACCCTGAAAGCAAACCCACCTTATTTGCTTTCTGATAACTATAATCTAACAAGAAATTTACCATTCTAACATAGTACTGTTCAGTGTTGATTTTCTTTAAGTTCTGCTGACATGTGGTAGCTTAGGCTTTGGAATATCTAACACGATGTGAAAGAGTCTTAGAGGAAAAGAGACTTTCCTTGGGAATGAGGGTGGCCTGGTCTCTTGGGGTGCTACAAAACCAGACAACAATCTGCTAAATGCTAGCTACAGGTAGCTTTGGAAAATACCTTTTGGAATAGTAACCAAGATTATAACATGTCATTTTCTGGCTAATTTCTCAGCCTAGTTTTTCTTTCCTGAAAAAGGAAAGAAACAGCTCCGAAGCCATAAAAGCAAGTAAGGCAGGATGTATTACTACTCTTTGGTAGCAGGTAACAGAGAACTCCAAATACTTCAGTGGTTTCAAACAACCATGCATAACTGCTGCTCTTCCAGGGCCACAGGACTGTGGGGAGCTCCGCTCATTGTGGCCTCTCCTGGATCCAAGCTGACGAGGTGTCTCTGGACATAAGTAAAAGGCACACCGACTCTTGACATTTCCACGTGACAGTGACACACAACATTTCCACCCAGGTTTCATTGAATAAAGAAAGTCCTACAGCCATGCTTGAATTAGAAAGGTTAGAAAACACATTTTTATGACGTATGAGAAAGAGAAAAAAGTGAGAGACAGAAACAGAGAGAGAGACAGAGACAGAGAGAGAGACAGAGACAGAGAGAGAGAAAACAGAGAGAGAGAGAGAGAGAGAGAGAGAGAGAGAGAGAGAGAGAGAGAGAGAACTATAATGCAGAGGGACAGGATTAATGCCTTCCATGCCCTAACTGGTAGATGTGTATCTAAAAGTGTAAATAATTTAGAAATACTCTGAGTACCATAGAGAAAGCACAAAGCACAATCACATGGAAAAGTTGATTAAACAGTCATGTGTGTTAATTTTGCAAATGACATTTTTCTTCTTATTTTTCCTGCTTTGGCCAGATTTTCTGGTGTCTGGTATTCTGTTATCTGCTATCTGACTTTGCCAGGAAGGTCTATGAAAGAACTCTCTGGATCTCTCCTAAGGCCTGCCTGATTTGAGAGTCATTCTTAACACAACAAATGCTGCTAAATTGTGCGGGGGGGGGGGGAGTACTTCATTATTCTTTTAGAATTACTTCTGAGTTGTCAATGATTTCACTAACCCAGATCCTTCTTTAACTTTTTACCTTTCTATACCCACATCTAGGAGATCTAAAAAAAAACCCCTCTGGCTACAGAATTGCATTAGAATCCAGTTGGGTTGCTTTCAGCTGTGTACATTTAGGCGAATTACTTAGTCTTCATCTCAAAAGCTCAATGGCCTTACCCGTGAAGCCAGATGGTAACAGTACTTACCTCCTGGGGGCGGGGGAGTCTTTGATATCAACTTAGGCTACAAGTTAGGCATTTTGTTATTAAGGCAAATAAATATGGCTCCAATAGAATATTTAAAAATTTTTTAAAAATCTATTTACTTATTTAGTACAGGGTCTTCCTACTCAACTCGGACTCATAGTGATCCTCCTGTCTCAGCCTCCACAGTGCTGGGATACAGGCCTGCGCCACCACGCCTGGTCTTAGTGGCCAGCACAGAGGCATGGCATACAGTACCAAGGATAGAACCTGAGTCCTGTGCCTGCCAGGCAGGCGCTCAAACTGCCTAGCTTTCTCCCAGCCCCAGGTCTAATAGAATATTTCTACTGATGAATTATTAACTCTATGAATTTTATTACATTAAATAATGAATACTTAACAGGGAAAAATCACAGAAATAAAGTATTGAGTTTTTAATATTTATTGTTTATAAAAAAATCACAATTTTGAACATTGCCTTTTGGTATACTGTCTTTAACAAGAACACAAATTACTATATGAGCTTCAATGAAAATACAAATAGCACTTTACAAAAATGTCTTTCCTTCAGTGATCACAGGCAGTCTGTACATGTGACAGCAGCACGCTCCATACACACCTGTTGCTTACACTGACAGCGCATGTGTTTTGCTTTCATGGCCTTTATGTAGGACATCTTGCTGCTTTGTACAGAGCTTCTTTTTTTTTTTTTTAATTTTTATTTATGTGTGTATGGCCAGCTCAGTCCACCAGGGGGCGCGGCAGGCTGGCATGTGGTGCTGGGGGATTGAACCGAGGTCCCTGTGCTTTGCTAAGCTTGTTCTAAGTAGGTGCTTTAGACCACTGAGCCATCTCACCAGCCCCTGTATGGAGGTTCTTATTAGATTACATAGTATGTAGTTAACAGGAACATAAAATATCAGTAAAATAGGTGCTGGGGAGATGGCTCAGTAGACACAAAGACCTGAGTTCAATCCCTGGTTCCGCAAAAACAAAACAAAAAAACAAAACTAAAATACCAATAAAATTAAGTATTAAATTCTTAATATGTATTGTGCATTTAGAATAAACATCAACATTTCATATCAGCTGTGTACTTGCTTATAAAATCTAAAGGACACTGTGCATGGTCGCCCATGACTATAATCCCAGCATTTGGCAGGCTGAGGCAGAAAAATCATCACAAATTTGAGATCAACATGGGCTACATAACGAGTTCAAGCACATCTTGAACTACATAGCAAGACCCTGTCTCAAAAACGAACACACAGGACTGTGGAGATAGCTTGGCAGTCTAAGCGCTTGCCTGGCAAGTGCAAGGACCTGGATCCCTGGTACCAGATGCCACGCTGGCCCTGGGACCCCAGCATGCCATGCCAGCCCCTGAAACTGGGCATAGTGGCACAACTGTATAACACCAGCGCTGGGGAGGCTGAGACAGGAGGATCAGTATGAGTCCTAGCAGGACCTTGTACCAAATAAATAAATAAATAAATAAATAAATAAACAAACAAACACACGCACACACACACACACACACACCCTACAAGATAACAAAAATGAAAAACTATGTGAACTACAATTTAAACACAAGTCTACCACAGAAATAAGCTTTGCTTCAATTGTCACATCCAAGTTAGTCTTCACATATGACAGCTGCATGTTCTGTGTACACAGCTCACCTACACTGACAACATGGGTGCTTAGCTTTCTTTTCCTATGTGTCAGTTTTGTGACCTCTCTTCTTTTCCTGCATTGTCAGGAGCTTCCTACTATTTTGTGCAACATACACTGAAAGAAACAAGATATCAATAAAATAAAATATTTAATATGTAATGAGGCTTAGAATAGACATTAACATTTTCACATTAGCTGTTTACTTGCTTATAAAATCTAAAAGATAACATCAAAAATAAAAATGTGGACCACAATGTAAACACAAACAAAAGTCTACCACAGAAATAAGCTTTGCTTCACCTATCACACCCAAGGCAGTCTTCACACATGAAAACAATTTGTTTCATACAGAAGTATTGTTTACACTGATAACATATGTTTTGTTTTCCTGTACTTTCTTATAGGATATCGTTGACAGTAGGTCTTTGTGATGCTGTACCTGCCTATTCATCTCTCAGTTTACCAGTGTGTTCCACAATTTATTTTGTGTAGTTCCCTGGGTAGAAACATTTTGTTTCTCCTCTCCTAGAAATAATCTCTTATGAGCTCCAGTCCCAATTCTCTAAGAAAATTTCTCCATGATATTTTACATTTGTTGTTTTCTTTGTAAACTATCAAACTGTTTATGTCAGACATGTTTAGGATTGAGTAAAATAACAACCATTGGTCAATGCTGTGTGTTTCAAGTGACATCATATTTGCTGCATAACTAACTCAACAACATCTACTCTACCTTTGGTTTTGTTGTTGAAAGTTTCTATCTTAGGTTACCATTTTATCATTGTTTCCCAGCAATATTTCCACCATGGCTAGGTGTGGTGGTGAATGCCTATAATTGCAGCACTTGAGCGGATGAGGTAGAAAGATCATGCAAGTTCATAATCTTTCAGGCTGGGCCACAAAGTGAATTCAAGGCCAGTCTGAACTGCATTGTGAAACCCTGTCTCAAAAAAGACAAATGATTTCAATCATGGTAAAATGTTGATATCAGTAGTACGTTCGTTTTTCTTTGGCATATACAAGGCTGTTACATCTTTCTGAAATTCAAAGATTGTACTATACAATTCTGTTTTGAAATTGCAACATTTCATTTGAAATTTCTGCTTTATTCCTATGTACTATTTTTACAGTGGTCAACTTGTGCTGTTAGTAAATGTAAACAGCAATTGAAAACTGATAAAGCAATTGTTAAATATCTATCACATTCCTATTGGTTTAGATGATAGAAGCAACTAGTCTGTTCAGAACATCATTTGATTTATTGAGTTTTAGTATAAATGTCTACATTAAAGGCATAATAAGTCTTTGTGTCTACATGTAAGGCTTTTTTTTTTTTTTTTTTGGTGGTACCAGAGATTGAACTCAGGACCTTGCCCTTGCCAGGCAAGCACTTATTCCACTGAGTTATCTCCCCAGCCCTAGTCTTTGTATCTACAAGGGCATATATTTTTATGCCATTATTTTGACTCATCACTTTTCTATATGTTTTTTACATTCCTGCAATCACCATGAAAAATCCCTGCTAGGTACAGTGGATTTTTCAGTTCAGCTAGTGACATATCATAATAAATATATTTTTAATATGACTACTGGTACCTACAGAACATTTTATTTGCATTGCAGCCTTTGTGTATTTCATAGCCCCTTGCGCATTTGGTCTATTTCCATCACTGAATGGCAGTGCTGGCATGCTGTCCAATATGTTTCATCCCTGCCAAGACCTTCACTATATTTTTGGGCCTACATCTAATTGGTTAGATGGGCCGTTATTGGGTAGCATGGCCATTTTGCAACATTTTAGCTAGTCAAATGTGTACTCATATTACTGTTTTCTGTATTATCTGCATCAAGGAGCTTTCCATTCCATGTATTTCACTGTCACAGGAGCCTTGGCTCACATGGCCAACATCAAAGTCATCATCATGCACCCATATCACTCTGCTGTTATGAAAGCATGTATCTTACTATGTGCTATCATCTTCCTTATCTATGCATCAATAATCTGATGATTCACTTTTGATCTCTTCCAAAACTTATATGTTTGGTTTTCTCTATACTATTTAACTGAATTGGGCTACTCTTACCAAAAAAAAAAAAAAAAAAAAAGAAAGAAATGAAAAGAAAAGAAAAAAAGAAAGAAAAAGAATTAACAAATCCTGGAGTGATGTGGGTCTATTAGACCCTCTGTGCTGCTTGGGTAAAATTATGCAAAACCAGTTAGATAAGGCATAAAGTGTGTACAGATCCCATTTTGCCACTGGTGCACATGAACACTCCTTGCCATTCACCATACCAAGTAGGTAAACATAGATTGCTTCATGCATCCCTCAGAGAAAAGAACTGAGTAATACAGCTAGCTACTATAATGCTAAAGTACAAATTTACAACATGAAAATAAGGGACGGGTGACCAGTAGACCAGTCTTATTCTCCTCTGGATAAGAAGAAGTGCTAGGTGTGGTGTTGAACTCTAATGCCAACACTCTGGGAGGCTGAGACAAGAGGATGACAAGTTTGAGTTCAACCTGGGAATCTTAACAATTTAATGAGATCCTGTCTCAAAAGTTAAGGAAAATATTTTTTGAAAAGGGCTGGGGAGGGCTGGGAATGCAGTTCAGTGGCATAAGTATCTGCCTGGCAAGTACAAAGTCCCAAGTTCGATCCCCAGTATCATGAAAAAGAAAAGGAGAAAGAAAGAAAGAAAGAAAGAAAGAAAGAAAGAAAGAAAGAAAGAAAGAAAGAAGGAAGGAAGGAAGGAAGGAAGGAAGGAAGGAAGGAAGGAAGGAAAGAAAGAAAGAAAGAAAGAAAGAAAGAAAGAAAGAAAGAAAGAAAGAAAGAAAAAGGAAGGGGCTGGGAATATATCTTGGTGCATGAGCTTTGGGTTTTAATCTCCAATATGAAATAAACAAAACAAGGTGATATTTGCTACCTAATACAAATATTAGCTAACCCTTTCAATGAACTTACTATGCCAACCCATTTTAAGCAATCTATATAATATGACCTACTTAATTTTGACAATATATGAGGTAAATACTATTGTCCCATTTAATAGATGATGAAATTGAAGCACAGAGGAGGCAAATAACTTGTTCAGTGTCACATAACTAGTATGTGGACGTGAAAAGCTAGGCGGTGTTGTGCTAAAGACCAGGCTCCTAATTTTTGTGCTTATAAAGTGCCCAGAACTTCATAATATTCAAAACATTTTACTTACTTTTATTTTGTTATTACTTTATTAAAATAAAGCCTTAGAATTCTCTCATAAAAAGTTCAACACTAACCTTTCAGAAAACCACAATTTTTATAAAAGCACATCCTTTTTTAAATAGTAGTTTCACAAAAATGAAAAACAAAAAGCCTAAAAGATAGCATATCTTCTGTCTTGGTCTCTGTGTTAGTTAACTTTCCTTTATTATATCAAGTGTTTAGGCTAAATCAAGTTAAACACAAAAAGGTTATTTCGTTTTGTGATTTCTAAGTTTGTAGTGCTACAGGCTGGGGACCAAGCCTTTAACACTAGAGACTTCAGAGAACATTCTAGATCCACACTACTCTTCCCTCTCCCTCCTTTTCTCTCCCCTCTTCCCTCTCCCGTCTCTCCTCTCTCTGTGTGTCTCTGTGTCTGTCTGTCTATCTCTCTCTCTCTCTCTCTGTCTCTCTCTCTGTCTCTCTCTCTCTGTCTCTGTCTCTCTCTCTCTCTGTCTCTGTCTCTCTCTGTCTCTCTCTCTGTCTCTCTCTCTGTCTCTCTGTCTCTCTCTCTCTGTCTCTCTGTCTCTCTCTCTCTCTCTCTCTCTCTGTCTC
>NW_004524734.1:4614695-4616346 GCF_000260255.1 Octodon degus | reverse complement strand
CTCCCTCCCTCCCTCCCTCCCCCTCCATGGCCTGCTCTGAAAGGATCCAGTTCTCATGTCCTGAAGACACTCAGGTGGCTTAAGTGAAAATTCATTGAGGTCCCTGGCCAATAGCCAGTGGGCAACTAACGATGGCCCGCTGTCATGTGAGTGAGGGAGCAGACTGTCCTCAGCCTTGAGATGACTACAGTTCCAGCTTGAGTGCAACCCCACGGGAGGACCCAAGCGACCTAGCTGAGAGACGCTCAGGTGTCTGACCCACAGCAAGGGCGAGGAATAAGTGCTTGTGATTTGCAGTTCCAAGAGGTAATTTGTTACACATCAATGCATAACTAAAACAAATTGAAGGGGGTCTTGCCTTATAAAAATCTAAAATGTGAAAGTGGCTGTTTTAGATATTATTTTCAGTCCTTTCCCTTTCTCTCTATATTTTACAATTAACTTGTCAAATTATTTAAACAAACATGCCAAGATTTTGGCTGAGATGGCATTGAATGTATAGAACCACATTTAAATCACTGCCATTTTACTGATCTTAGATATTCCAGCCTACAATTATGGTATATAGGGCAGGGCTGGCCTGGCATGCCTGGGATCGAACCCCGGCCACCACGCTCTGCCTAAGCAGGCACTTTAGTTCGCTGAGCTATCAGGCTGGCCCTCAGTATATCACTTTATTTAGATTTTTTTTAAAGAAAAATCTATCAGCAATATCTTGTTTCATGTCCTTCAATTTTATTTTCAATATGCATATGCTATTATAAATGTTTTAAAATCTTCCAGTGTTCACTTACAAATAGAAATATAGTAAACTTTGTATTATCATCATTAAGAATTTTTCCATTGTCCAGTGTTTGTAAATAGAAATATAATGTGGCTTTTTTTTTTCAGTCTCCCACTGATCAAACTTGGGACCTTGTGCTTGCCAGGTATATGTTTATGCTGCTGAGGTATATCCCTGGCCCAATGTGGCATTTTTTTTTCATGTTGACCTTATATATCCTGTGACTTTTTAAAATTTACCTACTTGTTCTCATAACTTTATAGTAAATATTGTTGGGATATATATATATATATATATATATATATATCATTTCATTGTTTGCAGATATATATGTGCATATCATCTGCAAACAATGACAGTTTTACTTTTCTAATCTGAATTCTTTTCCTATGTTCAATATACATAAATTTACACATACATACATATATTAATGGACTCAGTGTGTTAAAATTTTGTTAAAAGGTTTTTACACCCACATTCTCTGATTTTTATTGCAGCCTGTGTCTAGTTTAGGCATCAAAGTGATTCTAGACTTATGAAATCATTTAGAAAGTTTTTTCTCTTCTGTTTTGTGTTCATTTAGTTTTATTATTTCTTCCTTTAAAATTTCATAGATTCATAGGTGGTGATTTTTTTTCTTTTTTAACCCATAATTTTATTGATAAACAAATAGCAATGAGACAATTTCAAATCAAATTGGTAGGACAGTTTCAATAATTCACACATTGCAAACATTGCTCCTAGTGGTTAATTCCTGTATAAGATGCAGACTTGAGATCCTATTTACAAACACCATTAGAACAAATCATTCTATTCATTAAGAGAATGTAACTATATATCTATCCTAACCACTTTGAATACACAGAT
>NW_004524734.1:4602041-4608475 GCF_000260255.1 Octodon degus | reverse complement strand
TCATTTTGTGTAGCACTGTCTTCTGACCTTTGTTGTAGATCTTTGCTGTAGTTATAACCTTCGCACGTACTGAAGTTCAGGTGCAGCTCTACAAAATTTGCACTTCTCCAGCTGCGTCTGGCTTAGGTCTGGCTGCTGTGCTCAGCTCCTTCCCACTGCTGCCCTTGAGGGTGAATATGTTGTGCCCCTGTTGCAAGATGTTCTGCTCCTGGACTACCTGGGTGAATCTATCCTCTATACTCTCTGCAGGGATTGCTGCTGCAGGGTTACACCTCAAGCATGTATGCCAGGCCTGAGCTGTGCCTGGAGGGGGCAAGTTGAAGTAGGGGGAAGAGGAACCTCTCCTACACACTCACTGGACCTGGGCTAAGACTGGGTCCGGGGGTTCCCGGAACACCGCAAAATTCCTACGCGGCAGGCGCGGTGGGGAGGTGCTGCGGAGTGGTGGGGGGCGGCCCAAGGGGGTGGGAGAGGGTCCGGCCCATGCTGCGCCTGGGCTGGGACAGGTCCTGCTGGTGCAAGGTAGTAGGAAGCTCTCCAAACACTCACCGGACCTGGGCTAGGACTGGATCTGGGGGTTCCCGGAAGTCGGCAGAAATTCCTACTCAGCGGGCAGGGTGAGGGAGGTACTGCGGAGTGGTGGGGGCGCCCCGAGGGGGTGGGAGAGGGTCCAGCCCACGCTGCGCCTGGGCTGGGTCTGGTCCCACCGGCGCAGGGTAGCAGGAAGCTCTCCATACACTCACCGGACCTGGGCTAGGACTGGGTCTCCTTTTAAAATTTTTTTTAAAAATCCTCTTCTATAGTCTGTTTAACTTTCCATAGTATGTTTTTGGCTATTTTTATTTGTCTTTTTTAGTGGTGTTTGTAAAGATTATTAAATGGAAGTGATCTCAGCAAACTAGGGAAAAGAAAGTCTGTTTTTTGTTTCTTCACTTTATGATTTCACTTGCAAACCTGAGCAGATTCATGAGGCACTGTGAGCTGAAAGCTAATATTTGGGCCACTCTTCCAGACCATCCAGAATGTACACAAACACCAGGCCCTTTGACAAAGGCACTGTGCTTGACGGAGTGTATCTTCTCACTGACTTTTTCCAAATTAAGGTGAGAGCAGTGGCTTTCTGTCCAAGGCTTTCCTGTTTTCTAGCAAAATAGCAGCAGATTTAGGGCAAGGTAACAGGTCAAGTCACCTCACCAATGTCATTTTCAAACTTTAAAAAGATATATAAGCTTTTGAGAACTTATGAGTTTAGTAGATATAGGCAGTACTTATTAAAATAATTAAGAAACAGAAATATAGTATCTTTGTTTATGGGAGAAGTCAATAAAGATGCCAGTTCTCTTTAAATTAATTATATTTCCTGGTACCGATAACAACTCAGAATATGCTTTTTTTTGAAATGAGATTTGGCTATGTAGTTCTGACTGGCCTTGAACTCACTATGTAGCCCACATTGGCCTTGAGCTCACAGCAATCCTCCTGCCTCAGCCCCTGGAGTGCCGCCGGGATGATAGACATGTCCTACCACTCCTAGCTAAATTAGTCTATATTTAATGTAACAGAATTCTGAAAATTTTCCTCAAAATGGATATATTCATTATAAATCTTACCTGGAAGAGGTACTGTGAAAGAAGAATAAATCATACTTAAGAGAACATGACAAAGAAGACAGATTCACCCTACCATATATCCAGATTAATTACAAATATGTAGCAAATTTAAAATTACAGCATTAGAATTTTTTTTTTTTAATTTTAGGGAAGGGTCTACAGGGTGTTCAGGGTCTCACTACTAGATCTGACTCATAGTTATCTGCCTGTTTACAGCCTCCCAAGAGCTGGGATTACAGGTGTGCACCACCATGCCCAGTATCAATTGCTATCTCAGTGTGCCCGGGGACAAGGCCAGCATGGCATGCCCAGGGATCGAACCTCCAGCTCCTGCAGCTGCTTGCAGGTGCCAGCATTAGAATTCTAAAAGAAAACTAACCCGTGAGAAGGAATTGAGAATCTAAGAACAGACCAGTGAGAAATGGATATATAATAGGCATGGAAGTATAGACAAATGGGAAATGGAATGGGTACATAATGCCTTGCGTAGAATGTTCACATTGCTACTTATAAAATTTTATCCCTATCTCACAATGCATTAGAAAACAAAGATTTAAATGTAAAACAAACAACGTAAAATATACAGAGGTTGTAAGGTATCAGAATAGAAAAAAGATCTTTATGACTTAGGCAAAAAAAAAAAATGATTTTCTTAATCAAGAATATTTTTTTCATCTGGGTGCTATGGTATACCCCAGCATTTTCAGAGACTGAGACAGGAGGATCACAAGTTCCAGCCCACCCTGAGCAATGTAATGACTGAAAGACTCTGTATCAAACTAAAAAATAAAAAAGATGTGGGGCTGGAGATGCAGTTCAATGAGAAGGCCCTGGGTCCAATGCTTAGTAATGACAAAAAAAAAAAAAGAAAGAAAGAAAAATCAGTCATGTTTTCATGCTCAGAAAAATAGGAACACTTATCAAAGTGTGTAGGAACTTTTATGAACATCAAAGAGGTCTATCTCCTGTTTGACTTAGTGTTTGCTCTTATCTTAAGCACGGTACTACATAAGAAATTTCAGGATTAAAGAGCCTGCAAGGAGGCGCAGGGGCCAGGGGCTTCAATCCCCCCCGGCCTGCCTGTGTGCTGGCCCTGCCCTTTAGGCATGCTGAGAAGGCAATTGAAACTGGGCATGGTGGCACGCGCCTATAATCCCAGCACTTGGGAGTATGTAAACAGGAGGATCACTACAAGTCCAATCTAGTAGTGAAACCCTGAATACCCTGTAGACCCTTCCCTAAAATACAAAAAAAGAAAAAGAAAATTCAAACACCAAGCAAAGAATTTTGTATATCATTTCAAACTTACCTACTTCCTCATAATACATAACATGTATATGATATACTGTCTATTCAAATCTATTGCCTGATTCAATAATACACTCTTTGGCATAATTTAAATGGAACTAAATATTTTTCTCACACGGATAACTTCATAGTCAGGGTATGAACCCAGAACAAAAGAGCAAGAAGTGATAGAATATGGTTGCCTGCTCTATGTTTTGTGTTTCTCTATCATATCCTCCTTCTTCATTTCTTGGGAACATTATTCCATTACTACAGCTAGTGCACGATGGAAGAAAATAGTCTGTGATTTATCATGTTTACTAATGCTGTAACTTTGATTTAAAACTTTTATTGTCTAAATAGGAGTTAGAGTTATTACTTGCAAAGTCATTGATTTGGAAACTATTTTCATGAGAAATCATATCTCATTTGATTAAAATAAAGACAGAAAATTCCACCTCAAGGAAAACTCATTTGTCTTCTAAGAATAGCACTTCAGGGAGTCAAAGAAATTAGAGGTGGAAAAATCAATTAGAACTAATCTACCAGCTTGTCAGAAAGGATTTCTTTCTACAAAATATATTCTACTTCTTTGTCCAGGTTAATTTTAAATGTCTCAAGAGATATAACACTTGTTACATTTCTTTGAAGTCTTTTCTTTTATCTAATTGAACTTACCAAGAATCTTTTTAAAATAACTTTCATGTTGAGTATTAATTCTGTACTATTACTGTTAATCACACTTCTTTTTCCTAATGTCCTCCCTGCCACCCTAAATTCAGTTTTTGCACTGTCAGTTATTTGTAAGGAGCTAGCTTTCACTTAACCTAGTGACAGATATTCACTTGTTATAAAGATCTCTTAAAAACCAAAGAAATCTTTATGTCTTTTCCTCCACCTTCCTTTTCTTTTCTGTTTTTGCAGCTCTTGTAATGAGGCACTTTAAAATATAAAATATTGTATAAGAGCAAATGGAGAAAGGAGACTGTAAACTCCTTGTTGATCAAGGGGTCTATTAATTCCTTTGCAAATGAACAGTATATTTCTTATTATCTGTTGTATGAATAAAGCATTTTCTCTTGTAAATAATTTCCAGTTGTACTTACATGTCCTTTCTCTTGGTAACTTCCACTTCAGATCTCCCCTTTCTACTTAATTACATTTGTATAAATTCAAAACTGAGCATTTTTCTAAATTGGATGGTGTTATTTATATTGTGCCCCTTGAATACAAAAGCATTGGTTTCCCTCCATTCATAAGAATTAAATTCTTGCCCTTATCTTTGCAGAGGAATAATTGTGAGACACCACATACATGGGTACTTTGGGCTCGAGTTTCTGCTGTCTGATGATAAGCAAAATAAGGGTTCCAGGAGGGGAGATAGGATATCACATAGCCAGAGACTGCCCGGCATAAAGACGTAAATTCTTTGCTGACACAGCCCTTTCAATAACATGCCAGTGTCTATAGTAACTGGTAACTCCTGGTAACCTGGGCCAAGGGCAGAGAAAAACAGTGATAGATTTCAGTGTGTGCTTTTGTCGTCACTTAATTGAATTTCCATGAACTCTTTCTTTATTTTATTTGTGTGTGTGTGTGTCCAGCTCAGCCCACCAGGGGGCGGGGCTGGCTGGCATGTGGTGCTGGGGGATTGAACTGCAGTCCCTGTGCTTTGCTAAGCTTGTTCTAAGTAGGTGCTTTAGACCACTGAGCCATCTCACCAGCCCTATGAACTCTTTCTTATATGGAACAATCCATCACCATTGTTCTGGAACCATGGAATAAGTATTACTGAAATTTGCTAGATGTTTCTTTCAATAACAAAATTTTACAGAACTATTTAATTTGCTTTGTCTTCTTACCAAGAAGGTTAAAAAAAAAAAGTACCAAAAATCTGTGTGCAATATAACCTCTTATTCAGAGCTTATAGTATATCTGTAGTAAGACTGCCAGGTTCAAATTCTGCCTTTACACATAGCTGTGTGACTTTAAAAAAGAAAAAAAATATATTTTTAATCTTTTATTTATTTGGTGCAAGGTCTCCCTATGCAGTTTGAATTCATAGTGATCCTCCTGTCTCAGCCTCCCCAGAGCTGGGATTACAGGCATGTGCCATCATGCCCAGTTTCAGTGGCCAGCTCCATGTGGGGCTGGCATAGCATGTGGTGCCAGGGGATCGAACACAGGTCCTTGTGCTTGCCAAGCAGGCACTTAGACTGCAGTACTATCTCCCTGGCCCAGCTGTGCGACTCTTGGAAAATATTTTAATTCCCAGTTTTCGATGGGAATAAAATGGTAATACATCCTATTTGAGGAAAAATTGTACTAGAGATTGAGTTAGTGTTTATAAATTGCTTAGTATAGTACCAGGAAATCTAATTTCCTTTCTTCTTCCCTTCATCCATTAAACAGATTTGTTAATTATTTTCTCTATGATGAGACTAGAGATAGGAGTCCACAGTAGAGTAATGAAGAATGGCGCACTTACTTGGATATTGAAGTTCTACAAAAGTATACAACTGGCTCTGGAACTGAGAGGTGAGCAGCTAACCCCCTTCTTGTCCTCTGAAGGAAGAGTGTGGTCTTGAAAAGTGGACAAGGTAGAGCCAGGGAGATAGCTCTGTGGAATAAGTGCTTGCCTGGCAAATACAAGGTCCTGAGTTTGATCCCTGGTAAGGAAAAAAAATTATATACACAATATTAATATTTGGGCCGGGAAGATGGCTCAGTGGAATAAGCACTTCCCTGGCAAGTGCAAGGGCCTGAGTTCAATCCCCAGTTCCACCAAAAAAAAAAAAAAAAAAGAAAGAAACATGGACAAAGTGAAGCAGGTAGAAGGGAGCCCTGTGCAAAGCAGGAAGCATGCTCCAGGTACAGCAATAGCACAAGCAAAAGCACCAACACCTGGAAATGCATGCCGTCTGCCAGCGAACAGCCAAGTGTGGACAAAGCACTGTGCAGAGGGTAACTGGGAGAGGGACAAGAACCTCCTTTTCCTATTCTTGTGGACATTTCCATTGCATGAGTTTGAGTTGGGAGGTGGATTGAGCTACCTAGCCCCATGGAATCCGAAGGAAGCCAGACAGTCCTCTGCCTCTGATGTAGGGCATGAGCTGAGCTCAGCCATGGATGCTTCTCCTGGTGACCTTGGATAGGGAAGGTGTTAAGATGTGAAAGTTTAGGACTGGACAGCCCAGGCGCAGCGTGGGCCGGACCCTCTCCCACCCCCTCGGGCTGCACCCCACACCTCCCGCCAAGTAGGAATTTCTGCTGACTTCCGGGAACCCCCACACTCAGTCTTAGCCCAGGTCCGGTGAGTGTGTGGAGAGCTTCCTGCTACCCTGCGCCCGCAGGACCAGTCCCAGCCCAGGCGCAGCATAGGCAGGACCCTCTCCCATGCCCTCGGGCCGCCCCCCACCACTCCACCTTACCTGCCCCACCCCTCCCGCCAAGTAGGAATTTCTGCCGAGTTCCAGGAACCCCCAGACCCAATCCTAGCCCAGGTCCGCAGCAGGAAGGAGCTGAGCACAGCAGCCA
>NW_004524734.1:4592007-4595157 GCF_000260255.1 Octodon degus | reverse complement strand
AAAAAAAAAAAAAAGAAAGAAAGTTTAGGACTGGAAGTGGTGCCTTTGGTGGCCACTGCACCATGGCCTTGCCTGTGCCAATCTTCCTGTTTCTGCATCCAAGTTTCCATCTTGGTGTTGATGCAGACAGCAACCTGATAATTCTCCTTTACTTTATTTTCCACTGAGTAAATTAATGAGTTTCTTTTCCTAGTAACCAAGAGGTGTCTAAAAAAAAAAAAAAAGAAAGAAAAAAGAAAAGAAATTAATGCCTGGTGTGATAGCACACATCTGTAATCTCCACAGTCTGGGAGGCTGAGGCAGGAGGATCACCATGAGTTCAAGTTCAGCTTGAGCTACATAGTGAGTTCAAGGCCAGTCTAAACTATGTAGCAAGACCCTATCTAAAAAAAGAAAAATGAAGGGGGATGAGAGAGAGAGAGAGAGACAGACAGACAGAAAGAGACAGCAACAGTGAGAGACAGAGATAATTAGTCTTTTGGGTTTATTATTGATATTTCCTAAGTGTTGTTTAATTACTATGATGTAGGTCTGTAATAAAATCCTTTTTTTTTTTTTTTTTTTTTGAGACAGGGTCTTACTATGGCCCTGAACTTGCTTATGTCACCCAGGCTGGCCTCAACCTCATGGTGATCCTTCTGCCTCAGCATCCTGGAATTCTGGGACTATAGGAGTGTGTCACACCTGGATACTTTTTATTTAATGTAAAATGTGATTATAAAATAGAAAAACAATAACATTTAACATATATAAAAAAGGAGCTTTTATATATGCGGTAATATCCAAGCCAGACCTTAAAGAGCAGGTAGGATTTTGCTGGATGAAGGAGATGTAAAAATAGTTCAGCCAGAGAAGGGTGTGTGCAGGGGTAGATGGGAAAAAAGAAAAGGTGGATAGGAAATGGCACTCAGTCAATGACCTCACCAATGACTCAGCTTCTTAAACAAGGAGTCTTAGTCCTGTTTTTTTGTTAGCAGGAATTCTTTCATAGTGTGTACCACTGACTTCTTTTACCAAATTTTATTCTTAGGAGGAGAGTAAGTGCAATATTCCGTGTTCTTATATAAAATAACAACAACAACAAAAAACCCTTTTCTCTATATTTTTCTGTGTAGAGTATTATTTGAGGTCACAAGCTCCACGTTTACACCATGAAAAAGTGTGGCCATGGGGGTGGCTAAAAGTGTGGTGCTGGGGGGGGTGAGTGTCCAAACGTAAGTCTAAATTGCAGTGAGAGGTTGCTTATTCAAGGTCTTAGGCTTAGCAGTTAAGATACTATCTTTAGGCAACTGGAAGTTATTGGGGGTTTAAAGGAGAGCAATGACATCACCAGAATGTTATTTTAGAAGAATCACTCAGGCCACACTGTGAGGGAACGCTCGGATGGGAAGTAGAGGATATTACCAAGGTCAGCAGGATGGTGAAGTAGTGCATGAAAAGCCCAGAAGGACGGTGGGAACCGGACAGAGAGCAGGGCCCAGGTAGGCATCCTCCAGGAGCGAGCAACAGGGCCTGAGGAGTAATTGGTGCAGTGGTGGAAGAGGAAGGAAGAACTGGACAGGACCAAGATTTCTAGTTTAGGAAGCTGAGTAACTGGTGAGGTCACTGACTGAAATAAGAAGACTGGGAGGAAGGAAATCATCCCTCCTAAGGACCGGCAGAAGCTTCACAGATACTGTTTCATTTGCTCCTCAGGAAATCCATGATGTAAACATAAAGAGGCCCATGTTACAGGTAAAAAAAAAGATCAACGAAAGTTTATTATTGCACCAAAAGTTACAGAGCTGGTGAAAGCTGGGATGTAAAATAATGCTTTAACTCCACAGACCATATTCTTTCCATAAAAGAAACAGTCTACACTTGAATAAGAATTTTGGTTTGAGAAAATACAAAGTTCAGGAGAAAGGTTGACACATACACAGTCCTCCCTGGAATAGTGCAGTTGGAGGAGACATTAAAGCCTTGCATTGTTGGTATAAAGGACCACAGCAGCACCATCTAATATATTTTTCTCCAATACTGGAAATGTTTTATATTTATCTAATACAGTAGTCATAAATTAGCTGGTGGGGCTACTGAGCATCAGCTACTGAACATGGAATGTGGTTAGCATGATTGAGGAACTGAAATGTTATTTCTGATTGATTTAATTTCAAGTTAAATAAGTATATGTGGTAAATGGCTGCGATACCACAGTTTGGCACTAGAACAACTAGCCAGTCATAGAGCAGTCACTGAAGACAGGATCTAGTTGGCACCTTCAGAAAGCACTGCTATTTGGTCATCTGCCTCCTATCTGTGGGCAAGCCTGATTCTCTCTGCGGACCATAATTTGTTAGTAGGAATTCTTTCATAGTGTGCACCACTGACTTATTGTAACGAATTTTATTCTTATATAAAATAACAAAAAAATCATTTTCTCTGTTTTTCTGTGTAAAGAATTATTTGAGGCCACAAGCTCCAGGCCAACTGCCTGGGTTCAATCTGTTCTCTACCAATCTCTGTCTCTTTTTAGTGACTTCACACACTCAAACCTACTTTCACCATGGGCAAAACAGGAATAAAACAACAGGGTAGTTGTGAGGATTAACTGACACACTTCGCCAGTCTCTGGCACGTTAAACAGTTAAGAGTGAACTATTCTGTAACTAGCACCTTGTGATGAGTTTGTACTTTGCACCTCTGTGTTTTGACATTTACTCGATTCTATTTTTGCTGAAGTAGGAATCTGAGATCTCTAAATGTCAGAATATCCCTACAAAAGAATCCATTCATCAAAAATAAAGATAAAGCACTGAAGTTATTTTTAAGATATTATATCTTCTTGTGAGCATAGTTTGGCAGCTTTCTTTGTATTTCCTTTTGATTTCTATATTGTTAAAGTATTTTCAAACAAGACCAAAGCAAATTATGACCTTCCTTTTTGGTGATCATTAAAGTCCCTTGGTTAAACCACAAACAGCTCATATACTGCGTCATCAAATAAAAACACTAGCGCCTTTAAGTGCTGGCACAAAAAATTTCCTGATATAGTATGGTTCTTAAGAACTCATACCACTTTGAAATAATGCTTCCTCTGAGTATCTTAGAAGCAGTCTAATACGTTAATATTCATATACAAATATTAACGTTAATATTTATATTAATATA
>NW_004524734.1:4589738-4591147 GCF_000260255.1 Octodon degus | reverse complement strand
CCTGCGCACGCCGCCCCGCCCCGCCCCGCCCCCGCCCACTCCGCCGCGGCTTTTTCTACCCGTGGGGAGCTACGTGCAGTCCCCAGGACCCCGAGAAAAGGGGACGAAAAAGGTGTTACCGTGGGTCCGCGGGGAGCCGTGGGGCCCTAGGGCACGGACTGCGCTGGGCGAGGACTCGCCCGGAAGCCGGCGGGTGGTCTTGGGCGCATTTCCTCTCCTCCGGCTCTCAAGGGCGCAGCCGGGAGCCGCTCGGCTTTCCGAGCAGAGCCGGTACTCTCCCCTAGCGGCCGGATGAACTGTGGCCTTCGACTGCCCTGCTTCGCGGACCCTGTGGGCCGGCCCTAGCGTGCTGGGATTCGGCCTCAGCGAGCACTTTCGCAGATGGACAGATTTTTCTGGGCCATGCTGTCTCTCAGTCGTGGAAGGCCTAGATCTGGATCTGAGGGAAGTAATGGTTCATAACCGAGGTTAGGGGTTGCAAACGCCAGAAACCCCATTTCCACCAGGAAGCCCCCATGTCCAGCAGCCTCGCGGCCAACCTGCATCAGGTCACCTTTTGCACTACTAGCACCTTGTACATGCGTTTTATATGGGAGACTGGGTGATGGATGCCTGCCATCCTGCTGCACTGAAGGCCACTAAGGCTTGGGACAGGACTCTTGAATGCACTTTTATCCCAAGGCCTAGTACAAGACCCACCTCCACAGCATAAAGTTCACACGTGAATAAGAAAGGATGGGGAATTCATTTATCATCTGAGGAAAGAGTGCATTTGTGGTTACAATTGGTTAACTTTTAGGATTATCTTTTCTAAGGAGATGGTAGCCAGAGCTCTCCTAGACCAGCAGCATCAGGATGTCCTGTGAGCTCATTACACACACGGTGGCTCCCCACAGTCCGGTTTGCACGTTCTGCGTGAGGGTCTGACCCAGGTCCAGTTTGATGATTGCTTCCTCGGGGGCGAGCGCAACCTCCCCACCCTTCAAGGACCTCATTCACAGAGAGTGGGGCAGAATATAGCTTGCCACTTACTGAGTATCTACTCTTCTCAGGACCTTGCTCGCCCCCGCACAAATGGAGTTATAAACTACTGGGAGTGGAAAGGAAATTTGCTTTTCCTTTCTGCAGGTGTTTTCTCCCTTGGCGTGATCTGCGATTTTCAGATAAAGTGGCTTGCGATTGAGGGCGGAGAGTACAGCCCTGAGGGGAGAGAGTATGGAGACAGAAAGAAGGAGTAGGTCTCGCCCACTAACTTTCCTAGCCTGGGTGGCTGTGCGCAGCTCTCATCTGGGGACATTTTCCCATTGTAAGGGTCTCAAACAAGTGGGAGAAAAGACAAATCGAGGATAAGGTTACCCAGCTGCCTTTTGATGCAGACTGACGCCAGGCCTCATGGAGGAGATACCCGC